>NC_059102.1:287281106-287649439 GCF_020740685.1 Jaculus jaculus | reverse complement strand
ACAAAAAATTTTTTCATTATTTCCATTACAAGTAAGAACCAAAACATGTGCTATAGTCCTTCTTACTCTATATGAACAATGAAGAACATATACAAGAATCAAATCCTCACATGGTATCCCACAACTTTGGATAATTTATTTCTCAATTTTTCAGAGTAAATATAATTACAAAACTTCAAAAATAATATTTTGAAACAATTAGTTGAATCAGAATGACTCTGCATATTCTTTCTGTTTGTTTCTATCTTAATAAGCCACATTCATTCCAGTCTTTCCTAAGTTTTCAGTGTGTAATAATTCACAACTCTGAGGATTACCTAGGAATGTTGGAATTCCTAGATAGTTATCTAGGCTTCTTTGTTCTCTGAAGCTATTATTATGAAAATACTATTTCTTGTTCAACTACTAATATACACTATTCTTGTCTTTACAAAGATCTATGGATCATAGTAAATATTAAAATGGTGAAAAATGCCAGGGAACAAAACTGGTTAGCATTTCAATAATAAAACATACATATCTGCCAGTAAAATCAAGAACAGTGATATTTGGTAATGTTTACCAAATATGGAATTATTTTATATCAAGAGCTTTGTATGTATTGTGTACGGTGTGTACAGAACAGATACTTGTTATCATGTATCTTTTTTGCAAGAAAATTTCACCTTTAGAAACAGATGTAGCCATAAATACTTGTTACGGCTTGGTGAGTCAAATCCAGTAATAACATAAAGGTTTGTGACTTCTTTCTACCTGCAAATACCTGGTTCCCTAATATGTGACCCTTAATCTCCCATTCTATATCAACCTTGTCTCTTTGTATTAGTATTTTCCTGATTTCCCAACTGATTGTTCTCAGAACTAAGATTAAAAATAATAGAAAAAAAAACATTTTGGTTCCTAAAAGATTCTACAAAATGATTTTTGTGGGTCAATACTAAGCCATATGGTTATTTAGTACACATTACCTTTACATGGGCACCAACTTATTTCCACAGTTAGGTCTATCCTCTGCATTCTCTGCCTGCAAATACCAGCCTCAGTACTCAAAGGGTTCAGTGAACTTGCTCTTTAGGTCTCAAGTGAAATTTCCTTTTGCCAAAAAGGGCAGTCAAGCTGTCCTCCCAAACCTAGTCACAAGCCAGAATGAATATCCTCTTTCAGTCTGTCAGTCATCTATATGCACATTGTTTCTCCAGAAAATATTCAGGCATAATTTACCAACATTTTGGCTGCATGCAAACCATTTCAACATTAATTTCTATAAACAAAAACCTATTCTAATTATGTTCATAATCATTTGAAATTTTAATTGCAATGATGTGTTCTACATGACAAATAAGAACACACCATGATTATTTAGAACTTTCTTTATATTTGAACTAAGCTGTTGGAATTTGAGGTTTGTGTGTGTGTGTGTGTGTGTGTGTGTGTGTGTGTGTGTGTGTGTGTTTGTGTGTTTAGAAGCATTTATGAGGAATAAATGAGGAGTGCTGATCATTTTGCAATCTTACAACAAAATAAAAGAATATGGTTTTGTAAGAAGGTCTAAATAGATCAGAAGTGACTTTAAACAGTAGTCCTATCCTTTAGTCTCTATGAAAGATACTTAAAGTTGGATGAGCAGCCACAAATTTGAATGTAGAAGTTTCCCATGGTTTCTCCAGAAAGTTATCATACACTCAATGACTTAAAAAAGCAAACATACTATCTCACGGTTCTAATGGTCAAAACATAAAATAGTTTAGCAAGACAACTGTTTCCTATACAGGCTCATAGTTGCCAATGTTTTTAGCTTCTAAAGGGTAACTGTATTTCTTGGCTCATGGGTCCATACTGGACAATATGTTATTTATTAGCATTCTCTCCCTCTGGCCTCAGTTTCTATGGTCACACATGTTCACTATCTCTGTATCTACCTTAGTTTTATACAGGCTTGTCAGATTGCAATAAGACCTTCCAGCTAATTGAAGAAAATCTTGAGTCATTAACTTACATCTTCAAAGTTCCTTTAGCATGTAAATTAACATATGTCAAAATTTAGGAGATTATGAAGTGGTTACTATCTACAAATGATTGGACTTCTATGTGAATTGGAATAAAACTCTGTAGCAGAGGCCAGTAAGCTAAATAAGAGATATAAAGGGAATAGAAAGGGAGCAGGAGGAGGAACTTAATAGGACAGTATTGTATACATGTAAGTAGAAGATAGATTAATGAGGGTGAAAAGGCCTAAGTGAGGGAAGAGGAAGAGAGTGAATAAAGGAAAGGTGGAAGATGTGCTAATCAAAATCTAAGAGGCTATAAATAAGTCATATGAAACCTACGTTTTGGACAACAGAATGCCCAGAACCCATAAATTGTTACTAGAAAAATGTTAGTGCCAGAGATGGGATATTTTCCAATGAGTTGTTGGCCAGCAAGTTCACTGATAGCCCCAAAACATTACAAGCCATTGCTGAGGCTCTTGGTTTCCCACCATGAATAGATGGTAAGACCATATTATTGAAAACTTCACATCCTTGGGCTGCAAGGTCACTAAGAAATTATGCAGGAACTGAATTGAAAACCTCTTTCATGTTGACCAGCTGACAGAAAGCTGGCAAAAAGCTATGCTGCATGCAGTTCAGTGGGAGAGAGAGCAATCACCAGTGGAGATACTCAAAAGTGAATGCTGCAAGCCTTAAATTTGGCTAGCTAGGCTAAATGAGCTAATGTGTGCAATAGTGGTATGACTGTTATGAGAGAAAACAACCATTCTCTAATTAGACTGGAGGCTTGCTCCATGGAAGGGAATATAGCCCTGATCCTGAAAACCTACATGAGGGGTAGCTATGAGCCCTAGGGGTGTAATGTCTACTGGTGTCTGGCTTCATGTATATACTATGCTCACCCAACTGTTCAGTAAGCACTTCTCTTAATGTTCAAACTAATGTATTAATGTTACTCTCACTTTTGGTTAGAGAAGCTTTTCTTTACAGATGTCAGTGACCTGGGATGACCCAGAAGGCAACATGGTACTGAGAAGAAGTGACAGAGGAGTGCTCAGCACTGAAATATCTCTATTGCATCTTTTTGTTTATTTCTTTCTTTGTTTTATTTTTATTTATTTATTTGAGAGCAGAAGACAGACAGAAAGAGAAAGAGGGAGAGAGAGAGAGAAAGAGAGAGAGAATAGGTGTGCCAGGGCCTCCAGCCATTGCAAACAAACTCCAGATGCATGAGCCAACTTGTGCATCTGGCTTACATGGGTCCTGGGGAATTGAATCTCAAACTGGAGTCCTTAGGCTTCACAGGCAAGTGTTTAACTGCTAAGCCATCTCTCCAGCCCTCTATCATATCTTTGAAGGCTCAGGGTCCATTGAAAAAGAGGTGACACAAAGAATGTAAGAGCCAAAAGAAGGGTGGGATGTGGGGAGCCCCTCAGCCCACATGGCCAAGGCCTATGGGGAGAGTACCCCTGGCCAAGCCCTAAAGATGGCGCCTGACGGAAGTTCAGTGCTTGGGACAAACAAGTCCATATTTGGAGGAGTTTGCCATGTCTGCTGCTCATTGGTTTCTGATGCTCGTCTGGAGGGGTTGTGTGGCCTGGAGTGATTGGGTGGAGTGAGTGCGCTTATAAGGAATCCCCGCCCGAGGCTCAGGGGAAATGAAGCTTGAAGTTGCCTGAATAAACTGCTGTAAGAAGAACTGGTGGTTGTGTCTTCCTTGCTGGTCGAGGCAGATGCAACAGTGGGACTCCTTACAATATGCTCTTCCAGACACAAAATGGCCTGGATATCCATGACCTCACAGTGCCTGACACTACCTACACAAGGCTATCGTAATAGAGGAATATATGATGATATCAAAATAAAATACTGACTGAGAAGGGAAAGGATATGATGGAGAGTGGAGCTTCAAAGGGGAAAGTGGGGGGAGTGAGGGAATTACCATGGGTTATTGTCTATAATTATGCAACTTGTCAATAAAAAAATTAATTAAATGGGTTGGAGAGATGGCTTAGCTATTAAAACACTTGCCTTGAAAAACCAATAATAATAATAATTAAAAAAAAAGAAGTGGTTACTTTGGGGGAGCCATTATAATTTTTCTTCACAAAATAATCAATTTCTCCTATTTGAATGTAATTAATTCCTCACTGATTAGGAAGTTTATAAATTCATTTAATAAATTTGTGATTCATTCTAAAAACTGCATAAGAGAGGTTGCCTCAAGAAGATGGATGGTAAGTGATGTAAAAAAATTATGTTACTTCATAGAATCACAGTGTCAATTGTTTCTGTGGGGTCATGAGGACATCTTTGGGAATGGTCAGTGATGCTTTTCCTACAATTGATAGCATATTATCTAATGTAGTCTCTCTTTTGCCTGTCCTTCCTCCCTCCTTTGTTCTCTCTTTTTTCCCTCTATCTGTTTTTCTTTTGTTTCAGTCCTAAAAAAAAAAAATAGATTTTACTCCAATGAACAAACTTAAATTCTAGATTATTCAGATTAATGTTGATAATTAAGGGGATTATGATTTATTTTCATATCAACAAAGAGCTAAGTAAATGTTTTATCATTTTTAGTAACATTTTGAAACTGACTTTTTTGTTCCATTTATTAATCTGGATTTTCATTAAAGTGTTACTTATGGCTACAAAATAATTCAAGATAACTGATTTTCAAAAAATAATTTCTAGAGGACCCTTTACTATAGCATTTTTTCACTAATATTTCCCCCTGTGTGTGCATGTGTGTATGTGGTATATGAGTTAGAGGGATAAGGAGAGAAAGAGACAGAGAAAAAAGGAGACAGACAGAGAGAGAGAGAGAGAGAGAGAGAGGAGAAAGGGGAGAGATCAAAAGAAGTGTGGGGATGCATATTTGGAGACAGAGAGTGACCTCAGTTGTCAGTCCTCAAACTGTTTCTCTGTTTGAGGCAAGTTCTCTAGCTGTTTCCTACTGCATTCATCATACTAGCTGGCCCATGAGTATGATAAGCATTAGTTTTCTGCCTCTGTTTCTCTCCTTCCTCTATGTGGGCTATGGATATAGATGTCAGCACTTCTGCATCTGGTTTTACATGAGTACTGAGAATCCAAACATCTATTCACTCTGGCACAGAAGTACTTTATCCACTAAGCCATATTGAAGTCCCACATTTCTATTTTTTAAGCCTGTAATAATCTTAGTTATTTTAGCTTAAAATTAAAACTTGCACAATAGTGATTCTGCATTGATAACAATCTGAAACTTTATAATTGCACTTAGTGTGGAACCTTTAAGGGAGATCACAATGCATTAATGTTATGTATAATAAAGAATTTAAACTTGCCAAAGGAGAGGATCAGCCTTTGATTTTGACTCATGAGTGGCATGTTTTGCTTTCTTGAGGTCCAACAGACCTTGATATGAATAATATTTAGAGTTGATTGGCCAAATATGATGGCAAAGTAAGCCACCCAAGAAGAAGAAAAAAAAAAAACCCTATAATTGAGCATGGGGTTTTGGCTTATGGGGTGTTCAAGCAGAATGAATACAACCACAAAGGCAATTAACCAATTTTAAGTCTATGTAGGATCCCAATAAAATAATAAAGCTGTTAAACTTCAAGGCCCTTAATGGTTTTCTGGGGTTGGGAAATGACACATCATGTTTCCACAAAGAATGAGTAATGGAAGCTTCTCAGTTAGCATTTTTCCCACCCTGACCTATGCATTTCTTTTCTTGAATAATTTTAATCTGTACCCCATTTCCTGTAGTTAAGTATGAAGATGCATTTAAGGATGCCAGTGAGTTATCTGAGTGAAATGAGTTATTTGAGTAGAATTTCTGATGAATGATGAAACTGAGAGTGTTAACTTAAAGGTGACCTCAAAGAAAACTGTTCTCAATTGACTACATGCCTGGATAAATTCTTCCCACCACATGGTATGTTTGTGTAGGAAACATGCAAATCTACTTGGATTAGAATATTAATTAATCTTTTCTTTCATAGGAAAGACTTCAGGCTATGAAGAATCACGTTATTTTAAAAAGTGGTTACAAACCTGTCAAATCATATCTTTCATCTATGTAAGTGAAGTCAAAATAGTAAATTTGCAAGCTGGGCATGGTGGTGCACACCTTTAATCCCAGCACTCAGAGGCAGAGGTAGCAGGATCTCTGAGAGTACAAGGCCACCCTGAAACTATAGAATGAATTCCATGTCAGCCTGAACTAGAGTAAGACTCTATTTGAAAAAAAAAAAATCATAAAGTTGCTTGTCTACTACTCATGCTCTGCTCTTTCCAGAGCCAGTCAGTATGTCTAATACATTAAACAATGAGCAATATTCATTTAAACTTTCTATTGTGTTGCCCACAAAAGGTCTTTGCAGCACTCTAATTAAACTAATAATGTTCTGTGTAATTAGGGTAACTGCATAATTATGGTCGAAGCCAGGAGACTTCTGATATTGAAAGTGAACACTGTTAATAATTTATATTAGTAAACAGGTATAATGCTAGACAATCCCATCAAATGGAGACATATGGACAACACATCTTAATCTTGCCATGCAGATTTCATGGAGAAAATACTGTAGATCAAATGGAAAGAAACAAGAGTAAGAGTGATCATAAGGAAGATCTATAAAATATATCTAACATTCACATTTAATTTTTAAAAAGAGTTTCAGAAGGATTTTGTTAATATGCATTGTTTCTGAGATTTAAAAATGCCTTTTTAAAACTATGAATTTCTTAAGAGGTCTAATTTTGCACAAGTAAGGCAAATGTATTTAGATATTACAATGATAAATATGAAGAAAATCAAAGACAGTGATAGATTAATTTTGTTTTTACCAAAGTTTATTATGGGCTTGAACTGAAGTATGTGATTGGGTTTTCAAGGATTTAAATCTATCCCAAATGTTTTTTTTTTTTTCATTGTCTTCAAACACAGTCAAATACTATAATTGACATTACATATGAAAAGAAATGATCTTTAGCTTGTCTCAGATTTTTAAAGAGAATTCACATTGTAGAGAAGAAAATGGATGTGAACAAATTAAATCAAAGTTCAATTAGTTTTGTTTATGAATTTCAAAGAAGTCAGAAAAAATGAAAAATATTTAAGGAAAATATATACGAAATACTTTAAGAATATGGGGGGAAATTTGTTCAAGGAATAATGAGGAACTATATTACTCAAGCATATACACGTTTGTGGTTTGAGGGATAAGGAGAAAACAGGAAAAGAAGGAATGTAGTCAGAATTTTTTTTCTGGGATTGAAGTATAAATGAAACATCAAAGATTGAAATAGGAAGATCTTCATTAAGAATTATATGAATGAAATAAATTTAGCACAATTTCAATATAAATGAATCTCTAGAGACTATTTTTCTACTAGCTCATATCATATGAGCAAAAGAGAATATGAATTTAGTAAATGTAACCCACATTTTAAAATGCTCAGAAGATGGGAGACTCTCCATGATCTCACAGTAAATGAGTATATGCTATGCAGATCATATATATATACTTCCAACTACAAAGTACATAGTGTAGAAGTTTCACATCTGCTAGACCATAATATTTCAGTGAAGCTTTTCTTTTGTGAAAATATTAATTCATTTATGATATTGAAAAAATGATACAATAAAATATTTTGAGAGTTAAAAAATAAATCATTTTCTTTTTCTCATATAGGTATCACTTGGGCCTAAATAGATATAAAATTTGCAACAGGGCATAAGAGATGACTTAGCAGTTAAAGACATTTGCTTGTAAAGCTGGATGACCTAGGCTCCATTCCCCAGAACTTATGCAAAGCCAGAAGCACAAAGTGGCACATGCATCTGGAATTTATTTGCAGTGACACAAGGCCCTAGTCTCTCTCTTTCCCTCTCCTTACAAATCTATTAATACTAATGTTTTGTTTTTTTTTTAAGTTGGAACAATAGCTTATTTTTGAATTCTGATTACTCTCTTATGAGGCTAGACAGGTACAAAGATGGAAGAAGCCAAGGATACAACCCTTAATATATGCCAAAGTCAAAGGAAAGGAAGATAAAAATTCCAAAATAAAGCCAGGTAAAGGTAGGAAGATCACCATGAATTTGAATCACCCTGGTCAGATTGGACGAGAGTGAAACCTACCTCTAAAAATTAAAAAAAATAAAAAATCCAAAATAAAAATAACTAAGAAGTTTAAGTGATATTACAACTAACATATTTTAATAATATAAGGTGCTGAAATAACTGACTAACAAGTCAAAATGTGTTCATTGGTGTAATAATGGCATGACAGTTATGGGGATCACCAACTACTCTCTGACTGTATTTGCATTCCAAAGCAGGGAATTCATCACTGGAATGAAAATCTAATCAAAAGTTTATAGCTGGAAAGGTCCTGTTGTTTCTTGATTATTTGGATATATTGTGATTTTCAAGTTACCCTCTAAATGTTCATATTTGTAGATGAGAGTGACTATTGGGAGACTCACAACATATTAACATGCTGAGAATAGGTGAATATTGAGTGAACAGTGAAAAATGAGACATTTCTGTCAAGTCTTACTAAGCTCAGGGAACATAGTAGAAGAGGGGGTAGAAAGAATATAAAATCCAAAGGATAGGGAGGAGTATTTTGAAAGGCTATGCAACTACTTGTACAGGGCCTGTATAATATTGGGCTCATTAAAATGCTGTCATGGAAGTTGGAGGTATGAAAAGAAACTAACAACAAACCAAAAACCATCAAAATAAATAAGGCATAACTAGAAAGATGAATTCATTAGAAGAGGAAATTATAGAAGGGGATAAAGCAAGGTAATGACAAGAGATTGTGATCAAAATATATTATATACATGTAAACAATGTCAATAAAATGTTTTAACTAATAGGTAAAATAAATAGCACTTTTAAATGCAGGACTTTATCCATCATGTTAGCCCACCACCATTATCAGGAGTCTCTTTGTTTTTCTTAATAAATGATCTCAAAACAAACAAGCAACATCAACAACAAATTTGAGAGTAACTAAAGTGAATTATCAATTGTAAGTATAAAAATTAGAAGTACTACAAGAGACATTGTTGTTTATAAAGTTGTTATCACCTAGTAGATACAAACACACATATATCACATATATAATTGCACATGCCTATATATTTAACTATATGGAAGACAAATAATCCAGGTAAGATCACTAATCATTTCTAATCGAATGAATTGTTTTTCTTTTCAAAAGAAATTGTGATTAAATAAATTTATGGGCCATACTTCAGGAAAATCAGAATCCTCTTTTGTTAGAAAAATAGAAAAAAAAAATATCAATGCCACACCAGTCCCCAGACAGTGAGCTCATCTAGTGTCAAAAGGTGCCACATGAGCTACTGGGGGAAATGACCAGCATCTGTCTGATCACTCGAGGTCTAAGCTACTTAGCAGCAAACAACTTGACCTGATGCTTATTCAAGTTCAATGATGGCATACAGCCATGGTAGTAACCCACTGCCCTTGGACTGGCTAATAGATGTGCTCAGTGGAAAGGAACCCATAGCTGAAACTGGGAAACAAGTCAGAATCATACCCAAATAATGAGTTTACTCTCCATTATCAAGCTCCCACCAATCTTGAGCTAAAAGAGGGCCTACACCTATTAAATTCTCTCTAAAATAACAATGGTTATCCCACTTAACCAGTGCTGACTTCACTCTCTTTTGGAGCCTCTGCTTCTCTTTTTCAGATGGACCTAGAACCTGAGGAGAGAATCAGCCCATCCCACCTCACCCAGGGCCCCAGCTGAAACCATGGAGTAATTGGGGAGATGAGCAAGAGTGCTGCTTTCTTGGTGAATCTGATATCAGCACAAGGGTGAAGGCTACAGACACAGTGGACACTCTACTCCTACAAAATAAGAGATTCAGTGACACAGAGGCTCCCAGGTTCCCATCAGTGAAGTAGACCTAAAATGAATCCAACATTGCTCAGGGAAATTCATGCAAGAGGGAGTGGAAAGATTGTTAGAACCACAAGATGAAACATTATGCACAGAAACATTGCCTCTTCTCCATAACAAATGACTATCCCCACAATGCACAATTCACAATCCCCGTGGTGATAACTGGCATCAGCAATGAGGAGAATGGGGCAGGGATGATAAATGATGGTACCAACAGGTATTTACACACTGAGTATGACCATAAATAATAAAAATAAAGCTTTTAAAATGATTTTTAAAAATCCTCTCAGTATTTCAGCCATGCACTCTCAATACCTGAACTGTTTTTCAGCCACTTCTGAATAAGAATAGCAGGCTAAGTTCACATGTAGATGTCCGTTAAGCCTATGAGAGTATATTTAGTTTCTATCAAGTCTGTGCACTTAATCAAATAATTAAGAATAGCATAAATTTGAACAATAGCATGTATGATATTACTGAAACTATGCTAGTTAGACTGAGAATATTTTTAAATAAAAAAGTCACTGTATCTTATAAGGAGCCCAGGAAAAAGACAGATGTTCTCCTACATCCAAAATGAATTGCTTTTTACATTTACCTTTATGCCTTTATGGTGTTACTTGATCTGAAATACTTATCTACAACATGTTTGACATGGCCTGGAACATTTGGCATAAGATGTGGAAAGAGACATTCCCATTCCTAATCTCCTTCTCTCATAAGCAGTCTGTTTCTCTACCTCTTCTTTTTTTGAATGAAGTCCTGCTTTGCTTAACAATACATACACAAATGCACATACACAAACACCAGTACATGTTTGGATTTTAGTATTCTTAAAAGTATTTCCACATTTCTCTTACATTTTGTTTCAACCCATTCAGTGAAAACAATAAGCATTTTTCAACCTTTGAGATGTGTCAACATTCTTCCCTTCCAGGGATATGAGGATATGAACATGAATAAAACACAAGCCAGTGTGTCAAAACTTGATAGCCTATGTTGTAGGTGTGCAAGTTAGGTAGAAAGCAAACAACATAAAAAGGTAGTATTAATTCAGATCAGAGATTATATTTAACACTTTAGCATACTTATTAATGTTAGCTCTTTTTCTCTAAAATGTAATATCTAATGGATACGGTGTTCTTTATTTAAGCATAAGATTGCCATTACTTATAAATTTATACCTTACTCTTTTGAATACCCATGACATACTAGAACCTATGCATGGGAATAAAGGTATGAAACTAAACTGGACAGACCAATTTCAGTCATGGAGATCATGGGGATGTGTAGGATTCATGAAGGAATTGATATAAAATGATTTCTTGATAAGAACCTGCAAGATCTAGGTGTATGGTGCTCTATAACCATCAAAGGGAATATAGAAGAAGGTATAAACTTGAGTTTACGGAAATCATACAATAAATATTATTTGGACATATAACATTTAAGACTGTTTAAAACAAAATCTGAAGAAAAAGGCAATATCCCTCAGTGCATATTTTTTATATAAAATATAATTCATGATCCCCTTCTTGGAAGAAATTTCCATTTCTGATAAAATGCTCAATCAATTTCAAGGTAAACTTTTAATGGTATTCATGATGATTCTGAAAATCTAATCACCCCCCCCACTAATCTGCCAATCAAAGGTCCAATGATTAAGGTTTTTCTGAGTTTTAGATGTATTTGGGTATTTTGTGACACTTTTATAGTAGATAAACTATTTTAATTGGTCTGTTGCAGGAATTTATCCTTGCATCTGAAATAATACTTTCATATATGGTTCTACCTCATTGATTGGAAACTTCTATGTTAAACAACGCAAATAAATGTTCCTGATGTGGACATGGTTGTTTAAGTCTCTATATCAGGAAAATATAAGCTAGCAATATGAAAAAAACAAAGCCTAGAAAAGAGAGAGAGAAGTGGAAAGAGTTAAAAAACACTATTATATTACTTGTAAAATTTGTGGGAACAAAATAATTTTACCCTCTGTGAAAAATATAATAGTAAATTATAAGGAGTTATATTATATGCTATTTTATGTATATTGATAAGAAATAATTTGTCTTATAAATCATTCCTTCAATAGACTTAGGCTAAAGCTCCAAGACATCTTGCATGATCTTGACCATAATGCAAAAAAAGATAATAAAATCTATAAAACAAACTTAGTAATGCTTCAAAAACTATTTGGTGAATGATTTTTGTTAGAGACTCTATAGTTAATGCATCTGTATTAGAATTATCCAAATTGCTCAGTATATTCTGAAGACTCTACTGACCTTGAGAAGTAGTATCTAGTTGCTTTATAATTAATTTCTAGTATTTTTACCTAGGAAGATACTGTTGGCATGGGAAGAAAGGTAGTTGATTTATTTCAAAAAACATTGAAGCTGTCTTGCTAAATATTAAAAGATAAAAAGATTTGGATTACAATGACAACTTTGATTATTCAAGTTGTCATCTTCATAAAATACTAATTCATCATTATGTCTTCAAAAAGTCAAAACTCAAGCCAGGTATGATGTGCATAACTTTAATAGCATCGCTGTGAGTTCAATGCCAACCTGAATCCACCTAGTGAATTCCAGGTCAGCCTGGGCTAAAGAAGACCTTATCTTGAAACATACACACATACATACAAACACACACACAATTATATATAATTCATGTATTACCATGAATTTTGAATATATATATGTATATATATATATATATATATATATATATATTCATATATACATATGTATATATGAATATATATATTCAAAATTAATGGTATCACCTGAAAATAAAGTAGATAGCACCACATCATAGTTAAAAGTCAAGAGATTTTCCACCTTCTAAAGAAGATATGATAATTGTGAATGAGAATTTAATAATTGTGAGAAAGATGATTTTCTGGTCTGTCATTGATTCATTCATTTGCATACTCACTAATATAATCACTGATTTAGTTGCTAGCTATGCCTTTGCTTTGCTGGGAACTGAGGACTCAGTGATGTGCAAACCACTTGAATTCATATCACCATGAAGATCATACGTTTTCGTATGTTAGAGAAATAGTAATCAAAAAAATTTTTATATAAAAACATTATATGCATAGTAAAGTACACCATAAATGTCCCAATGCATACAGCAAAACAAAAAAAAGGGAAGCAGAAGATCACAGAGGATGGTTAGAAGAGAAATTTAAAAGAAAAAAGACAAGGAGGAAGTAGGAGGGAATAAGAAGAAAGAAATGGAATATGCAGGTATTATAGTATACCAGTGCTTCAGTCAAAGAATAATTGCATAGGATCACAAGGATATACAGCTTAGTGGTATTCTAGCATTCTTAACCTATGTAAGTAAACTGTGATATTCACCAATGATGAATTCATTTAATCATACATTTCTCAGAATGTTGTTGTATATGAATGTGTATATAATGTATAAATCACTATTCATCTTTCTTTCCTTCCTTCTTCCTTTCTATTGATCTAGAATGTCCTCTAAACTTTGTGTTATGAAAGAATCCAGCTTTGAGGAAATTTTTGTTAGACTGTAAAGAATAGAGGGAGGTAACTAGAAAAAGATATTGACTGACATCCCACTTAGAGACAACATATAGAGAGAGGTATGAGGGACCATACCCAGTATCACCACTCAGCTCCCTAGGACACAGAAATAGATTCTGAGAGAAGCTAACCCAAAAGAGACAAGATCAAATAATTGGAACTTGCTCATTTGTTAGTATCTGTACTTTAGTTAACATGCTTATTTATAGAGATAGTAACAATACTAGTAGAAAAATAATGTGTTAAAGATTTAATATAGTGGGGTTGAAAGGAGTTTGTATTACTTTCATAATGGGTCCAAAAGTGTCATATGTTTGTGTTGTAGAGAAATGCCTATAAATATGTCAGAGAGTTAAAAATAAAACATTATTATTATAATAACAGATGACTATATGTGTGTGTGGCATGTTTACTGTTATTTTCTGACAGACTTAAACTAATCCCCATATATGCAATATACGGTTAGCACAAGAACCTTTGTAGTTACCAATATATTCATTTGCTCCTCGTTACTATTATGAAATGTCCAAAGCCAAGTAAATTTAAATTAGAATTTATTTAGTTCATAGGTTTGAACTCATAAAGACCACAATGAATGGCATTGGTTCTCCCTGACTATTAATTCTTAGCATAGTAAGTCAGGATGCATGCCTAAATCTGTTGAAAGAATGCATTTTTAATCACTATAATGGCTGAGTTTGGCCTCTCCTTGCCCCATTCTCCTAGGCTGATCCTATGCTTCTTAAACACATGTGTGCTAGGCTGGGCATAAGGGAGAGGAAAGTACTCCTTCTCCACCTGAATAATTCTCTGCTTGCCTCTGTTTCATACCTTGGGGTAACTTCTCACTTTAATTGCATGTATGTTTTTCCTCTGGTCTCTAAATCTACCACAAACATATTTCTCTTACACTCCCAATCTACCACATGGATGCCTTCTCTATCTCTAGGCCTGTTATGTGTGTAACTTCCCAAAACTCAGGGTAAATATGAGTCTAACTCTCTTTACTACTTATTTCTCATCTGAATTTCTTGCTCCCTGTTTTAATATTTTACTTCTGCTGTTCTTCCTTAAGCTCCCACCATTTGACTTCCTAACTTTCTTCTATGGAGAAGCAGATGGCAGATGCACTGTGTGTTTCTTTTAAATCTTTCTACATATGCATCTATGTTCTATCTTCCCTGTGCTTGTGAGTCTCTTGTGAATCTGGTCCAGTCCTTCCTTTAAAACCTCCATTTTTCTTCAATGTACATTTTGCACAACACAGTGTTGTCCACATGATTGTATGTGCCCTGCCTCCCTGCTTACGAGTCTGCTCTACCCTTCCCAATTTCCTTTGAATAAACCCACAAATTATCCTTTCTCCATACAAAAACTTGTTACTTCATATATTATCCTTTTGTGAGTTCATTAAACTGGGGTTCATAAACTTGGCAAACTTCCTCCTGAACTCCAAATTCCTGCATGAATGGCATATACCAGCAGCCTAGGCATTTTCAATATCACAATAGAGGTTCAAAGTTTGTCTACATTTTTAGGGATTCTTATAACAATAACACTATTCATCCATAAGTGCTCCTAGTCTGTTTTAAAATATATAGAAAGAGAAGTTAAAAAAGAAGAAAAAGCTACATTTTAAAATCATTTGAAAAGTTTATTTATTTACTTATTTTAATCTCAGAGGAGGGTACCTAACCTGATGAAATCCCTAAGATACATCACCATGAGGTGATGGGTCATTGTGAGAGCTCATCCAGAAGGAAAGGTCACACTGGGATATAGGAAGCTTGCATTGGTGTTATGTTTTCTTTTTTTCCCATTTTTGTAATGCTATCAATATTCAATAATGGGGACTCCACTCTGAGGTGGAGTCAATACCCGCTTCTAAATATAAAGTTTTCATACGTTTTCAGCTTCTTTGGGCTGGAAAGATGGCTCAGTAGGTCAAAGTGCTTGGTGATCAGATATGAGGAAGGGAGATCAGATCCCCAGAAAATGAATTTGCCTACAGCTGAGCACAGTGGTTTCTGTAATTCCAGCCCTATTCCCAGAAGCTCCAAAGGTTCCATGACCTTTCAGTGAGCAACACACGTCTCTGCCTCCAACAAAAACGGGAAAATGAGAATTGAGGACTGAAACCTTTCTCTGACCTCTGGAGATGCACCTTGGCATGAACATAAGCACACATACACACACACAGTTTTTAGCCAGTAAATTTCTAAAAGTAAAGATTAAATTCCAAGATGAGTTTCAAAGATGGTGAAACATACTCATTGTGTAACCAGTCAAATAGGTTAAAAGCAAAAACACTAAAAATGAAGTAAGAAAAATATTGTTACTTTTTTTGTCATATAAACCACTCCCAGCAATTTTGCTCAATAAACTGGGAAACTGATTCAAACACAAAACAATTTGGCAAAGGAGAACAGTATGAAATTAAAATACAAATATTATTAGCTTCCTGTATACACACATTAAGCATTTGAAGATATTAGAGAAGACTTTATTTGTAATATCAATGAAAGAAGCATACAATTAAAAAAATAAATTGTTAAACTCACTTTTAAAAGAGAATTTAACTGATTTTACTGATTACAAATGTAGAATAAAACTATTCAATTACATGATGCATAAGGTCTCAAATTCCTAAAGGTATCCTAATTTGAAGTATGTTAACAATGGAAACATAGATATGCAAAAGTATCTAGGAAGAGTTTGGAAGGAAGACAAACAAGGGAATATCAGAACTAATAAAAATGTGATGGCAACACAATAATTTTAAAAGTTACTTAATAGCACCCATATAAGCAGCAGTAAAGTAAGCAAGACTCAGTTCTACATATGTATCAAATTCTGATAAATCACACAGATAGCATCTTTACTACATCAAGTATGATCAAAATTTAAACTAGTGGAATAGAAAACTAATAATTCAGAAATCAAAGGAGTAGGATTGAAATCTCAGACGAAATAAAATTCCAAAGGATTGAGTGTATTTTATACAACTTTCTCATACTGATACAGAATATGAAAGCTTAAGTTATGAGACAAACAAGGCTACTGATCATTCTGCTTCTAATCTGTACTCTCAGTATCAAAATGTAGAAGTCATAAAGTATTTATTTCAATAACGCATAAATGCCTTTTCTCAATTAATAACTTGAAGTAAAAATATAAAACAAACTGAAAAATATGAAATATATTTGAAAATATTAATGTAACTATTTATATAATTCTCTATGTATCAGCCAGCAGCTCAAGCCTTTAATCCCAGCACTTGGGAGGCCTAAGTAGGTGGATCAGTGTGAGTTGCAGGCAAGCATGGCCTGGAGTGAGGCCCTTCATCAATCAATCAATCAATAAATAAATAAGCCCTTATGTATCAACAAGAGAAAGACCACCCACTGAAAAACAAACATGTAAACAGGTATTTACATGTGACATGTAATAAATTCACATGGTTCCTATACTTGGATTTGGAAGAAACAATCATTTTGCTGACAGAATAACATCTGTGCATATTCATATAGTGATTCACTTTAAAATTATTTTGGCTTTTATTCCAATAGCTATCAGAATAATTAAAAAAAGAAAAAGACCTTAAATACTAGGCATGTTGAGTTTGTTAACACCTCAGGAAATGAAAGTAAACTGGATACTGATTGAGTGTTTCAGTGTTTCATGGTGAATCAATTCTCCCTGATGACATACTTAGTTTAAATAAAAATAAATCTGATTCAAATGAAAATGAGAATCTCATCAGGCACAATTTCTATCATAAATTTTTCTGGCCATAAAACTTTATGTGAAAATTAACAAAAGAGAAGCCTTCAGATGACAGTGGGCATTTTAAAATATTGAAGTACTTGCCACTTGCCAAAACCACAAAGTGTAACTACAGAACTAATCATGTCCCAGCAGTGTTCAATGTGCATACTAATTTATGAATGTTGCCTCTTGTGATATGGTAGCAGCTGGCTGAGAAATCAGTTCTAAATAGTCTAAGCAGACGCTTACCTTTGGGTGCTTGGAAGCTTTTTCCTTCAAACTCTGTTTTGATTAGATGATTTCTAGAAATATCATCCTATGTAGAATGATATGCTCAAAAGAATGTACTTTAACAACTTCTCTATTAACTCTGAAATTTACTGAGAATTTAAAACAGATGCCAATACAAGTTGAGAAATGAAATTATGTTAAAATCTATCTGCCTATTTATAACTTGTTTTTATAGATGTCTCTGCGTCAGTAGGAATTTAAAATGTGTTAGACATTGTGCTATAAGCTTTATTTGTAAAGTAATTAAAAATGTCATCTCCCCATTGCAAGACGAATGCAAGGTAACTAATTTTAAACAAAAAATGTACATAATCCAGACTTCACAGCAAAATTTCTTAAATGCTGAGGAGTAATCTCTCAAATATATTGTCATGAATATTCATTTATAAAGTTTATTAAAAATTAAATCTGAATATACACAACCAGCATTGACCAGCCATGCTGAAAATCCTGAGGTTCACACCCAGAAATACAAAACAAATAATTACATAAACTAAAAAGTAAAACTAAACTAATGCACCCATTTTGGTTCTTATTTTTCCACTGTGACTGAGTGCCTGGCAGATAGAAAGCAAGGGAGTAGTTTATTTTATGGCAGATTCCTTGGAACTAAAGAGTGAGAAGTTGTAATTCAGAAAGGAAAGTCTGGAGGACCTGGGATTTAATGGTCACTCAAGCACTCCCAAGGTTATGTTAATTATGAAATATTCCTTTCCAGAAGGGCAGAAAGGAAGTTCTAGATACTCAGGAAATCAGCTAGTCTGGGAAAAGGTTGCAAGATCCCACCCTAAGGTTACACTAAGGGTGAAAATAACTGCTTGGAGGATTAGCTGTCTGCAGGTTGTGCAGTGTGCTCCAGAGAGGCAGCTTTGGAAATTGCCCCCTGTGCTGGGGTGGACTTTCTGGAGATGCACACAAATACACACAAAAACCATTAGCATTAATACATTAAAACAAATCTAGGACCCGAAAACCATAAAGAAATTTTAACTGTGTTTCTATAAAGTGTGAAACAATCCAAGAGTAAAATTACAAAAAGAGTTCTATTAACAACAGTACTAAAAAAGAAAAGGTATCTAGAAATGTATATCAAGTAGAAAATATTGTTTGATATATTAAGGCAGGCCTAAGTATAAGTGGATAGACACTCTGTGCTCATTGATCAGATTGCAAATCCTGATAAGATGCCAATGCAACCTTAAATGATTTAGAGGTTCAATACATCCTGTAAAAATCCCATCAAAAATTACAGAAATAAAATAAAATCCTTAAAGTCATCAAAAGCATAAATGGCAAAGCGATCTTAAAACAATAAAATAAAAGCAATTGTTTAAAACTTAGGCAAACAAGTTTTACCCCTCCGCCCCTTAGGAGATGTGCTTCATTGCTGACATTGTTTATGATTATTAGCACATAATGACAATAAAAAGAGACCCAATTAGAAAAGAAAAAATAATTAGTCTAACACTTCTGATTTCAAAACCTAATCTGAAGCTAAACTAGACATAAAATTCCCTCCTCCCTGACTGCTTATTTTTAGACATGCACTTACTCCAGTTGAGGCCAAAGAGTCTCCATCAAAGGCAAGTTAGCAGATCTCCAGAAAGATGTTCAACATTAATAGCAAACAAAAATTATGCAGTGACAACATGGATCTTTTGCATCTCTCAGTTCTTTCTGCATGAAGAGAATGTGTGAAGACATAAATTTGAAGCTATGGTTGCTCTATTACAACACCAGACCATGGAGAAGCTATTCTCTAGTTTTTCCATCCCTCTTGTGAAATATCTTCCTCCAGAAGATCTGCTTACAGATGTTCTACTGGCTAACAATCTTGACATCTAGAAATAATGTTGCCCTTAGGGAAAGAAGCGTGATTTGTTTCCTGTCTAGGATAATAGAGATTTTGTTTGGCTCCCTCCAGTAAAAAGCTGGGAAGATTTGTAGGCATTCCTTTTATAAAATTGAAATTCCTAGTTCGAGATTTCTGGACTGTGACACAAAGCTCTGTGGGACTCTCCGGCAAGGAGAACCAATTTGGAAGAGAAGCTCATGCTGCCTGCCATGCTGTGGTTAAAAAGGTCCTTTGTGCCTCATGCAAGGTTTCCATAATGTCTACGAAGCTATGATACATTATGCATTTTTCAAAAAAGGAATAATCTAAGACCTTTTAGCTTTTGTAAAAAAACAGGTTAAAGTCCAAATCTAAGTTTAAATACAAATCTTAACTTTATCAAAAATAACAAATCAAGATGCATAACATTCTCCCAGGCTACTCTACTGAAATGTATGTGCCCCTATTTATTTAGTTCATGTTGTAATTCAATTACAATAATTGAAATTTAATAATCTATCATCATAATTTTCTCCCCTTTTCATGACGGTAATCATAAACATTGTCACTTTCTTTTCCTCCTCCCAAATAATCCCACTTCTTTGATGTTTTGTGGGTGTGTGTATGTGTGTGGGGGGGGCGCGGGAGAGACAGGAAGAAAGAAAAATACACTGGGGTGGCTTGCTTTTTGATAGGAACAGTTATTTAGGTGAACAAATTCTATCTCAAAAATGAACAAAATTTGGGCTGGAGAAATGGCTTAGCAGTTAAGGAACTTGGTTGCAAAGCCTAAGGGGCCCCAGTTCGATTCTCCAGGTCCCACATAAGCCAGATGCACATGGTGGAGCAAGCATTTGGAGTTTGTTAACAGTGGCTGGAGGCCTTGGCACACCCATTCTCAGCCTCTCTCTCTCCCCCACCCATCTCTCTTTCTCAAATAAATAAATAAATAAAAATAAATCTTTTTTAAAAAAAATAAACAAAAGTTATGAGATAAATTAACACCTGTGATTAGGTGTTATGACATAGCCACTTTATATCTAACAAAATATTTATATTATTATTAATATTAATTATGATATTAATATTTACAGGTAACAAAACTTGCTCATTTTTACAAATTAGTAAATAGAATATCTAGGTATTAAAAACTATGCTCATTTCTCTCTCAGTGCCCTTTTATCAAACAAGACATTTTCATCCTATTTATGTTTCCATAATCTATGTGGTTAGAAGGATAAGTCTGACTAACCACATGTTTTCTATGAATGAGAAAACTGAACTTTGTTACTGACTCCAAAGAATTTTATTACAAAACAGTGCATTAGAAAACATTTTAGAAAAGAGGCGATGTCTCAGTGGTTAAATGTGCTTGCATGTGAAGCCTATGGTAAGGGTTTGATTGTCCAGTATCCAGCTTGCCAAGTTCAACCTGATAAAGAGTAGAACGAAGGACTCAGCTCAAGTCTGAAATGTAGGACTATATGACCCCTTGTAGCCCAAGTAATAGGGTTGCCTGTATAACTATTCTCCTGAATTATATTTATTATTTTCAATAATTTATTATTTTAAAATAACAAGTTAAACTGATTTGTTTTATAGTGTACCCTTGGCCTTTTCCCACACCAGTAAAGGTAGGTATTAGTCCATGTGACATTCTCAGCTTAGACAGACCTCAACTTTGAGTAGGTCCATAATTTTAAAATGAATTTTTATATTTTGAGAGGGAAGGGGGATGAGTATGGGCATATAAGTACCCTTTACCACTGTTTTACACATATCTGGGTTTGCATATGCACTAGGGGATCAAACTAAGACTGACAAGCTTTGCAAGCAAGTGTCTTGAAATTCTGAGCCATCTCCCCAGCCTGAGCAGTATCTGTATTATGGAGTATGAATTTCAGTAACAGTTTGAAGGAAAATAAAGTGAATGAAATTTATTGTGCATTTGTATCTTTGTATTTTTAGAAATTCTCATGTTTAATTCTAACTTTAATACTTAATTAGTCACATAAATATATGAAAATGACTGATTTTTTTCACTAACTTTCTTTTTAACAAAAATCAAAAGTATATTAATGGGGAGCTGGAGAGACAGCTTCGAGGTTAGGAAACTTATCTGGAAGCCTAAGGACCCAGGTTCAGTTCTCCAGTACCCATTTAAGCCAGATGCACGAGGTGGCTCATGTGTCAGGAGCTCAGTTGCAGTGGCTCCACACCCTGGCAGGCCCATTCTTTTTATCTGCCTCTTCCTCTCTCTCTCTCTTAAATAATTAAATAAAATAATTTAACAAAGAGTATATTAATGAAGCTCTCTTAATGAGTCATCATATGTAAAATAAAATAATGAAATAATATGTTATTGGAAGTGAATAGAACATTTTCATTAAATCTATCAGATATATTGCATTCAAAACACATTAATATCTTAGAATCCCAAGCCATATTGAATAGTAATGGTTTCTAAGGGTTTTTTTTTAAATATCTTTTCCTTTTTCATATTTATAGGGTTGTGGGAATTAAGCTTTTCATATGTTATATGACAAATTATATATTCAAAACTTTATACTTCCAGATAATATTTTAGGCATGTACATTTAATATTAAAATTAAAAAAGCAATAATGAAAGGAAATTACTATGAAATAAATAATAAAAATAAAATACTATGAAATAAATGTGTATATCATATACTACCATTTATTTATTCTTTATAGAGAATATGTGTGATAACATATTTCCTTTTGCAAATATAATATAGTACTTCTGGAAGCCTAAAAGTGCTCAGCTCAACAAATATACCTTCCTTTTTATGTTTCTCCTTCTGTGACATGAAATTTAAAGATCATGGAAGAAAAAACAACAAAATTCCTGTTGATCCTTCTTAATAGTCTTACTTTTTATTTTGTTCCTCTCTTTTCATGCTCGCAAATTTTACTTAGAAATCCTGTCACATCTGTCCTTGTCACACAACTGGGATTTACATTCTCTCTCCTAAAGCACTATTACAAGTGAAAACATTGTTTCTAGCTCCAACTGCATATTCAATAGCTGAGAAAATTAGAAATGTGGCCTCATTCAATGAGTCTGAACAAACTCTTGATTCCATCTGGTAAAGGAAAAAGTTAAGAAAACACCAAAGTATAAACTTTTGGAAAGATCACCTGGATCAAGATTTAATTTATTGAAAATAGGAAATTTCTCTGTCACTGCATTGCCTAATCTTCTTGAGAAATATATAGCCTACCTTTGACAAATGTCACAGGAAAGTACATACTTATTACTCTTTTTGTCCTTTAAAAGCATGCCATTAGAAGCCATTTTTATCTGCCAATTGCAAGGTTGTTGCAATGAATTTAGGCTGTGTCAAGTATTAAACATGTCCTATCATTACATATTTACTGTCACAAAACCAGTAGCCATCAAATTGTCTGAAGCCACTGCCCACCTTGTCCCAGGGCTGACCTGTGGGTAACATCCAAACGAAGGTACTTTCCTATAAAGGTTGAGGTGCAGGCTACTTAATTTAGGATTGCCACTCAATCTGGTACAAACAAATGTCAGTGTCATTGCAATTCTCTGCACTCACTCCAGTCCTAACTCATTCTAAATTTCCTCAAGTGCTTTCCCCACTTGGGTTTGGCAAATTGACAACCCAGAATAGATACTGTATTGATTGTGTCTTCTCAATAGTGCAGGTGGAACTGGGCCATGAAAAGAGACCCTTGCAATTAGTATACTGGCACTCAGCCATTTCTGGTGTATATTTTTCCCTCTATTCATCTCACATTGAGCAGGAAAATACTTAACTGCATGCTTTCTTTGAGGGCATTAACAAAGCAAGGGTCCTTTATTTAATTAAAAAACAAATGGTGACACATCGGCTACAGAACCTACATTTCTTTTTATGGTACATTAGCAATAAAAAACATTACATGATTGAGGAGACATCATTTGCCACCTTTAGATGGCAATGATGTGTCACTTGATAATAATGGTCATGTTCAGATCAAAAGACCATTAATTATGTTCCAACAATTCATTTTCCTCTTTAAGCATGTAATCAGAGTAGCTATATCCCAACTAGCAAAACTACAGAATAAAGATGTAAGTGTGAGTAACGTGAGATTCATATCAGCTATCAAGTTTTTCTTCAAAATAGAGTCTCACTCTAGTCTATTCTGACCTGGAATTCACTATGTAGTCTCCGGGTGGCCTTGAACTCTCAGCAATCCTCCTACCTCAGCCTCCTGAGTGCTGGCATTAAAGGCATGTGCCATCATTCCCAGGTTCAATTATCACTTTTTAACATGGAATTTATAGAGTAAATCATTTTATTAGTGTATAATATTAAATCTAGAAAGTGAAGAAAGAAACCTTGGGAATGAATTCCACATATAGATGACAATATATGTGACCAGGTGAAGTCTCTTAGTACTTACTTCCCTTTCAAGTTTTATTATTTTTATTCTGATGATGAGAATGCTGCTGACTCCCAGGAATTTTATGACATATAAGTGCTTTAGAAAGCATTATAGAACTGAGAAGATGTCTCAGTGGTTTAAATAGGCATGTGTGCAAAGCCTATGACCAGGGTTTGATTTCCCATTTCCACGTAAAACTAGATGAACAAAGGGGTATGTGTCAAAGAAGAGAGTTCATTTGTAGCACCAAGAGGCCCTAGGATTTCCATTTCTCTCTCTCTCTCTCTCTCTCTGTTCTCTCTCACCAACACACACACACAAGCACATATATATGTATATTTATATATGAAATGTTTAATAAAATATATTTTTAAAAAGCATTTAAGAAGCTGGGCATGGGCTGGAGAGATGGCTTAGCGGTTAAGCGCTTGCCTGTGAAGCCTAAGGACCCCGGTTGGAGGCTCGGTTCCCCAGGTCCCACGTTAGCCAGATGCACAAGGGGGCGCACGTGTCTGGAGTTCGTTTGCAGTGGCTGGAAGCCCTGGCACGCCCATTCTCTCTCTCTCCCTCTATCTGTCTTTCTCTCTGTGTCTGCCGCTCTCAAATAAATTAAAAAAAAAAAAAAAAAAAGAAGCTGGGCATGGTGGCACACACCTTTAATCTCAGCACTTGAGAGGCAGAGGTAGTAGGATCGCCATGAGTTTGAGGCCACCCTGAGACTACAGAGTGAAATCCAGGTCAGCCTGAGCCAGAGTGAGACCCTATCTCAAAAAACCTAAATAAACAAACAAACAAACAAACAAATAAATAAATAAAAATAAAAGAAATCATTTAAGAATTACAAGAAATATAAAGATAATCAATATTACTACTTTTATAGGCAAATTTTTACATATTATCCCATACTGAACAGAAATAGGATGCCTGCTCTCCATCTTTGAGAGATTCTGTACCTGCCTTTCTTTGGTTTGTGAAATAACCCATGGGATCATCACAACAACCTTCCAAGGTAGTAATTGTAGTTATCCTATCTTGACAGATGAGAATATGGAGATAGACAAATGTAAGTAACATCACACATTTGCTAAATAATGAAGCAAAAACTCAAATCTTAGGCAAGCTAATCCCAAGATCCATGCTATCAGTTTAATCACTAACTTTTAAAGCTTTTCAATGCTAGAGTAACATGCAAAAAAAAAAATTAAATGAAATATTTTGAATTTTTAAATATTTTATTTATTTGACAGAGAGAGGAAGGGGGAAAGAGAGAGAGAGAGATTAAAAGAGGAAATGGGAATACCAGGGCACACGAATTCCTGACTCATGTGCCACCATGTGCATCTACCTTAAGTGCGTACTGCAGAACCAAACCTGGCTCCATGGGCTTTTCAAACAAATGCCTTAATTGCTAAGCTATCTCTCCAGCCCATAAAATGAAGTTTTTGTATTCATTTTGTGATACATTTTCTCCTATGAAAAGAAAAAATTAAGACTCCTGTTACTTAGTAACTGCTTGGCTCTGAACAGTACTGTAATTTTAATTATATTTTAATATGGTTTCATTGTTAAAGATCATGAAGAAAGTCAATTTTCCAGCATAGATAAAAATACATAAACATAGGCATTTCATATACACATGTGAAAAATATTTGTATACTTATAAAGAAACAACATTCATTGGGAGCTTGGGAAAAAGAAGAAAACATACTATATTCCTTCAACTTCAATGAAATATAGGATCGGTATTTCTGTTTGTCATCTCTGGTAAACATACCCATAGACATTAGCACAAGAGTAAGCTTTCTCATGCATGAGGGAAGAAACAAAGGTGACTTTGAGTTATGCATAACTTCATAAGGATATAAATTCTTTAACAGTGAGACATTAGTTCATGGATGGTGGCCTGTCCTCTTCTTCACCTTCAATAAAAACACTCTCCATCAATATTGGTTAGTTGCCTTCTAACTTTTGGGTAAATAAAATTTAAGTAATCAATAACATAACTTTTTCTTGAAGTGTGTTGGAAGTTTGGTATCTTTAACCTGTACATATTAATATTTAATCATGATTTCTTCAGCACAAAACAACATTTCATAATATGTGAAAAATGAAAATACAATAATATTCCATATCATTTCAGTATTTAAAAATCTGACATAAATTTTCTTTAATAATGACTTCATAATTACTATTTTCTTAAATTTTCTTTTTGAAGAATCCTTTGTACAGGTGTACAAATATAACCATCAAACATGAATAAAGAACTCTACTCTTTCAGATTTTATATGAGATATAACAAAAAAATTCATTTTTCAAGGAGAAAAGCTATTGCATGAGTAAGTAATATATGACTTCTAGGGAAATCAATCTTTAAATACAATTCATACTTTATGTAATAAAAAATCCAACAGTCTGATTTATACCAATGCAGTTAAATATACTCTGCTCTTGAAGAGTTTTAATGTAATCTAGTTAATTGTCCTGAAGACAATTTTGAATATTTATCAACATTTTGAAAACTATAAATATCATAAGTTCCAAGAATGTTACTTTCAGAAGCATATTTTTAAGAGACAAGTTGTATGGCAAAGTACAAAAAGGTAGTTCTTGTTCCTTAACTACCTATATTCTAAGATCATTCTAGAACTCCCCTATTTTATCCATATGTCGGTGTTAGGAATCTAATATTGTTACTGTTCATTTTGAAATTTGGCAACTTGAGTGAAAACCCAAAATCCTATCAAAATTTCATGGGGCACATGTCAAAATAAAATTTAAGAGTATATTGTGGGCTGGAGATATGTCTTAGCATTTAAACACTTGCCTGTGAAGCCTAAGGACTCATGTTTGACTCTCCATGTCCCATGTAAGGCAAACACAACGTGATGCAAGTGTGCATGGTCTCATGTGCACAACAGCACACACGTCTGGAGTTTGATTACATGGGCTGGAGGCCTAGGCCTGCCAAGTCTCTCTTTCTCTATTCTTTCTCCCACTTTGTCTCTCTCTCTCTGATCACAAAAGAGAATATATCATAATGACTATGATATTACAATGAAATTGTTATTTCCACTTCTTTAAAATCATACAAAACATTTAGAAACACACTTAGGAGATGAAATACTGATAAAATGAGGCCTCACCATTATGAAGAAACTTTATGGCATCATAATTAGTGCTGATAATGTTGATTTGTGGATGTGCCTATGTGTTTGTGGCCTGTTTTGAAGTAAAGGGGATAAAAGTTATTTAGTAAAGAAATTTATGAGTTAAGATTTTTAAAGGCATCTAAGCAATGAAGTATATTAAGTATGAACTATACCATTAGTAGAAATCAAAATTTATAAATAGTATTTATATAAATTGATTTATAGTTATAGAATCATAATCTATAAGAACATTGAAGACATGACTGACATACTTAACTTATTGAATTTTTCACAGAAGTTGTTTTGTAAGGAGGGACTCGTACTTAGTAAGATAAGTCATTACCCCTGAGGGCAGATGCCTAAGATCCTATGTCAATGAGCAAGTTTGTGCATTTGGGCAGGTAAGGACGGAGCTATTTTATTCATTTTTAATACTATGAATACTTTTTTCCCACAGTGACATTGATAGTAATATTCATTTTAGTTACTTTAAAGATTAATGATCCAAATAAATAGATTATAATTAATATTGGTCTATAATTGCTAGCTAGTTCTTTATTTTTAAATATTTGTTTATTTATGAAAAATAGATTGAGAAAAATAGAGAAATTACCCACATAAGTTGTCTTTCCATGTAAAATAGACCTCAAATGTATCTGCCTTTCATGCATCTGGCTTTATGTTGGTACTGGGGAACTAAAATCCAGCCTTCAGGCTTTGCAAGCAAGATGCTTTAAACACAGAGCCATTTTTTTCAGCCCCTCTTAGCTAGTTTTTAGTTATACTATTGTGTAAAATGCTTTTGTAGTTTCTTTGTTCTCTAATTTGCTAAAGCTTCATATTCTTTTAAGGTGAAAATAATATCAATACTTATCCTTTTAACTTCCAACAGGTTTTGCCAACACTGTTAACAGGAAACATCATCTGTACTGATGTTAATTCCTGTGAGTCATTTCTCACATGAATCAGGGTTTCATGGAAAGAGATTTTTATTAGGTCTTTGTAGACCTTAACCCTTGTGATCACTTTTAGTGATGAATTGCAGTAGGCAATTAGAGTACGCCTCTGACATCTAGTTAAGACGGAGGTTATCTTACCTGACTGGTAGATGTAAAATAAATATAATTTGAAAGGCATAATCAGATAAAGCTATAGAATGATATTTAATAAGGATATATGTAAATTCCTGGATATACTTTATACAAAGCAATAATAGAAGTTAGAGGATGGAGCAAGGTAAGCCTTATATTATATTGGTTCATGTATCCAAAACTCGGGATTTTCAATTAATCAAACAAAATAAAATGACAACCCAGTAGAAGCTAATTTAATCCTGGACACTATTAATGGAAGTATACTGTACTTATCATGGGTATGGATAAGCCCAATGTACTCTTCACTGTCAAAACATATTTGAACCATTGTTTAATTATGGATACTAATATTCAGGAAAAAAATGAAAATTCTAAGTAAATTGAAGATGGACACTGTTGTGGAGTTGGAGCTGTGTATGATTTCCTGAAGTTCTGTAGGATTTCTTGAAAGGACAATTTATAGTTACTATTTGTGGTCAGCTTGGCTTCCAAAACCAAATATTACCCAGGTTATTCTACTATATGTATTGATTTAAAAACACAACAAAACATATGTTTGTTCACTTTAACATGAAAGGGTGACAAGATTCCACTTTTTATTATAAATGAAAAATTTATAATGGCATGGATTTATGGCATAGAAGGTGATACTATGGTTTATGATACCAATGAGCAACAATCCAATCAACCAAATAATCATATCCATGACTTCAAATTCTTGCTATTTTTTAAATATTAAAATGTATAATATCATAATAGTATTATTTATGATAACAATGTTGAATAATAATACTGATAAAATAAACATATTATTTCTGCCTATCATCTCCCCACATCCCACTTGTAATCACCATTCCCCTCACAGTTCCTTTGTGCCCTTGTCTTACCTTCCACATATTTGAGGCCATTCACTACTTTTTGTTCGTTCTGACTGAACTTTATTTCAAAAGTTTTTCCCCAATTATTGTTACTTAATCACAAAATAGAGAATTTCCTTCTTTTAGTTAAGTATTATTCCAAATATATATACACATATATATACACATTATGCATGCATATGCATGTACATATATACACACATATCTATATATATGTATATGTATAGATATGTTTGTATATGTACACACATATATCTATATATGTGTATATATGTATATATACATACATATATATATAATATATATATGTATATATAGATATAGATATATTTGTGTGTGTGTATACACATCATATGTCTATATCAGATAGGCCCACCCAATAGGCAAGGAGCTTAGACTAATCAACAAGGAGATTATGGGCTGGAGAAATGAATTAATGGTTATGACATTTGCCTGAAAAGCCAAAGGACCCAAGCTTAATTCCCCAGGACCCACATAAGCCAGATGCATAAGGTGGTGCATGTGTCTGGAGTTTGTTTGCAGCTGGCGGAGGCCCTTGCACACCCATTCTCCTTCTCTCTATCTGCTTCTTTCTCTCTGTCACACTCTCAAATAAATAAATTAAAAAGTCTTTAAAAATTTTTTTTTAAAAAAAAAAGGAGAAAATTATCTGAGCTCTAGCACTCATCTTCCTCTGCTTGCTGACTGAGGATATAATGCTCCATTTTCCTGCTGACATGACTCCCTGCCATAGGGGACTGTAACCTAAAGTGTGAAATAAGATAAATCTTCCTTCCATATATTGCTTGTGTCAGACATTTTGTCAAGGTGCCATGAAATATAATTATGACAATGTACATTGGAGATTAAATCCAAGCTATAGTTTTTTTCATTCATATTTTCTTCTAGTAGTTTTTATTTTCACAACTTGCTTTTAGAAATGACTTTTATATCTGGTTTATGATAAAGGCCAAATTTCATTCTGCTGTAAAGGGTATCCAGATATCACCACAATATTTATTGACAATTTTAAATGCTCCCTGCTTATTCTTGGGTCTTTGTCAATAATTTACCATGGGTATATATTTTTGGGCTCTCTTTTGTGTCTGTTTATTGTGCATCTGTTTCATTACCATAATGCTTTAGTTTTGTAGTATTGTTTGAAATAAGTTATTATGGTGCCTTTTGGTTTCTTTTTTCAATATTAATTTGTCAATTTGTGGTTTTATGCTTCTTAATTTTAATAATTTTAATACTCATATGAAAAATCCATTGATATATTTATGGGCATTATGAATTTGTGCTCTACACATACCTCCTTTCATGATACTAATTATCTGAGACAATCAGTGAATACAAAAGCTCTAATTTGGGGAAGAAAAAAAAAAACCTGTGTATTGGAACAATCCACAATTGAGCAGACTTATTTCTGTTACCTGGATACCTGTTATGCAGCTGACTTTCATTACAAGAACATGTATTTGATGAGAACTGATAACCTCTGATCCAGGAAGAGATAGAGAGAGATTGGGGAAAGCTATTCTCCAGTCATTTTTGAGGGAACCCAGAATGACCCGCTCCAAGACTCTTACTAAATCATCCACTAAGAATTTCCACCAAACATTAATTATTTCAAACTGAGGACTAACCCACCATCATATATGTTATTAACAGGCATATCATATTATATACTAAATGAATTTACAAATCACTCTCAATACTTTGGATGCTTTTTAACATTATTGACTTTCTGCTCACAAGCATGGATCTATCTTTCTAATCATTGGTATATGTTTTTTTTTAATATTTAATTCTTCATGATTTTTAGACCTTTCCCTCCTTTGGTTAAATTTACTGCCAAGCCTGGGGGGGAGGAATGGCTTAGTGGTTAAGGTGTTTGCTTGCAAAGCCAAAGGACCCAGGTTCTATTCCCCAGGACCCACGTTAGCCAGATGCACAAGGAGGCATTCAAATCCAGAGTTTGTTTGCAGTGGCTGTAGGCCCTGGCACACCCATTCTATCTCACTCCCTTTTTCTCTGTCAAATAAATAAATAAATAAATATTTTACAAAATTACTGCTAAGCTTTATAATTGCTTTGTGTATGAGGGGGTATTGTACCCAGGGTTGATCTGATTTATTCTTGTTTATAACATTGTTTGTATTTGTAATCACTGTTGGTTTGTTGCTGCTGTTGATGTATCCTGAAACTTAGCTTTATGTGTTTAGTATAGGTAACATATTTCAAATGGAATTGGTAGCAGTTTGAACATTTTTGCTTGCCTACTTGTTCTAAAAAGGATCTCTAATTCTATGATGAACAGCAGTTGTTGAAACAGAAATTCTTGACATTTTTCTTATCTCTGGAAAAAAAAATATTGTTTCATCTTTGAACAAATGATAGCAATAGGATTCTCAAAATTCCTCTTTATTATATTGAGGTACATTCCTTCAACATTTAGTTGAGTGTCAGAGTTTATTATGAATGGATCCTATATTTTACAGACTTTATCCTGATCTCCTCTTTCTCCATTGACACTAAATTCTTTGATGACTTCATCCAGTTCCAAGGCTTAAAAGCCATCTTTATGACAATGACTCATACATGTAAATCTCTGGTCTCAATTTTTTTTTGATGAATGCTATGCTGTAAAACCTTACCAATTTCTGGATACTTTTACTTGGAAATATAATGAATTGTAAATACAATGAATCCAAAACTATGCATTTATGTTCTCTTAAACATAATTTGCAAAAACTATCCCAACTCTAAATAAAATAAATAACAAGTAGATCTTATTGTCATTCAAACAGGGAATGTAATGTCATTCTTGACACCTCTCATTTCCTGCCCTTGCCTCCCATGAATCACGAGCTGTGTGTAGGAGCTGCTGTTCCCATTTTCTCTAAGACAATAAACTCTATCCATCTGCATCTCTCTAGGATAGATAAAAAAATTTGACTTCCTGCTTTGAACTTTACCACAATTTAGTCAATTCTCACCACTATAGGAAGATTTGGATTAAAAGGAAAGTCTACATCCTAACAAAGGTTGGATATGAATTAAATGAATTTACATAATCATGCATATAATTATAACATTGAGTAGACTAGTAAAATATAAATGATTATAAATGTAAATATATATCTTATGTTCAAATAAAAATTGAACAAACAACATAAATAATAAGCAATTTCTTGAGTTACCAGTAAGAATGAACAACAAATTGCCACCCATTTACAAAATTCATATATTTCATGTAATGTATGAAGTCACTCTCCACCTTCAAATAATCATTCAGTGTAGGAATTAACAATATTTTGGAATAACTACTCTGCTGCAGATACTACAGGGTACTTAATTGAAATGAGTCCCTAATACAATCTTATTCCATGTAGGATCTTTTGAAATTAATCTATACTGGATTATTGTACATCCTAATCCAATGACTGATACTCTTATAAAATATGGAGATTTGGAAATGAAAATATATAAGGGAGATCAACTGGTGATGACATGTAGATATTAGAATCAAGCACCAGTCAACGATTGTGAAGAAAAGGATATTTTCCTTGATTCTATTAAAAAATATAGCTCTATAGACACATTGATTTAGAACTTCTGACCTACAGACCTTATAATGATAAATTTATTATTTCATTAATATAATATATATTAACATTTATTATTTTATTCTTTATTTTGTTTTTTATTGTCTACTTTATAATAATTGTTTGGGAGCTACATTTATAATCCAATGGAACAATTCAGGTCTTATAAAATAAGGAATAAGTGAACAATTCCCATTATGTAATTATAACAGGGAGGTATATAAGATACTTTATTTCATGTAAAATTAAATATAAGGGTTCCCACAGCTGAGACATTAAGTGATTTCAATGTCATTTAGTAAAGTGAGTAGATTGTTAGGTACAAAAGTATTTACTTATGAAATATTAAAATGAATATTAAATGATGCTTTAAAATATAGAGGAGATGCCCAGGGCTAAAACACTTTAAATTGGAAGAATGCTATGTACCACACCAAAATCTGTTCTATATAAATTAATAAAGAACTGCTTGAATGCATGTAATAAAAATAAAAGTAGTAAGTATTGTATTACATAATGTATTTACTATAGACTTTTTATGTGGGTGACCAAATTTTATAAGTTTTATAAAGTACAATTCTTACTTCAAAAGGGAGAATGAATGTCAACTAGTGATAATAACTACCTATCATATATCCATTTCATATATCCTCCATAATTTCTTAATAAAATTCTAATTTTGACCAAATCACCAATGACCTACCCTAATGTTTATAATTTTCATATAAGAATAAAAAGAAAGATATAAAAGGAAAGGTAAAGGGAAGTAGAAATGTATAAAAAGATAAATGTTCTTTTCCTACCACCAATGAAATGTTTTCATAAAAATAGCATTGCTATCTTCTATTTCAGGTACTGGAAGAGACTTTTTATGTTCTGGGAGATATAATAATATTAGAAATGAACTTAAATCATATTATTTGTTATATGTGAAAAGTTTCCTTCATAAAGAAATATATTATTCCCCCTATTTTTATAAAATAAATCAGTTAAGTATTTATTTTACCAACATAAAAGATGTAGGATGTGGAATGAGGAACTTCAGGTTGAGTACCACTAGCTTTGAGGGCTTCTTGTGACCTTGTTGATCTTCAGGTTCTCCATCATCCACCTTGTTATGTTCTGTGCCAGAGCACATAGAGAACAAAGACTTGTTACACAGAAAAGTCTTTACTAGAAAGAAAACTGAGTTCACATCTGAGACTCCATAGTGACTCGCTATTGTGGCATCTGGTAAGTGATAAAGCATGTGCTCAATTACATTTGCAAATACACAATTAATGAGTGTCAATTGCATTTGATTGGAAAGATAATTTATGTCCATAGAGCTGTCAGTGGCTTTTTCAGAAGAGATTTAGTCTTAGATTAACTACTAAGAGCAAGCAAGTTTATGCTTTATTTGGGCTAGATTAAAATACAACAACAACAACAACAACAAAAACTCTTCTTGAAATAGGGATTCACTTTCTGGCCAGGGCTAGTTTTCAACTTACTGTGCAGCTTAGACTGACCTAAAACTCATAGCAAGGGTTCAATTTAGCCTCCCAAACCTTGGGATTATGGATGTGAAAAAAAAATATCTAGGTCAAACTAGCTACTTTATAGATGGTTGAAAAAGTAAAAGTGATGCTTTTACAACTTTTATAGGATTTTTAGAGCGTGACATTCTTTCTCTCCTTATTTCCAAACTAGGAACTAAGGTTTCCTGCCATGATCTGTAGATAGTAGATGATTGAGTTGCAACCATACTGTAACTTAAATTAAGCCTACTCAGTAAAGTTGGCTATATTGGCATTATCAATAATTGGGACCCAAACAACCCTTTCTTATAATCATTTCCGGCATTAAATATAAACTTATCACTTTACATATCTTTCAAATTCCTTGAAGTGGGGCAGTCACTGATAATTGGTCTATGGAAACTATACTCTGGTTCTATATTTTGTCAGTGACAATACCTATGCGTGTTTAATCCATGTGTGTGTGTGTGTGTGTGTGTATATATATATATATATATATATATATATATACACATACATATATCTTGTTTATTTGTTTGTTTTACTTGTTTACCACAGAAAATTGTACAATTTTAAAACAAAATAATGGATTAACTTTGCCAAACATACTTAACTGTGGAAATAAAACCTTCTGAAAAAATAGTTATTTAGCATTATACTGTGGTGTGTGCATTTTATTTCATATCAAAAACATGAAAGTAAAATACCTCTTCTACTAATTCTGTGCTGCTACTGCTGCTACTACTACTGCAAACAACAATAATAAATATTGACACCATCTTAACTACAGCCCACATATACGTTATAGCGCATCATCCCTCATTTGACTTTGACTTCAAAATGCCAGGACATGGCTTGTATATAAAGAATGTTTCTCAATCAATCACATTTCTATGAGGTTGATACTATTGTTATCAGGTATTCCAAAAACAATGAGAGTAAGCAAAGTAAGGTAATGTGACTGGAGTTAGTCAGCTGAAACATGATATAATGAAATTCTCCAGCAATCTGCCTCTTGAAACCAGGGTGGTGCAGATTTATAAAAATCTGAAGGGTTGATGTTCATATTGCTCAGTGCATATGCTTTCTAAAAGCAAGATGTTCTCTACACCACTTTTTGTATATTATTCCAATAAGGTTTAAAATGAAAAATATAAATTCACCATTCATAACAGACCATCCCTGATTTCATTGTTATTCTGTAAATCTCTGGATGCATTGTAGGAGCAGTCTAAATTCTCAATGAAAAACAAACAAACAAACAAAAAATACCCTCAAAATAAATTGGGTGCTAAAAGGCAGTTCAAGTCAATGTTTTCTACAAAAGATTGAGGACCAGAGTTTTAAACCCTACTGCATATGTAAATGGTGGACAGGGTGGCATACGATCTTGGAATGGTGTATATGTAAATGGTCTGTACATAAATGGTATATATGTAAATGCTGTATATATAAATGGTGAATATGTAAATTATATATATATATACATATATATATACACGTGTATGTATGTATATGTATATGTATATGTATATGCATATGTATATATTTATATTTATATTTATATTTATTTATATTTATATTTATATTTGTATTAGTATTTATATTTACATTTATATTTATATTTATATTTATATTTATATTTATATTTATATTTATATTTATATTTATATTTGTATTAGTATTTATATTTACATTTTATGGGCAGTGTTGCACACCAGCCTGGAATCCAAGCACTGGGATGCAGTGACAAGTGATTCTCTGTTGACACCTGGCCAAACAAAACGGCCTAATTGCCAAACTCCAGGCTAAAAAATGTGAATGGCTGTGGTGTTTTGAATAAAATGCCTTCTCCATAAGCTCATGTTTGCAGTATTTGGTTCCAACTGGCAGCAATTTGATATAGTCGCTGGACGTTTAGGAGCTGAAGCCCGGCTGCAGTGGGTGTGTCACTAGGGGTGTACTTTGCTGCAATATAGCAAAGCTGCAAGTCCAGTACTCAGATCAATTCCTTTGTGCTGACATGGAGATGAGACCCAGACTTCCTGCTCTTGCTATGCTTTCCCTGCCAAACTGAAACTTCCCCTTGAGACTACAAAGTACAATAAGCAAGCTTCTGGTCAGATATTTTGTCCCAGCACTTAGAAGGTAACTGCTACAGTTCATACCTAAAGATGACACCCAAGGTCACTTTACTTTAGCTTCACACATATATACATATACAAATGTGAACCTGTTCATAGGCGTGCCCACATACATATGAACACCCAAGTGTATGCACAACACACACAACACACAGACATATTAAAAGTAAAGAAAATTTTAAAAAGAAAGTCAATGGACTTTCCATAAAAAGTAATTAAAATTATTTAATCAAAATTTAACTTTGGCTATTTGCAAAGCATGAAAAACTATTAATATAATGAATTGCTTATGTAAGATTGAATTGCATTAAATTTGTTTTGTTCATAATGCATATAAAACTTAGTAATTTTGGCAGGCATGAATCACTAAATATGGAATAGAACACATATTAAACAAATGCTGCTCAATTGAATGTCAATTGTCTAAAGACCTGAGAAAACCTTTCAATTCTAAAGATTCTGTAACTTGAATACTAGAATTTATATGCTAAGTAGTATTACCTGGTAATAGTATTTTAAATTATTAAGAAAACTACCACAAGTTATCTGTATACTACTATGTATTGCACAGTTATCATACATGATATATTAAATATGTCAGATATTCATTCATATGGATATGGATACATATACTTTATTCACAGGCATGGTGTCTGCTAAAGAATTTATGAGTGAACTAGGATAATTAAAACATGCTTTTCAGGGCACCACAACTACTTTTGTCTCTAATTTACTGACATATAGTGGCATTCTGGGTGAGGCAATCCTGACAGAAATAGGAAGGTAAGACTAGGTCTGATGAGAAAAAAGAGATAAGTGCAGGGAGGGAAATAATACATCATGTATTAATTGAGGTGCAGCTTTCAATTTTCAGTCTTCAGCATAATCCTTACTGATATGTCCATATTTCCACACTATGCAAAATACTGAATACCTTTCAGTGATTAAAATCACACCATGAATTGCTATATACATGTATGTATAAATAATGCACATACAGAATATGATAGAAAATATCACTTCCTGCTGTTCTTTTTCATTGTTCAGAAAAATAATATGCTTAAAGGAGGAATTAAAGAATGTATACAAATTTTTCTCATATGAATAATAACTCATATCTCACCCCATTAAACCCAAAAGCATCATGCAAAACCTAGACTGGAGGTATTACTATGAAAATGGTTGCAAAAATTTGCATTTGATTATGTTAAAGGGATATTTATGGCTAGTTGTGTACACTCACTGAAGAATTTTAGGTTTAAAAGAGGTTTTCATGTTTCCCTATATAATAAAGCTAAGCCAAGTAATTAAGTAATAACTACAGTAAGTGGAAATTAAGTGTGCCATTTTAAAATTTATTTTCTTAGTTAAAACTGCTTTCTTGAGAAATATTTAAATTGCAGTTATTTAATTCTCTTAGCTCAGCTTTAAACCATGCAATCTATTTAATGTCAATTATGCTGCATTTTGAACATCTTATCAGCTAGGTTACTTAAGAATTGTAGAAAAATTGTTCACTATAATTAGTTTGGAACTTGATTCAAAGTAACAAATTAAAGTATTAAGCTATACATAATTTAAAATGTCAAATCCTTCACTACTGTGACATTTTTATGCTTTAAGTGAGATTCCTTTCTCTCTTTACTTACAATTACTTAATCTTATATCTGTAGAGTATTGAATCCTCAAAAAAATAATATCTCATTTTAATGAAAATGGAACTAATAAACAAAGTGCAATTAAAATTCATTATTTCCAATAACAGTGATTTATTATGGTAATGAAGCTATGTTTTGTTTTACAGACTGCTAATTCTCCTTTCTAAAGAGAATATGCATGTGCATTTGGCAATAAAAGCAAAGCTTCTCAATTTGTATTATTGTAATCAGTAATAATTACTTCAACATTATTCAGACAGTTGTCTCAGGGGCCTTATTCTTCCTTTGCATAAGGTTACAAAATTTCTGTATATCTCCAACTATATGGAAAGATATTAAAATTAAAACATTGAAAATAGGGTTAGGAAACACAATTTAATAAATATAATAACATTGTATTATCCTTTACATATCGCTTTTCTGAAAATATCAAATTATTCTGTGCTTACTATTACCTTTTACAATTTTGTTAAAAAATAGCTCTTTAAATATTTTTAAACATGGTTTTATGCACTTCAGAACATACATATGAACATCCATTGATATAATAATAAATTTCTGGAGCATATATAGGAACAAACATGCATATGAGCATTCCCCCCCTCTGAAAAGGGAAAGGTTCCCCTGCAGATGTGTGCAGAACTGCAATGCAAAGGGATTTCTTTTTATTGTTAAATATTTTATTTATTTACTTTCAAGCAGAGACAGATAGATAAGAGAGAGTGGGGAAGGAGAAAATGGGCACACCAGGCCTTTAGCTGCTGCAAGTAAATTCCTGATACATGTGCCACTTTGCACATTTGTCTTTTGTGGGTACCAAGGAATTGAACCTGGGTTTCTAGGCTTTGCATGCAAATGCCTTAACCACTGAGTAATCATTTCAGTCTGCAAAGGGGTTTCTTAGTAGTGTTTAAGATGTTATTTTTCCATTGGAGATTTAGGAAAGTCACTGAGAAAGTTTATGTGGTACTTTTAATGGACAAGACTCATAAAACCCATGCACGTTGTATGTTAGAGGAAACAGCATTTTTTCTGTATTGATAGCTGACAACTCTGTCATTATTTTTGCCATCATTGTACTGAGGATGTTTATTTACCTATGCTGTTGCACATAAAACTTACTAAAAATAGTTTGACTTGTTCTGTAAAGCTATTGTTTTCCCAAGCAATAACTAAAATAAAAGTAAGCACAGATTTCACCACAGTTAATTGTTTTCTTTCTATATTCATTCTGTTAATGTGAAAATATGTTGAGAATATTCTATGTGGCATTCTGTATGGGTTGAAACATAAAATCTTCAGTAATCACAGTAGTATAAAAAAAGTTAACTCAGGATATAAGTTACCTTTGTTTAACTTATTTTCACATAGTACAATTCTATATTAAAATATTAAATAAAAACTTCCATTATCATTATTTATTTTGGCTTTAACTGTTTAGTTTTTGTTTGTTTTGATTTTGTGCTTAAGTTGAGTTTTCATGCTATAGCTAAATTGAACTCTGCCTCAGTACCAGCCTCTCAAATACTGGCATCATAAGTGTTCACTAATACACTAAGCCTCACATTTTCTAACATGTTGCTATTGAATAAAGTATAGTTTTTGTCCCCTGTGTTTTTATTGCATGTAACAAATATATGTCAACAGTACACCCAATAAATATTCAATGATGGTTTACATTAGACAATTTACATATCATGTGGAGTAAAATTAATAAATATATTTTGAGGCTGGAAGGATAGCTTAGCAGTTAAGGCCTGAAAAGCCAAAGGACCCAGGTTCATTTTCCCAGGACCCACATTAACCAGATGCACAAGGGGGCACATGCATCAGGAGTTCGTTTGCAGTGGCTGAAGGCCCTGGTGTGCCCATTCTCTCTCTCTTTCTCCCTCCTCCTCTGTGAAATAAATACATAAATAAATTTAAAAAAAATAATATATTTTAGGGCTGTAGAGATGATTTAGGGATTAAGGCACTTGCCCTCAAAACCAAAGGACCATGTTTTATTCCCCAGGACCTACATAATGTAGGTACACAAGGTGGCTTATACATCCAAAGTTTGTTTGCATTGGTTAGAGTCCATAGCTTGCCCATTCTCTCTCTCCCTCTATCTCTTTATCTTTCTCTCTCTCTCTAATATCTAAATAGAATAAAATTATAAAAATTTATATATATATATATATATATATATATATGTATGTTTTCTTTAAATATCCTTTGTAGGGACACTGTAAAATATTTATTAGATTAGTTAACCTATCATAATTCCAATTCATTCTTGGTCTATAAAGAAAGACACAGTCTGTTCTCTTCAAATTAGATAACCTTGATTGGTAAACTTGCTTAGGGTTCTTTCACCTGTTGTGAATTACCTTCTAAAACTCCAAGGAGCCCACTGTTTGGTTGTGGATAATTATGTTATTCATGTTTTTCCTGCCATTGTTTTAAGGAAAATACATAATCTTTATAACATTCTACACATTCTGTTTCATTAAAGGGCAAATAGCTGCACCAAAAAAAGAAAGAGGAATTTGGAATGCTAATATTGTATTGGGTATAAGATTGTATTATAAAAAAGGGCTCTCAATTTTCCCTATGTCATTTTTTTTTTCTGAAAAACGTAATGAAGCAAGTGCAGGTGATATCATTGTTACTTTGTGGATGGAGAGAACCAGTGGGCAATAAACTTAAATAAACTGGTTGGTCTCATCCAACTAGTAAATTTAAAAAAATACTAGAATTGAAATCTATAGCTAATGTTACACTGAAAGGAAGCTATGTGCTTCACCAAGTATGTAATGTTTTAATGACAAAAGTAATGTGATTATATACAAGTGTAAAATACATATAGCAAAAAAGTATGGTCACCTTAAATCATAGTATAGGCATTATTTTTCATTTCTTCACTGGATTTGGACAAGCTGGTATAGGTTTCAATAGTTCCTTCTTACTAGACATCATAGTCTTGGTGTCTGATGATTTCTGGAAAACCAATGATGTTATCCAGTGTTCAATTATAGAAAGCCATCCAAATACTGCAAAATCTACTATAAATTTGCTTCTCAATAAGTTATTTCCTTCCAGTGAGTTGTTGGCCAGGGAGGTCCTGGTGCCCCCAAAGCATTACAGGATATTGCTGAGGCTCTTCCCTTGCCAGTGTTTGGCACATCCACCTGATATTGTCAAGGGTGTGATGACCACCCTCTGATCATGCCATTGTTTTCCCCTGCCATCATTGAGCTTCCCCGAGAGTCTGTAAGCCCAAATAAACCATTTTTCCCAGAAGCTGCTCTTGGTCAGATGATTTTCTGCCAGCAATGTGAGACTTACAGCAACAGAGGACAACTTAATATCCTTCCAGAGTTTCAACATAGCGATAGGATTTTTCACTTCTGTCGTAGCCATGTCAATTAATGCAAACACTAACCCATCACAGCTACTGCCCTAGAGCTTGTAGACAAATGCATAGGATCAAGAATTCACATTGTGATGAACAGTGATAAAGAAAGTTTTGGTACACTTCTCAGATTCGATGACTTCATCAGTATCCTTTTAAAAAGTGTGAAGGAACCAAACAACAACAAAACAAAAAGAGCCTGGCATGGTGGGGCACGCCTTTAATCCCAGCACTGGGGAAGCAGAAATATGGTGCTGGAAGATGCCAATGAGTTTGAAATCACACCAGAAGGAAGAAGGATTACTAAATTAGATCAGATTATGTTAAATGGAAATAATAAAACAACGCTGGTTCCTGGAGGAGAAAGGCCTGAAGTACAACTGGATTTCTTGATTCTGCTACATTCTCTTTTGTCTTATAATGGCAAGAAATAGAAACATTTTATTTTTACCTTTAATGTTTAGAATTTTTACAGCTAAGTTTCCTATTACAGGGAAATACCTTAAAGATGTATGTGCATAAATTAATCATGGTTATCCTGGAAAAGTTTTTTTTTTTTTTAAACTAAAAAATAAAGAATTTGGGCTGAGAGATGGCTATGGGTTAAGCGCTTGCCTGTGAAGCCTAAGGACCCCAGTTCGAGGCTTGATTCCCCAGGACCCACGTTAGCCAGATGCACAAGGGGGCGCAAGCATCTGGAGTTCGTTTGCAGTGGCTGGAAGCCCTGGTGCGCCCATTCTTTCTCTCTCTCTCTCTCTCTCTCTCTCTCTCTCTCTCTCTCTCTCTCTCTCTCTCTCTCTCTCCCTCCTTCTCTCTGTCTGTAGCTCTCAAATAACTAAATTAAAATAAACAAAAAAAATTTAAAAAGAAAGAATTTTTTGATTTAAAAAGATGGGATTTTGTGGCTGAAATGGTTATGCACATAAGTAGTTTAATGAAATAACCTTAATTATTAAAATTCTCCCCATAATTTGATAATAAAATCATCTCATAAAATGACAGGTCAAGAGATATTTAAATATTTGGTTAATAATACACAAAAATTTACATTTATATCTGAATTAATTAATTAATTTGTGAGAGAGAGGCAGATAGAGAGAATGGGCACAGCAGGACCTCCAGCCACTGCAAATAAACTCCAGATGCATGTGCCACTTTGTGCATGTGGCTTAAATGGATACTGGGGAGTCAAACCTGGGTTCTTAGGCTTCACAGGAGAGCACCCTAACCACTAAGCGATCCTTCCAGCCACTAAAATATATTTCTTATGTAGGGTTTTTTTCAAAAGTATGAAATTACTATGTGAATCTGGATTGTTGCTAGAATGATGAAAGAGACCCATGCCCTGTCCAGAGCAGCTTGTGTTTTTATACTTAGCCAGTATTCATGATAAAAACATTTTCATTTCTGCTATAAACATGAGATTTTCTAACTTTGAAATAGTCCCATTAGACTGCAGTTTTGAAAATAGCATATTCATCAATGTACACAAAGTGATTATTATTTTGTGGTACGTTAATCAATATTAGAGATTAGACAAACTATCTGACAATTAATGTTCTACATAATGTAGCATCAAAATCACCGCGTGTTTCCTAAGAACTCAAGTCTAACCTGTCCTTCAATGGTGAAGAGTTTATTTAGAGGATAGTTTTAAGACCAACTCTGATGGTGCATATATTAATAGCAAAGTGATTGCATGTTTAATTATAGTCTAGCAAAAACTTGAATAAAATTTTTAAGAAATTTCACTTAAAAATTAACTGTTATAATCTAAAATATAAGTATAAAAATTTAAGTAACTGTCATTTATTAAGCATGTATTGTATAGTGAACTCATTTTATGTTTCTATTTTATCTAAATTTCATAATGTGCATACAGTTGATATGCTTAACATTATATAACATAAAAAGTAGGATGGTTACATAAATAGATTTTTTTCTATCCCTTGTGCTTCTGTGCTGCTAATTTCTATGCCTTTCTTATTTAGTTTAACTTCCTTCGTTAATATTCAACTTTTCCAAGAATACATTATGTTCCTCCTCTGCCCAGCACCTCACTTTGATTATCCATCTTCTCTTTTAATGTGAAGAGTAACCATGTATCAGCCGTTGACCTGGTTGTACTGCTAATATCTATTTTTAGCCCAGCAAGGAGTTCAGGCTTCCAATCCCAGATGCTTTGAAGACTGAGGGAGCTGAATTACCAGCTCAAGGCCAATCTATGCTGCAGAATTATTTGAAGTCCAGTCTAGGCAACTTAGTGAGACTTTTATCTCAAAATAAGAAATTAAGAAACCACTGACTATAAGGCTTAGTGGTGAGCACTTTCCAAACATGTAAGAGATTCCAGATTAAGTCCTAAGACTTCATACAAATAAACATTAATGAATGATTCCATCATTTCATCTGTTTTCCCTAGAGATAATGAATTCTTTCTAGACAAGAACTGTATTCTATTGGTGATTTAGAAGCCTGCCATCTGAACACTTATTAAATGAATTTTAGCAGAAAAAGTAAATTGTGAAATCCTCATATTATAGATCATGTGGGTATAGATTCACATAATAGTTTTATCTAAACACATTCACATAAATAATAAATATCTATACTCTCTCCCTAAAAAAATCAATAAACAAAAACCACTAGTATTGTGCTTCAAAGGATCAATAGAAAATATTACCACAATGATATAATATATTTGTTTTGTTTAATATTTTCTTAGGAAATATAATACTTAGCTCAATATAGAAAACTTTCTTGGGTCAGTTAATTAGATGTACTTTGTGTCTTGTTGTCCAATCACAATGTCTTCAAGCTAAAAATGAAGGTAATACTACTTGGATATGAAATTGAAATATTTCTTTATAAAGTACAGTAAGTAGCTCTCATTTAGAATTTCCCACAGGTTGGTTTTTACTAGCTAGGACATTTAAGTGTGTGCACAGTACTCTTCTGTTCACATGGAAGCGAAAGTGGAAATCGCACATGTGTGGAGCAGGATACTAACTTTCAGCACTACATAGGCTGGACAAAAATAAACCGTTTGTATGAAGCCTCCCATCCCAATCTACCAACACTGTAAGACAATCCTCCCAATGTATGATCTGAGGAGAGAAGCAAAGCCACAGCTCAGGTCATTCAGTTTTAAAATAGTTTAAGCCTATCTGAGCTTATAAATTCAGCTCATTTATAACATATGAGTGTCAATATTCTGACTCCAAATTACTTTAATAGTGCATTTAAGTGTTCATAGCCTAATGACAGTAGTTTTATTGCTTCCACTTCATTCTTTGTTATGTATTACACCATACTTTCTCTGAAATCTTTGTATGAAAGGTTGAGTTATAATTGAGGGAACATTCTGTGTCATTTCCATATGAAGTTTTGACTAAAATCATCTGGCATGGTACATAAATCAAGACTTCTGGTATGAAATTAACTGTTTGGTTAATTTGAATTTATAACACTTCAAATTCTGTCACATATTGGAGAGTCCTAAAAATAGAGATCAAAAAAGAACCTTAAGGATTATCAGGTAGATTAACAATTTATACAAATTAAATATAAAATAATATAAAAATATAAAAAACAATAAACATTAAATGTAAAAAAGATAAGACATAGCATTTAAAGTTGAGATATTACAAGGCAACCTCAAATTATTTTAGGCTTTCAAAAATTGTTGCAAGTTAAAGCTGGGCGTGATGGCTCATGCCTTTAATTCCAGCACTCGAGAGGGAGGCAGAGTTAGGGGGATCTCCATGAGTTCAAGGTCAGCCTGAGACTACATAGTGAATTCCAGGTCAGCCTGAGCTAGAGTGAGACCCTACCTTGAAAAAACAAATGTTGCAAGTTAGGCAAAGTCAATTCTCCCAATAAGCTCATGTGGTTAAAAATATATGGGGTGCTATAATTACACAAAAGTACTTGAGAAATAAATATAATTAAATAATTTTGTTGCTTATAAAATATGTAGTAGAATTAGTCATAGCTATTTCATTACTCATTGCATGGAATATCATATCTGTTTCTTGCATATTTCATGGAACTGTTGTATAGAGTTCAGTTAATATTCAGAAGTATTACAAGTATTTGCTACTTGTGCCCTTCTAGCACCATCAATGACTTTTGTCATCCTGCAAATCATATTCACTTGTTTACCTCCTTGAGAGCAGTCCTTCCATAATTCTTTAAATACACTGTTATCGATATAAAGTAGTCCAGACCGTCCTTTCCTGTATTGTTTCAGTAATACAGGCTTAAGAACAGCAGATCATGCCATTTCCTCGAAACTCTCATTTGTTCATTCTTATATGTGGCTTATATCCAGTCACGCAAACGGAAAGCCCTTGTGCCGGTTGAAGCACTTGCATGCACTGCCTAATGGCCTGATTTTGATTCCCTAGTACCCATATGCAGCCAGATACACAACGTGGTACATGCCATCTGGAATTCGTTTGCAGTGGCTGGAGGCCCTGGCTCTGTCTTCTGCTTTCAATCTCTCTCCCTCCCTCTCTTTCTTTCTCTGCTTGAAACATAAATTTTTAAAAGGGAAAAGAAAAGCCCTTGTGTTTCATTATTCAGGCATGTTCTCAGTTGTAAACTGAAAGTGAATCCTGAAGCTCCTTGCTTCAGTTCTTGCCTGCTGTCACATCGTGGACCAGAGGGAAGAGTGCCCACAGGCAAACAAAACGTCATAGGTGTGGCACAAAGGAGTAAAATAGTAAAAAAATAAAATAAAATAAATAAAAAATCCTGATGATTCAGTGTCACTTGAAGCAACATAACCTTTCAACTATTTCGTATGTCTGTAATTTGACCCAGAATTCAAAAGGTGGATGCTGTGGGTTTAACAAAAATGTTTGTCCTGGCCACATACTACATGTACAAAATAGAAACTTAGTTTGGGGCCTATGAGTAGAAATGTGCTGAACTTGATCTCCAGGGTCTTATCAACAATTAAAATTTGTGAATTATGAATGTGAGCCTCTTTGAATTATGATTTCTAGTAATTGCCATCTAATATAGGCAAATTAATGTAAAAAGACCAATTATTGTCAAGCCAATTGAGTCAATACAATGCACACATTATTCACATGAGAACAAGGTACATGCAATATTTTTAAATTAACCATACTTGTAAATTTTGGCCTATCACTTATTTATATTACCAACTCAATTTTCATTATTTTGACACAAACTTTTAAAAATGTAAAAATATTTAAATATGCATATTTATATATATTTAAATTTCAATGGATAACTTAAGTTTTTAGTTTGTTACACAATCTAAACTTGGAAGTTTGTAAAAAATATGTTTGCATGATTATTTCTAACAATATAACCTTTTAATCATGAGAATGAATCCAAACTAAATATTCCAAAATAGTCACTGATGTCATATGTGTATGTGTGTGTCAGTAAAATTTAACTTCCATGCTAGTTTTCATTTCCAATACAATTTAACTTAAGTAAATTGAAGTAATGCATATATATATATATATACATATATATATATGTATATATATATATATGTATGTATAATTACATAGCCGATTATACTTTTATCTGTGAAAATACAGGGCATTTACAAAATGATAGGAATATATGTGTTAATATGTTCTTAGCTTCATCAACTTGAAGACTTTCAGACAGAGGAACATTCAGATGTTAATGGTCTATAATAGTTCCTTCTTAGTGAAAATTAAAATTAGCTACATCATCTTTATTCTTAATAGAAACTATCAATTTAGAAATCCAATTTACTTAAAAACTCCTTTCATGCACTGTGTTGAAATCTCTCAGAAGGTGCCCCAGAGGAGGGTAATTTGCCATTAAAATCTTTCTGTCCACTCACATAGTTGATGAAAACATCCTAAATTCATATGCTGGTGGTGAACTAATTAGAAAATTTACATTAATCTTCATACTCAATAGAAGCTATGGAGTTCAGTTATAATTTCAACCACTCTGTAAAATATTCCCAAAGAAAAGTTTTTACATATTCAATGAAAAGTATTCTATTAAAATATAATGAGGTGAACTTTTCTCGCAAAATACATTCAAGTGTGTATAGTGAATTATTTTTAAAGATTAGACTGTTTTTTCAATTGCAAAAACTTTTCTCACACTGCTACAAACTAATCTTCTCAACTAACACATTATACAAAAAAGTACTCAAAACTTAGCCAATGTTTCATTGGCCTTGGGAAAAAGGAACATAAACAAATTGAAATGAACAGCCTATGATCTAATTTGATGCATGCTAAATTATGGTAATCTTGTTGAAATAGTAATGATTTATGCACTTTTGTAAACAGTTAACCAATTAGTCTCTTCTGAGTTTATCAGTTGAATTATTGGGCCAGGCTGAAGCAGCTGTACAGCCCCAGGCCTTGCTTCTGTTTTCTAACTGTGTGCAGATCAGTGCAACCAAAGTGCCTGATAAAAACCTATGCAATGGGAAGAGATGCCAACTTTCGATCATTTGTATCAAAACATGTAGAAGATAAACGATTGAATTTCATGTTTACTGCATAGCCCAAAGCAGGGCATGCAGAGCCTGTCTCTGAATATAACCTAAGTACACAAGTGATTTAGTGATTCACAAGAAGGATGATCCAATGTATCTGTAGATGACAGAGTGAATGGGAAATGGAACCATAAGATGAATACATAGGAAATTTTTGAATTGTCAAATATTTTAAATTCTTTCATATTTTGGAACAGTAATCAAATTCAAATATGATATCTGGTATGGATTTGTATTACCTTTTGTAACTCTTCTCATCATTGTGTAGATTGATTTTGATTGCATCAAATTTTCTATCCCTTTAAATAATTTTATAAATGATTACATGCCAAGGTAAAAATTATGGGTAAAAGAAATCCTTTGCTCAAACGACAATGTATTTTAAAACATGGTTTCTTTACACAATTTTGAGAACACTATTTGAAATCTACACTGTATCAGATTACCTATTTTATCACATTTTATGTCCAAAACCCCTAAAATTTAGTAACATTTAGTGAATCTTTTATAGGTAACCAAACCAAGCATTTGAAATCTGAATTTTTACCCTTCATTCCATGCCCTGCAAAATATATAATTTATTACATCATATTATTAGAAATAGAATTCTATTGAAAATTTAAAATTAATAACAACCAAATAGAAGCTAATAATACAGTACAGTAATCTGACATATCTTAATGGTTGACTGAAAGAGGGCACATTAATCCATCAAAGATACTCTATGACTCAGGGATGAACAATTAAATAAAAAGATATTAAATACCTGTGGAATAATTTTGTATTGAGAGAAAAATGGAATAACACTAAAAATATAGTGATCCCTTTAAAAAGTTATAGATTTTATGTGTGACATTTATAATCTGCTTGTTTCCTTTGCTTAGAGAAGAATGGTGATTACTAATTTTTTTTTTTAATATTTACTTAGTGTTGCAATCAGCTTCTCATTGCTGGCAGAATTCACCCTACCAAGAGCAGCTTGTGGGAAAAAAATTTTAAAAAAAAGTTTATTTTGGCTTAAAGGCTACAAGGATAAGCTCCATGACGGCATGGGAAATGATGGCATAAGCAGAGGATGGAGATCACTGCCTGGCCATCATCAGGTGGACAACTGCAACAGTAGAGTGTGCCAGTCATTGGCAAGGGGAAACTGTCTATAATACTCTTAAACCCACCCCCAACAATACACTGCCTCCCAGAGGCATTAATTACCAAATTTCCTTCAGCTGGGAGCCTAGCATTCAGAACACTTAAGTTTATGGAGGATGCCTGAATCAAACCTCCACATTCTGCCACTGAACCCCATAACTGATAGCCATGTATGATGTAAAATGCAATGCATTCAGTCCAACTTTAAAAGTCCCCATACTTTTTCTCAACCCTAATGATGTTCAAACATGCCTATAGTCCAAGATCCTTTAACTGAGTCACAATACCAAAAAAAAAAAAAACCCTCAAAAACTGAGTCATAATACCAAAATAAATAAATGAATAAAACCACAAAACAAAAACAAACAAAAAACATAATGGCACAGAATAGACACACTGCAAAAGATGGCATTGGACATAGCAAAGAAATAGTCAACCAGTAGAAGATTTAAACAAGCAAATACCAAGCTGAAGCCAATGACAAGACTTCAAGTCCAATAATTTTAACCAGCAACATGTCTCTGAAGTTCCAATTCCACCCCTCCAGCTAGGGTACTCACAGTCCTAGAAAACTTCATCCAGGCCTTGCTGCTGTCCTTAGTTGCCATCTCATGGTCCCAGCATCTCCACTGGGTCTCCACTGCAACCCACAGTCCATCCTCATGGCTATGTCAGATCCCCATGCAGGCATCCAGCAATCCTGCTTCACACTGCCCATGGCAAGACCATGTTGCAAATTCAATGGCCATCTCTTTTCTGCATTTCTATACCCCAAAACACAAGGCCATGCTGCAAATTCAATGATCGTCTCTTTCCTGCATTTCTGTACTCCATAATACCAGGTGGGGTGACAATTTGTTAATCCAGGGGGGAATAAAGCAGACTTTGAAGAATAGGACACTCCTTCAACATACAGGCCCCTCAAAAGACTGCATTCTTTCTGTTGCCCCAATGCAAGTCAGCTGGCCTAATCTTAATGGTTGTAATCTCTCATACACTTGCAGCTGAAGAGGCAGCAGTTTTGGCGTAAAGATTTCATTTTTTATGGGTCATATCCCTCTGCTCACTTCAGTCTGTTTTTATGCAAAGCAGCCCTGAAAAAGTTCTTAGGACATGGTTATACCAGCAAGCTTCTCACACAAACTGCTTCTAGCCCAGTCCCAGCAAAGCTCTTTCTCACCCTCACAAGCCAAACCTCACAGTCCATACTTCTTCCTGCATTCAGGTCTTTCATCTCTGACCAGATTAATCTATCAAGCTGTACTTACAGCCCTGCAAGGTGTCTCTCAGGCCAAGGTTTCAAATCCTTTAATATTCTGCTTGAAAATCAGCTCCAAAAGGGCAACGCCACACAGTCAGGTGTCTAGCAGCAATCACACTCCTCTGATACCAACTTACTGTTGTAGTGGTTTACATCACTGTTAGAAATCACCTGACCAAGAGCAGCTTGTGGGAGAAAATGATTTATTTTGGCTTACAGACTTAAGAGGAAGTTCCATGATGGCAGGGGAAAATGATGGCATGAGCAGAGAGTGGACACTGGCAAAGGGGAGACACTCATAAGCCTGCCCCCAACAATAAGCTGCCCCCAAGTGGGGTTAATTCTCAAATCTCCCTCAGCTGGGAACCTAGCATTCAAAACACCTAAGTTTATGGGGGACACCTGAATCATACCACCACACATAGCAACAATGACTGAAATTAAAAAAAAAAAATTAAGAAAACACTTAAAATAATTTTGCTTTACACTAATAAAGCATGTTCAAGACTTTTTCTTACACACTTTATCACTTAGCCCTGGCAAAACCTGTGAGTTTACCATTGAAGATAAATTATTAACCCAATATTATGGGTGAGCAAGTTAATGCTTGGAATAATTATCTTTTCTAGTAATACACATAGCTTTATGGTGGAAGCTTGCATTATTTTAGACAAGTTTATTTCTGGTTTTTCTGATTTATTTTCTCTAGACAGTAATAATTTTACCACAGGAGAAAGTTTTACAAAGCATTTCTCAATTTGCAAAAAAGGTTTTCTTTAAACATCAAAAGTGGCAAGATGGGATGGCGACATGGCTCAGACTTAAAGGTGATTGCCTGAAAAGTCTAACCACCTGGGTTCCATTCTCCAGTACCTATGTAGAGCCAGGGCATAGAGTGGTACAAACATTCATCTGGAGATTGTTTGCAGTGGCTGGAGTACCTTGCATGCTCATTCTTATTATCTATCTATCTATCATCTATCTATCTATCTATCTATCTATCTATCTATCTATCTATCTATCTATCATCTATCTATCTATCTATCTATCAATCATCTATCTATCTCTACCTCTGTTTACAAATAAATAAATAAAATATTTTAAAAGTGGAGAGTTGATATGAAATTATTGTCCCAAAGGCTTTTAAAATTCCTACACAGGAAATAGCATATTTGTAACAGAGAAAAGAAAACATAAACAGCTAAATGGAAAAGGAAGCTATTGTTCTCACATTCATTTTAGTAGTCAGCAAGTGCAGCCTTCCCCTACATTCACAGCACCTGGATCTTAGGATTAATTATGCCACATTTTCTTAGTTGATAGTAATAGAAATATTTTCAAAGAATAATCACAGATATGTCACATCATTCTTTAGTATGAATAATGATAAGAAGTTCTGAGCTCTGAGAATGCGGTGAGCAGAGGGAAGGAGCTCTGAGGCTTATCACAGACATTAATGCAATGCCACATCTGTGAGCATGACACCGAGAAATGATTTCAAATGAAAGGAAAGGACTCACCAGGCACAATATTATAAAATAAGAAAAATGTGTGTCTAGCCTTCCCTGTAAGCTACAAAGATTTCTGAGTTATATTTGTGGATTTCATTAGTAATCATCTGTAATCAGGCTCCATATACTGTCCTAACTGTATAAAAAGGACAGGCAAGTGATGAAATTAGGTCAAATATATTCACACAATAATACTGAAAATTGGTCAGACAGACTAATATATTCTTTTTCATTATATCACTTAGGCTTTATTTTCAGTGTGCTTACTAGCATTCAACAAATACATGATCTGTGATATTAAGGCTACCTGATATGATATTTTTAAATTTATATATTTCATTAGATTCAAAATTATTATGTTACAGTAGTCATATGTTTATTCACACTAACAAAATTAGATACAATTGGGTTTTGTAAAGTATAAGGTAGATTGCACTGGGCAGTCAGTGTGTGGTATCATTTTTCACACTAATCGAGGTCAAAGTTGGAACTGGGGAACTGAACATACAGAATATCTTAATTCTATCTTATATGTGCATGTGGTGTGTCTACACATATTCTTAAGTGTGTGTGGAGGTGTGCATGCATCTATGTGTGTGTGTGGAGTCTAGATGCCAACATCAGGTGTCTCCTTCAGTTGCCCTCCACCCCGTTTTTTAATTTTTCTTTTTTTTGAGAAGTGGTCTCTTACTAAGCAAATAGTTCACAAGTTAGGGTAAATAAGCTGGCCAGTATTCTCTAAAAATCTCTCTGGCTCACCAGTGCTGGATTTACTTGCAGGCACCATGATTGATCTCTGGAGATTTGAACTCAGGTTCATCATGTTTGAAGGACAAGTACTTTAACATCTCCTAGACCTTCCCACTGATTGTTCACATACAATTTCATACTGAGAAATGAGCTAAAACAAACATGATTCATAATATTATTTTTTGAGAGAGGGAGATAGAGAAAGAAAGAGAAAATGAATGGGTGTGCCAGGACCTCTAATCACTGCAAAGAAAGTTCAGACGCATGCACCACCTTGTACATCTGGCTTACATAGGTTCTGGGGAATTGAACCTGGGATCTTTGGCTTTGTAGGCAAGTGGCTTAATTACCAGGCCATCTCTCCAGCCCCATGGTAATTATTTTTGTATCATTATCCTTGAACATACTATGGACTGTGTCTTATAAGCTTGACACATCACTTTCCACTATTATTTTTACTAACCTTGTATTATCATGCCACAGCAAGAGGCAGACCTGTCTCGCTGAGTCTCCTGACAGATCAGATTTCAAATTCAAGTAATATTAAACCAAGTGAATTTCAGTTTGGTTTTTGCATTATTTATTTTTCAAGAACTTTATACAGCTTTTATATGAACTGGAATCTATTCTGTCCTGCTGTGACACATACCAAATTAATTTACAACAGCCTAGCATTCTATATGCTGGGAACACAATTTATTTTCATGAACCAGAGATTGTTCAAAAAAGAGAAATGATGCACATACTTGTGTATAATTTGTTTGGGGGGAAAATTGTGTCACATGCCACTAGTACCAAGTCAATAGGCACTGACAGACAGGTATTTTCAGAAGTTCAAGTGAAGATCACAAAATACTCCATTCTAGTAATTAATTCATGTACCTTTCATGGCCATCTCACTTTAATGAAATCATTAAAATGGAAAGGAGATTGCACAAAAATCAAAGGGTTCCCATGAACATTATTGATGCTCTTATTCAGTCAAGTTTGGGGCCAAATTACAATTGATTTCAAAATACTTTAGCCTAATATAATGCCCTTGATCCTTTCCCAAACCTCTATGATCAGAACATACCAAGCTTTGTAACAAGAACAAAGAAAACTATTATAGAGAGACTATAACTTGCATTAATTCTGGCAGACTACTCTGAGGGACACAACCCCAGGGAGGGCATCTTTCCAGTTGGTCAGTAATATAGTTCTGGTGTAACTATGCATAATGGACAAATACCCGAGCCTACAATCCACATGCTATCTTCAAATTGTGAATCCTGTGTCACCATTAATGACAGCATCATTCAGAACCTTTCCAGAGAACTGACACTTGAAATCACTGTTGCATTTACTCTTGCATCAAATCCCAAGACAAAAACTTAATCTTCAAAGAAAAATAAAATTTATATTTGTTATTTATTTATTTAAAACTTTTTAGCCTTATTGTAAATGAAGTTTAATATGTGAAAAGGGAAAATTTTAGCATTATTAACTTGATTACAAATATATAATGATTTAAATTTCTATTATTCAGAATAAACTTTGTACATAATAATATAAAATATTTCACACATATACAGAGTTCTATTTGAGTATATTCATAAAATAACAATTTATTATCATTAAAAACCATGATATTCTTTTATTGGTAATGAAGTATTAACATGGCTGAGAGGAAGTACTAGATTAAACAACAAAGCTAATAGCTGCTTTAGCCATTTACACATTTTTATGTTTATCATAGCAATGTCATATAGTTTCCAAACATATAAATAAACATTTTTTCTTATTTACACACATATAATTTCCTTTCCATCATATGGATATGAACTATTTTGAAATATCAACCCCATGACCATAGGCAACAAACATATATTGCTATTATCTCAATTTTTAACATATAAAATAATATAGTTGAACTAAATTATATACTATAATACATAGTTATGTAATATATCCTATATATTATTATTTATAACTGTATATGTTGTATAAAATCTATTAGGTTACATACAATATTCTATGACATAATTGAACCCTCTTTGAGGTTCATTTTAACTTTAGAATCTCTGAATTCAAGATCCAGAAAGAATAATTATTAGAAAGTTTAAGAAAGATGAATGAACATATTCATTTCTAAGCACTTGGGTTATTAGAGCTTCTTTGTTCCCATTTGCATTTCAGTTTTATGTCTAAAAACATGTTTGTTTGTTTGTTTGTTTTTCCTTTGGCTTTTCCAAATAAATTTTTGCTGTAGCCCAGGCTGACTGGAATTTACTATGGTGTCAGGGTGGCCCTGAACTCACAGTGATTCTCCTACCTCTGCCTCTCTAGTGCTGAAATTGAAGGCATGAGCTACCACTCACTCTCGGCTCTAAAATCAATCTTTCCTTCACACATATCAGATGAATTGTTTTTAATGGTGGATTATTTTACCCTGCAGTGACTATTTCCCTCTGGGGATGTTTCTCTTTATCATAATGGCATTGCATGGTCTGTGTAAGCTATCCTCATAGAGATGAGAATTGGCAACACCAATACTTACGGAGGCAATTTAAATACATCATTTTAACTAAAACTGTGGTTTGGGAGGGTGAGTTTCACTTGTATGTGTCATTTGGTGCTGTCTTACAATATATGAATACAACTTGGGGGCAGTGAAGTCAGACTCCAGCTTTGGGTGGGGGTGCTTAAGGCAGGAGGATCAGATATTCATGTCTATTGCCAGCTATCCATCGTGAATTCCAGAACACCCTGGCTACAAAAGAAAACTAAAGATATACATTTTCAGTTTCATGCAAATCAAGTCAACATCTTATTGATTCAAGGATATGTATGTACATAGGCTACCAGCAATAAAGGAAACACAGTGCATAGGTGGAGTGATTATGCAGTTGTTTGCTTACAAAGCCTGATAGCCCAGGTCAAGATTCCCAGAGGCACAAAGTGGCCAGTGCGTATGGAGATCATTTTCAGCAGTAGGAAACCCTGGAACACCCATACTCTCTCTCTCTCTCTCTCTCTCTCTCTCTCTCTCTCTCTCTCTCTCTCTCTGTCTCCATATATACATGTATATATATATATATATATATATATATATATATATATATATATATATATATATATCTTTCTCTCTCTCTCCTCTCTCGCTCTGTGTGTGTGTGTGTGTGTGTGTGTGTGCATTGGTGCATTGTGTGTCTTTCTCTGTGTCTGGCTCAAATAAATATATAAAAATATTTATTAAAAAATCTCAGTTCTCAACAGATTGCTTAGTGGTTAAGGTCCTTGCCTTTGAAAGACTAACAACCCATGTTCGACTCTCCAGGTCGCACATAAGCCTGACACAAAAGATGATGCAAGTTCACACATGCGCACAAGGTGGTGCATGCATCTGAAGTTCAAATACAGTGGCTGCAGGACCTGGCACACCAATTCTCTCTGCTTCTCTTTCTCTCCCCCTTCTCTCACCTCTCACATTATATAAAAAAATACCAGTCTTGGGGCTGGAGAGATGGCTTAGCAGTTAAGCACTTATCTGTGAAGCCTAAGGAACCTGGTAGATGGCTCGATTCCTGGGACCCACCTTAGCCAGATGCACATGGGGGCACATACCTCTGGAGTTCGTTTGCACGGGCTGTAGGCCCTAGCATTCTCTCTCTCTCTCTCTCTCTCTCTCTCTCTCTCTCTCTTTTTCTCTCCCTCTCTCTTTCTCTGACTGTTGCTCTCAAATAAATAAATAAATGAAATGAAATAAAATAAATGCCAGTCTTCCAAGCTTGCCTCAAAAAAACCCTCAGTCCATAACCAATGTGTACATTAATTAATTCATAAAGCAATGAATAACAGGAAAAAGAGATGTTATCAATCAAAAAGGTAAGAATAAATAGGGCTGGAGAGATGGGTTAGCTGTTAAGGCACTTTCCTATAAAGCCTTAGGATCCAGGTTCCATTCCCTAGTACCCATATAAGCCAGATGCACAACATGGCACATTTGTCTGCAGTTCATTTGCAGTGGCTAGAGGCTATGGCATGCCCATTCTCTCTCTCTCTTTCGCCATCCTTCTCTCTTTCTCTTTCAAATAAAAAAGTAAATAAAATAAAATATATATTAAAAGTTAAGAATAATTATGTATACAAGAAGATGGAAAACATGATAAAAAACTTCCTCATTCCAGGAGAAAAAAATTAAATGTATCCAAAATAGAATGGAAAAAAAACAAACTACATAAATATTCTAGAAGATAATAGCAAACAGCATCTATACTTGTAGAATCATGAAGAATTTCTTTAATATGACATAAAAAAAAAACAAGAACATGAGAATACAAGAGAAAAGAAAGGCAAAAATTAAGGCAACGGTAGAAACTGTGCTTCTCCTAATTGTATCTGCACACTTTGGGCAACACTGAGAAATATTTCCAGCAATCTATCAGCGAATGTTTATGTCTATTGTTTACAATTTTCTACATTGAAAGGATAAAAGAATGACTGGTAACATTTTTAAAATAACAATGGAGACTTTGAGATATTATATTCTGTTCAAACAACATGCATTTTTGTCCACAGTAACATTTTCCAAAAACATGAATAAGAATTTAAGAATTATAAATTTACAAGGGGAAGACCATACATTAAAAATAAAATAACTGAAGACCACATACTTAAACTCACTTCTGAATTTGGAAAGCAGAAGTATTGAAAAGTCAGCTTAAGTAAATTGGAGGTAGCTAAATCCTAAGTGTTTAAAAGGATTTCTAACAACTAAGGAGTTTGCTCAGCTCAGTGGTTAAAGACATTTGCTTGCAAAGCCTGCTGACCCAGTGTAAGTGGTATATGCATCTGCAGTCCTTTTGGAGTGACAAGAGATTCTGGAGGTCCTGGCTTCTTGCTGATTCATATTCTCTCTTTCTCATAAATAAAGAAAATATTTTTCAAGGATAGGTGTTTCTGATAGAACAAATCAGGTGAGAAATAGAGACAAATAGATGCAGAATCTCTCTTCCCTCATACATAGCTCAGACTACTAATTACCTACCTATGCAGGCCTGCCCATCCAAGTGTTCACTCAAGCCAGGAAGTGGGGAATGTTAGCATATGAAAGGCATTTCTTAGCTTCTTCACTGTCTTCTGTCAAACATCAAAATTCAAAGGAAAATAACAGACATGAAACAAGAAAAACTTCCTGAGGAATGGAAAGGACTACTGGATAGAAAGAGGTTTTTCGCTTCAAATCATTTGCCAACAAGACACCTAAATGTCTGAAAGATTTTGCTTGTTATTTAAAAAGAAACAGTTCTGTAATCTTATGGTTAAAAAAAAATAAAAGACAATCTACTAGAAATAAAACCAGATTATGAAGATGAATAGATAGATACATGATTATGATAGATGGTAAAGTATAGGTGATATGTAAAATCCAAAGGTAATTGATACATATGAAATTTCAATTTGTCACACAGTCGAAGAATAGTGTACCACTCTATAGTCAAATGGATAAATTGCTCCTTGGGAATTTAACCAAAAAAAAAAAAAGGCAGAATATACTGTACTTTACTGATAAAAGCCTTTAAAGGGACTATTTGGCCCCAACTTACCATATTAATAATGTCAATAAAAACTGATAACCATAAACATATTCAGTCTCTCCAGTGTTGAGAAGTTGTACTAACCTATTTGAGGGGAGTTTGACAATGTATTTTGCCATGTTCAATGTCCAAATTCTTTGATTAAAGCAGATCAATAAAATAAACAGGTCAATTACTAGGGTTTTACAAAAAAGAGTATGTTTACAATATTATAATTATTTATTATATTAATACAATATTATGTTTACAATAATCAAAAAGGAAGTGACTTGAGTAGCTCTCCTAGGGACTGGAAATATTGTGCAGCATATATACACAAACAAGGCATAACACAGCTAACCTGTCTTTAATGTAGTCAGGCCCAAATTTCTTTGACTTACAAAAATTTTTTTAGAGGAAAACTACCTCTACAAGTATGTTTAACTTAAAGACCTTGACTTAGCTTGATTATCACAAACTAGGATAGAGGGCTATAAATCTTGTCAAAGTGTCTTTAAAAGATGAAAGGAGATAGAAGACCATAAAGAGGCTGAGATTGGAGTGATGTGGCTAAAGGCCACTAAATTTTGACAGCCTCTAAAACCTGGATCCAGTACAAACCGGAATTTCCCAGAAAACCTTTGAAGTAGCAATGGGTGAGCAACAACCTGACAGCAATCTAGTGTCACTGTCACTGGATCTCTAGACTTAACTGTTATCAGAATAAGGTTCTATTGCTTTCAACTTTAGGCTTATGGTAATGTAGCTGTGCCAGGATACTAATGCATCAGCTGTACTAATTAATAAAAAAAATCCTTATGTTATATTGTTAAGATTGTGATTGTGTAAGTAATGCATAACAAAAGTGTTTCGGAAAAAATACCTGAAAATAAATAAACATAAGTTAAAATACGTGTTAAGACTATTGGTAATTTCTGAAAACAATAATACTACTTTCACTTTTAAAGAAAAATGAATTGTGTAATTTCCCAGATTATAAGATATCCTTGTCTAAACAAGTGCAATAAAATGCAAAGTTTTATTAACTCAAGATTATTGATCCTAGTGACTTAACATACTGATATAGTTTTTTTTCTTTAATGTACCAAGTAATGTTTTGAGACTAAATGAATCTCTATTCTTTATCTGTTATATTTGCCTATTAATATCAGTGATCAGAACTCCTATAACTTTAACAAAAATGTATACTTTTTCTTCAATAAAATTACTCTGAAATAAGAGATGGAAGGTTGTTGTAGCCATACTGGAATCATTATGTAATGAAATTCTTTTCTTTTTTAAAATTTTATTTATTTATTAATTTGAGAGTGACACAGAGAGAAAGAGGCAGAGAGAGAGAGAGGGAGAGAGAGAGAGAGGGAGAGAGAGAGAATGGGCGCGCCAGGGCTTCCAGCCACTGCAAACGAACTCCAGACACGTGTGCCCCCTTGTGCATCTGGCTAACGTGGATTCTGGGGAATAAAGCCTTGAACTGGGGTCTTTAGGCTTCACATGCAAGCACTTAACTGCTAAGCCATCTCTCCAGCCCTGGAATTCTTTTCTGTTGTGACTTTTATCCTGTCATTTTTATGATACAGCACCCGTTTTACAGACAATAGCATACTACAGAGGATCATCTGGAGGAGTAGTTTAAGAGAATGCAAAGAAAAAAAGTGAGATCTCTCCTAGAATCACACCAAATGCTCTGTCTACATCTCACTTTGCACCTCAATCTACTAGGAGGCTGCAAAATGTTTTATTCAGTTGGGAACAATGTCTCTAAGGCTGGGTTAGAAGGGACTTTGGGTTGATAGTTAGCATTGTCTCCCCAACCCATGAAAGGAACAATTACAAATTACCAATAATGCTGACTTTCATTAAAAATATTAAAGAGAAGTTTTTGTTAAGACACATATCTCCAGGTATATCTCTCTGGGACTTACAACAGTGTCACCAAATGGCTCTGGTGAAACTATGAACCAACATTGTGCGTTTTCTTCATTTTCTTCTATTGATTTGAAATAGATTAGTTTCTATTTAAGGACCTGGTTCAAAAATAATTCCATTTTTTTCTAAGTTATGTTGAACACATTACCTTCTGGACAATAATCTGCTAGTGACACAGAGAGACCTTGCTGGAATTCAGAAGAAAACCAGTCCTCAGACATTTAGCCTGTCTAGTGTTATAAAGAACTATAGTAGCTACTGGGGGAAAATGGCCAACAACCCTCTTAGCCACCAGAAATATAAGGTACTCAGAAGCAAACACTCTGAGAGATTGTGCAATCCAGGGCAATAATGGCACACAGCCTCAGTGAGTAACGAATAGCTTTCTTATTGGCTAAGAAATCCACTCAGTACAAAGGAAAACATATCTGGAATTGGGAACCATATCAGAATCCTCTGGAGACAAAGATCATGTTTTCCTCTGTCAAGTTCTCACCAATCTTTGTCTAAAAGAGAGGTTACATACATCAAATTCTCCCTAAATTAATATTCTTATCCCATTTAAACTATGCTGACTTTACTCTCTGTTGGAGAATTTGCTCCTCCTTTTCAGAAGGTAGCTAGACCACAGGAGATAAACTACTCCTTGCACTTTAGCCAAGCCACAAATGAAAGTACAGAGAAGCTGGGGAGTCAAGTATGAGTGCTGCTTCCATGTTGTTCCTTAAAATCAGCACCAGGGTGTAGGAGACAGACCCTGAGGACACTCAGCACCTACACACCTACTAAAGCAGAGACCCAGGGGCTCGTAAGTGCTCATCACTGCTGTAGACTTAAAACTCACCCACCACAGCTCAGGAGGGGTGGAAAGATTGTTAAGAACCACTGGTTGAAGCATCATGCACAGAGGCATTCCATCTCCCTGCCCAAATAACTGACTGCTGTTCCCAAAATGCATAAACCCCAACTCCATGGTGAATACCTGTAACCCCACTGAGGAGCTTACCTAATGGGATGGGGCAGGGATGAGGGAAAAGAGGGTTCCAACCCATGATGCATCTACAAGTAAGATGTTGTAATAATAATATAAAAACAATCTAGCGAGGAAGCCTGCTTTGTGCAGCCCATGTTAACCTAAAGGAGGAATGAAGAGGGAAGAAATTCAAAATCCAGTCTCCAATCATGTGCAATATCCTGGGGAAGCAACCAAAACAAAAACAGATATTTTACACTAACCTGTTAGTCAAGTTAGATATTATGACATTCACAGTTAACATTTAGTGTCTTCAGTCTTCTAAGTTATGAAAAACAAACTAAACACAAGAAAATACTAAGCAAGAACAAGGAAAATTTGATCTTTTCTGTGTGTTTGATTTGTGTCTCTGTGTGTGTGCATGCTCGTGTTGTGAAAGCAAGTAGGCACAAACTACAGTGGACCTATGAACGTCAGAGGACAACTTCAAGTGTCGGACCTTATTGCCCACTTTTGTTTGAGGCAAAGTTTCTTGTTATTTGACTGTGTGTTCCAGGCTGGCAAATCCATGAGCTTACATGAATTCTCCTGTCTCAACCTCACATCTGACCAGAGGACTGCTGGGATTACAAATGCCTGCTACTTGTATCAGCCTCTTATATGGGTTCTGCCGATCTTAACTCCGATCATTACACTTTTGGAGAAAGAATTTTATTCATTAAATATTTACCCAACCTCAGAAATACTTTTAACCAAAGAAATTGTTACTTTTCAAATGAATAAATAATTCAACAGAAGAACATTAGCATAGTACAAATAGAAATCCAAATATATTTTAGTATTAGCAATCAAGTTCAACCAAACTTTTGGTATAGGTAATCTATTTTTACTTTATGAATTTTGTTCCACTACCTCAATCATACTCAAATCTTCCAGAAGTTAAATACAATTTGGTCTCTCATAAATATCACCATCAAATCCTGATTAAGTAATGATCAGCTCAATACCAATATATGGATTTGTCTTCTGTTAATGATCTATGACATTGAATTCTGCCTTACATTTCTCTTTCTTTTATATCAGTATCACATGAAAGCTTGTATGTATCTACAACTCTAATCTCTACTTTGAATATGCACAAATCCTTTATTCTCTAGTGTTAATATTATATCAGTTACTCAATTAATAAAATGCCCATTGGACGTTAGCTTTTCCAGCCCTTGCCTAGAAGCATCATGAGAGGACTTGGATTTACTATTGGTATAAATTCAGCACCTAAGTGACTCTGAGTATTTTGTGTGTCCATGAAATACCACAGTGTTCAATTGATAAATTAAATTTCAGAACTGGAAATAAAATATACTTACATCAACATAAGAAAAAGATTCATGTTATGCAGGCATAACCACAGATGTTCAAAGCAGCCTGTGGTTCTCAAAATTTATGTCGGTCATATAAATCTGAGACAAATATAAATGAGATGGCTCCTTGTTCAACAGACTTTTATGCCATCAGGTATAAGAAGGCTTATAAACATTATTCAATGGATACAATGCAATAGAAACAAGATCATTATTATAATCTACACTTCTCAATTAAATAAACTAAGTGGTAATTACAATAGCTCTTCCTGTCCAGGGATTTTTGAGATTTGCATGTCTTATGTCACACCAGGTCATTAATCCTGATGCTACCCTGTTCCGTGAGTGAGCAGCATCTTAGAGAGCATTGGCCACTGTAGGGCTGTCTTCTCTATCAAAGAAATTTGGGTCAGAATTTTTGGTAGATTCATCACTGCAACTAAGCTACAAGATGCCATTTTTAGAGGATTAGGTATAAAGATTATTTGATATACTCATTTCATGATGCTACCTACTTTTCCAGTTGCTATTCAGAACAGTCTAATATGTTCTAAATTTAAGTTGAGAAAGAAAACTTTCTGAAATATAGCAAGAATATACTAAATGGAATTATAAATGAAAATATTATTCAGAGACGATTTAAAATTATAGCATATATTTTAATAAAGATATTTACATAATAAAAATTCCACCACTGAACTTTACTCTTTGTTAATATGAATAAACAGCATTTGTACCAGTCAGAGGACATATTAAGGGTCTTTACAAAACTCTACTTTATTTCTTTGGTTGATATTTAATATGTTTACTGCCTATTAACATTTATTCAACAACTCTATCCAACAACATATATATATATACACACACATATATGTTTGTGTATACATATATATACACAAACATCTCATATATATATATTATATATATGAGATGTTTGTGTAATTTAATAATTCTTACTATTCACAAAATGATATTTGGTGATAATTTCAAGGAACATACATGATTACATTTAAATACATATTTTGTATAAACATATTTTCTTTTTCATATAGCATACATTTTGAGTGTGACATACACACACACACACACACACACACACACACACACACACACAATCCCTTGAAAGGTTGATACAGAGTCATTAGATCATGTCAGCCGGGGCTATGTAATGAATTCTAGGGCAGTCTAAATTACAGAGTGAAGAGATATCACAAACAACCACATGAATTTATAACACAAAACAAAAGAATAAAATAATAACTTGTACCTTCTTTAAATGGAATAATTAGTTCAATATGAGTAAGCTGCCATATTATTATTTTTGACTATAAAACAGCAGATTTGATGACAAGAAGTTGAAGTGATAAACAACAAAATGCTAAGAGAAGTGTATCATTATTTATATTTATAAAAATGAATGTTTCATTTTGGGAAGCAAGTTGGTTCTGATCTATACAAATATAGCCAGTTAACAGAAGCATATTTTTGTCAAATTAAATAATTCATAAGTGTAGCTGATTTTTAATAATGGACTTGGAATTGGTCCCGATATTAGCTACCTAGATTCCTAAAATATTCTAGCACAGTGGCATAGTATATTACTACTTACTGTGCTTTATCTCCAGGGACCTTTAACTCTACTATACTTACAATATTTAATATTGTCAGTATCACAGATTCTCCCTCTTTCTCACTAGAAAATCCCTTACCCCACTATTATCACCCAAAAAGAAACTACCATCACTTTGAGCTTGGTCTCTGACTTGGATCTAAGTCTTTACCATATAAAGCCACCTGGACTTTTAATCCCTTTACAAAATACCACGTTAGTTATCACACAGCTTTCAGAATATGTCACTTCTTACACCCCACATACATGAACACACCTTCAGACTTCTACTATGATCTTCGTGAGAATAACTGAGATAATAATGAACCTAAGCTATCAAAGTGTTGAAAAAATAATTCTTTTATATCTAAAAATGATTTTTAGATATAACTCCTACTAAAATTACATATATTTCTATTTTTATTTAAAACTTTGGAAAACTAGAAAACAAAATAGCAGATAAGCAGAAACAAAAACAAAAGAGCCTGAGTTTGGTTAAAGAGTGTACATAAACCTTTCTCAGAGTCAGTTTGTAGAAACTGAACATGTACACAAGTAATGCTGAGATCCTCCATATTTATTGCTCCAAACACACCTGCTTTTTGATGCTAGTGCCTTTTGTTTGTTTGTTTCATGAGAAAGAAAGAGAGAGAGTGAGAGCAAGTGAGAGATAGAGAGATAATTGGCATGCCAGGGCCTTCAGCCTATGCTCAGACTCGAGACGTGTGCACCACTGACCTTGCACATGGGACACCGTGGACATCTGGTTTACATGGTATCTGTAAAGTCAGTCCTGGGTCCTTAGGTTTCTCAGGCAAGTATTAACTGCTAAGCCATTTGTCCAGCCCCACAGCCATTAGTTAAAAGACAAGTATCTGTGAGATAACCATTATATTTTCCTCAACGCAAACTTATACATGATAGACCCTTATTGAAAATGTGCCATTGATAATTTTCAATTTTATAGAAACTTTTGTTGAATAAATTGTTTTCAAGATACAGGTCATTATTTCTAAAATGTTTGTTTCCTAATATTATAGATTTACCATGAAAAATAAAAAAAAAGTTCTATATTTTCCTTTCACGTACCTTGTCATAGTTATTTTCTCATTGCCAGACAAACACCCAAGCAGAAGGAGCTTATGGGAGGAAAAGTTTTATTTCAGTCAAGTAATCCAGAGGAAGTACCATCACAGGCAGAAGAAACTGGACTGCATCCATAGATACATTGAAGGGAAAACTGCAGCAATCAGCAAACACAAACAGCCAGAAATCAAACTCCTCTTTAAACACCCTATAGGGTTCAAATAAATGATCCACCCCCAGGGATAGACAGCTTCCCCAACAGGAATCCACTACTGAAGACTCAAGATATGAGCTCATTCTTAGTCAAAAATACCTGAGTCTATCAGGCCATGCATTCTAGCACACACCTGTTTCATAGCTGAAGGTCATTTAGGTTGACTAAGAGGAATGGCACATATTAAAACCAATATTTATTATTTAAACTTAAAATACTGGAAAATTCTATCTTCATTTCTTAAGTACAGAAAAGGTAAAAGTGGCTGAGTTGATGGTTCCATGGGTAAAGTACTTTCCCTGCAAGCATGAGGATCTGAGTTCAGATCCTCAACTATCCATGAGAAATTCTGGGTCTTGCTTCACATGCACTAAATCCAAAACTGGGGAGGAAGAGACAGCCAGACCTCTGTAGCTTGCTAGCTATTTATTCTAGCCTGAGTGGTGATGTCTAAATTTTGTGAAAGACTCTCAAAAACTTAAGTGGTAGAACAAGTGAGGTTAACTTCAGAGTCAACATTTAGCTTTTACAATGTGTATGCAAACCAGCAAAAAAAAAAAAAACAAAAAAACACATGCACACAAACAATGTATATATACATACATGTGCGTATGTGCATATATATGTACATATACATGACACAAACACACATGGTATAAAGAATATAAAACCATATCATTGTTGATAGCATAACATTTAAAAAATCAAAAATTAATCTTGAAACTCTTTAATTTCACCCAAAATATCAGCCATCACATGACAACCAATGATTGTTCAAATTCATAAATAATTCAATAAATTTTGTGTTTCCTTTTATTACTGTTGCTTTATTGGTACAAAAATGTTATATTTATATGAACTCTAAATAATTCATCAGTTCCATATTATTTATAAACTTAGTATCCCTATCTAAGGGAAACATCCAAACCAGTGGATATTAGGAACACAGATAGTCACAAATGCTATTTATTCCCTTGTACATACATATCTATGGTGAAATTTAACATAAAAATTTGTAGTGTTAAGCTATTAACAATATTTACAAAATGGAACTATTATAACAATGTATTTGAACTAAAATGGTACGAATTTCTTCTCGACCTCTCAGAACATCTTATTGCAGTTTCTATACTGCATCTGGTACCACTCATGGCTGATCATACAGAACTCAAACTGGAAAGATAACTTGTGGATAAAGATAGACTTGACAGAAGATAGGATAATAAATACTTAGTAAATTCAGTTCTAAATTATTATATTCATATTGGTACCTGCTAGGTAGAGAATCACACAATGTAAACCATATCCAAAGATATAATATCTGATAACAAATATATAAATATGGAAAATCCCGTCTTAAAATTATAGCAAAATATTATTTTATGTGTACATTTTGTTTTCATGATTGTTGTGTTTATACATACAGTGGGTTCACACATTTCAGCTCACAAATACACAAACACACATTAGGCACCGAAGAAACTAGTAAGATTACAACAGTCATAAAAACACAGAATGTTACTATAGGCTATTGGTATATTAGCCAAAATTATTAATTTCTTAGGGGAAATTTATATATTAGCATGTCAGTGTATTAATGCCATTTAAAACAATTTGTTTTTCTAGATAAAGTATATGTTTTCAGGAAAACCAAAATTTGGAACAAAATATGTTATGAATCCATCTGTGTATCTTTAATAAGATCCAGTAATTAAGCAAACAGATGGCTTTTCAGGCAGCCAGTCTTCACAAATAGTATCTGAAAACATCTATGGACACAGTCAACTGTTCTAAGAACTTTTTACTCCATAGAACAGATATTTTCAGTTCATCACTTGGCTACAGTCATGCTTCTGTACAGTCCTCAATTGTTACATTGACTGAGAAGTTGTTTTGTGAACATTGCTAAATATAATCTCTTAACAGATGTATTTGACAAGCATACAAAAAGTTAGAAATTGTTGGAGCATTAAAGGACATATAAAGCTGATAGTTTGGGCTGAGGAATGGCTTAGTGGTTAAGTACTTGCCTGTGAAGCCTAAGGAGCCTCGTTCGAGGCTCGATTCCCCAGGACCCACGTTAGCCAAATGCACAAGGGGGCGCACATATCTGGAGTTCGTTTGCAGTGGTTGGAGGCCCTGGCGCACCCATTCCTCTCTCTCTCTCTCTCTCTCTCTCTCTCTCTCTCTCTCTCTCTCTCTCTCCCTCTTTTTCTTTCTGTCTGTCTCTCTCAAATAAATAAAAATAAACCAAAAAAATTTAAAAAAATGGATAGTTCACATGGATATAAAGAAAGAATTTGCTTATGAAGTTGTGGTATATTGAAAGTATGTCTCCCATAGACTCATGTGCTTTAATAAAGCTTGGGTCTCCAGCAGCCTGGCTGGAGGATGTGTCACTGGAGCAGATCCTGGGGTTCAGCCTTCAGATGTGTTTACAGGCATACTGATTCCAAGTCCAGATGTGCGCAGAGCTGTCTGAGCTCTGCGGAGGTCCTGCTTGCTGCGGGTTTGTGCTTGCTGCTTTGTGTGTGTGCACTAGTGCTGCTGTTCCCCTTGCTACAGTTTTCCTCTCTGCTCACATATATGGAAGTAAGCCAGTTTCTTCAGCCACTGAGAGAGTTTTCCCTTGGATCTGTAAACTTAAAATAAACCTCTTATTCCCATATAATGTGTCAGGTTTAGATGTTCATCCCAGCAACCTAATGCTGTCTACAAAAGAAATCAAGGTGGTTTCATTAGTTTCCGTACCTTCATCATAGAAGCCAGCCCAAAAGTCATATTTAAAATTCACTCCATTAGTAATCCTAGGTTAAGCAAAATAATCCATCATTTTCTTTCCCCTTAAAAAATAAATTTTATAAAATTGTCATATTTTTCACTCATGAACATACAATTTTTCCACGTAACTTTAATAAAGTCTTAACTTTCTTGAAAAGTTCTGTTGGGAAAGTGTAAAACATCTTTGAACCTTCATCCATTTCAGCATTCCAAAACAGTAAAGCAGCCTCCATCTTGTGGCTTCCCACATGATGAAAGAATTCTCATTCAAAGGTGAAGCAAATGTAACTGAGACTATATAGATCAATTTCTGAACAAGTATGTTAGCAATGACAGTGTTTGCCATGGGATTTCAGCCCTTCCATAATCTAATAGTTTCTATTTTAGTTACCAGAAGGAGGTCAAAATGGACTTGTTCAGTGAAATCTCCTGAGAGCAGGGTGATTTCTCTGCCTAAAACCTTAGCAAGTGTAACAGTTGCCTGATCCTCCCTTAGTAGGAAAGGAGGGACACAGTGGAACCTATGTGCTAAATATTGTGCTCACAACTGTGGAAGCCCTGAACTGATGCGAACTGTAACTAGTAAAAATATCATTCCTATGATAATCTAATAAAGCGGATTTTTGCCTGTATTCTCACCAGTGGTCCTGTTTCTCATGTTAGTTGTCTTATTTCGTGATCTAGCTGCAATTGCAATGTTAGCACAGTGAGTGCCCTGTCCATCAAAATGTCTGGACAGCATTTGAATCATTTTATACATATTTTAAAATATTTTACTAGTGTATATTAGTTGTGTACAATCATGGATTTCAATATGAATTATTTCAATATACATTATATGAGCAAATTATTTTCAACTATTTAAATTATTATAAAGGGCGAAGAGGTCTGCAGTCAAGTCAGGCAACGGGTGTAATATCTTCACTCATCTAGGACTGATAATCTATTGAAGATGTAATATTTTTTTTTAAGTGAGACTAAAAATGAATGTATGTGTTGGTCTGATCTGTCTATTGATCATAAAGTCACTCACTATCATTGTTTTAGAGTTTATTTTTGACAATGTCTGGTGGATTTTGCTTTAAAGGATTTGCTTCACCTGTTTATGATTATAATATCCTTTTGTTGAATGCTCCCCTAGATGGAGATAAAATGCCCTTCTTTATCTCTTTTAATGGCCTTTGGTTTGAAGTGTGTTATTTCATGAATAATGTAGGCAAAACCACTTGCTCCCTATTTCCATTTGTTTGGAATGACAGTTTACATTCACTCATCCTAAGATGGTTGATGCCCATCTTTAATGACAAGATGAGTTTCTTGATGACAGCAAATAGATGGATCCAGTTTTCTGATCCAGCCTATTTACCTATTTCACTTGATTGAGGATTGAGTGCATTGATATTCATAGCTATAACTGAGAGGCATGAATTAATCTCTGTCAATTTGAAGACTTTTTAGAGTTTTGGGTTTTTGTAATCTTCATTTGTTTTCACTTCTGTTCTAGTTTTGTTTATTATTTTTTTTTTCCCTCATGTAGCTTTTGGAGTAATTTTATTCTCATCCATGCAATGGGTTCTCTCCAATATTCTCTGTAAGGTTGGCTTAGTGCTCATTTATTTATAAAGGTAGAACATGAAAGGTATCTTTTTTTCAACTTCTGTCATAAGGGATAATGTTGTTGGATATAGTAGTTTGGACAGCCATAATCTTTCAAAATCGGAAACTCTCCATTCCAAGTACTTGTAGCTTTTAGAGCTTACGTTGAAGAACCCAATATCATTCTAATGTGCTAACTTTGATGAGTGACAATATTTCTTTCTTGCTGCTTATAGTACCCTCTTTTGCTCTGTATTTACTATTTTTACAATTGTAGTGTGACATGGGAATTTATTCCCTGATTCTTTCTATTTGGAGTTTTACATGCCTCCTGTACCTGGATAGGTCTCTCTTTTGTAAGAATCAGGATATTTTCTTCCACATTTTTCTTTTGGTTTTTCAAGGTAGGGTCTCCCTCTAGCTCAGGGTGACCTGGAATTCACTATGTTGTCTCAAGGTGGCCTTGAACTTACTGCAAGCCTCCTACCTCTGCCTCCAAAGTACTGGTATTAAAAGCCTGCACCACCATGCCAGGTTCCTTCCATGATTTTATTGAAGATATTTTCTATGCTCTTGGCCTGTAGTTCTTACCTTTCTTATATACTAATGATTCAAATGTTTAGACTTGTTAAAGAGTCCCACATTTGTCTCATATTCTATTCATTTTTTTAGCTTTATTTGAACTGATCATTGATTTGGCCTCAGTATATATGATCAATTTAGTCTGTCTTGTCTAAAATCACTGATTGATCTGACTTCCACATAATTACTTCTATTAGGAGGCTTTCATGGGAGTCTTGATTTATATCTTTTTAAAAATTTTATTATGTTTTTCTTCAGCATCTTTATTTCATTATTGAGTTCTATTGTCATTTCTTGGTTAGACTGTCTCATTTTCTCTTAGAGTTCATTACTAAATTTGATCATGTCCTCTCTGTACATTCACATCATTTATCATTCTTCTGATATGGTCTGTAGGATTACTTGATTCTTTGCATTCTAACTGTATGTAATGTTTCTATGACTTTTACACTATGGATAGAAATTGTTTAAGATTTATTTTGAAATACTGGTAAAATGACTAGTTCATTGATATTCTTGATATTATTCACATGGAAACAAATCATAGTAAGTAGAAAACTATGTGTATGGTCATGTGAAAATATTTGTGAGCAAAATTTTTTAAAATGAAGGTAAGGTAACTTTAGGGTCAAAATTGGCTGAACTCAAAAGATAATCCATATGAAAAATAAACATGGATAACTCAGAAAAGTATACACTATGTAAAAGATAATGGTAAGGCTACATTTTTTAATCTAAAAGTTTTATGTATTGCTGTAATAAAATAATGGTTTAAAGTCCCATTACTCAATCAAGAAGCCCATTCTAATACTTCTATCAAGAATATTGGGCTGGAGAGACGGCTTAGAGGGTAAGCACTTGCCTGTGAAGCTTAAGGACCTCGGTTCAGGCTCAATTCCCCAAGACCCACATTAGCCAGATGCACAAGAGGATGCAAGCGTCTGTAGTTCGTTTGCAGTGGCTGGAAGCCCTGGTGCACCCATTCTCTCCCTCTCTCTCCCTCTCTCTCTCTCTCTCTCTCTCTCTCTCTCTCTCTCTCTCTCTCTCTCTCCCTCTTTTTCTCTCTGTCTGTTACTCTCAAATAAATAAATACTTAAATAAATTTTAATTATTTTAAAGAATATTTGCAGGGCTGGAGAAATAAATGGCTTAGCAGTTAAATTCCTTCTTTGCAAAGCTGAAAGATACAGCTCAGGTCCCCAGTACACATGTAAGCCAGATACACAGGATGGCGCATGCATATAAAGTTCATTTGTAGTGGCTGGAAGTCCTGGTCTCCCTATTCTCTTTATCTTTCTTTCTCTCTCTCTCTCTCTCTCGCTTAAATAAATAAATAATAAATATATTGAAGGTATGATATATAATTCTTGAATGCTTATGTGATATTAATAATGATTTCTTTTGAATAAGGCATTTATATGTCAAATTCTGCCTTCCAGATATATACATATACTCCTTGTATATCATTTCTACTGTGTTTATAACTCCACAAATCACCATTATAAACTGCAGTCTCCCTTGATATCCCTTGTTTTACTTGTGGATTAAATGAAGCTCAATATAAGTTTCATGAAGGACTGTTTGTTCTACTCTTTGCTGTTGTTTCTTCTGGCTTTGTAAACAAAGTCATGCTGTGATCATTTAATATTTAATCTTCAGCATAATGTAAACACAGGCATGAGAATGTGGCTAGCATAAAGTAAAACTTAAATATCAATTGATAATATGCAAACATAATTTGATGCTTAATTATCAAAATGATAAAATTATATATTAGAATTTTATCTAATTTATTTTTTACTACTTCAGACTTTAAGGAATAATTAGGAATATTAAAGTAAATGGAACATTATCATTTGATTCTATATATAACATAAATTTGAATATTAGGCCTGGTGATATGAGAAAACACAAGAATCTCTTATAAACATCATAAAAATACCTCTATGAACATTATAAATGTTAGTATATTTCCATATAATATTAGTAATGTATAAGTGGATTTTACAGCTATGTTTTGTGAGTAGGAGGTAATACATTTTTGGGTATTTCCATCAGGTTTCAATAATAATATGAAGATCCTAAGATAACTTTATACTTTCTTCTATATTACAAAGTAGATCAACTCAGTAATACATGGGTATTCATTTCAATCATAGAATATGCAGACTATCATATTTATGGAAATCATTTTTTTAAACTGCATTTTGCTATAATGCGATAAGGTCATGTATTCTTGTTCATTTAATAATAATAATAATAATAATAATAACTTAATAATTTAATTTAGTAATTGAATAATCCCTGAATATGTATTTTGTGAGAATATGAATTTGGTGAGTTGTCTATTATTGAACATATGCCTTCTTTGTCTACTTGTTTTTAATATTAAGGCAATAATTATACAGATAATTTTCAATTTTTATGATGAGTAAAAGGAATAATCTAATATTATTTCTTAAACAAAATTGCTATCTTTTATTTATTTATTTATTTATTTATTTATTTATTTATTTATTTGAGAGCGACAGACACAGAGAGAAAGACAGATAGAGGGAGAGAGAGAGAATGGGCGCGCCAGGGCTTCCAGCCTCTGCAAACGAACTCCAGACGCGTGCGCCCCCTTGTGCATCTGGCTAACGTGGGACCTGGGGAACCGAGCCTCGAACCGGGGTCCTTAGGCTTCACAGGCAAGTGCTTAACTGCTAAGCCATCTCTCCAGCCCCAAAATTGCTATCTTTAACACTAAAACAAAGTACTATGTATTGTCACATTAGCCAAATGCACAAGAGGACACACGCATCTGGAGTTCATTTTCAGTGGCTGGAAGCCCTGGCGCACCCATTCTCTCTTTCTCTCCCTCTTTCTCTCTGTGTCTGTTACTCTCAAATAAATAAATACATAAATAAATTTTAATTTTTTTAAAGAGTATTTGCAGGGCTGGAGAAATAAATGGCTTAGCAGTTAAATTCCTTCTTTGCAAAGCTGAAAGACACAGGCTCAGGTCCCCAGTACACATGTAAGCCAGATACACAGGATGGCGCATGCATATGAAGTTCATTTGTAGTGGCTGGAAGTCCTGGTCTCCCTATTCTCTTTCTCTCCCTCTCCCTCTCCCTCTCTCTCTCTCTCTCTCTCTCGCTTAAATTAATAAATAATAAATATATTGAAGGTGTGATATAAAATTCTTCAATGCTTATGTGATATTAATAATGATTTCTTTTGAATAAGGCATTTATATGTCAAATTCTGCCTTCCATGTTTAGGGAAAACAGGTATTTAAAAGGCTAAAGATTCAATATTTTGCAAGTTATTTCTAAAATTTGAGTAAATATTATGTTATACACATGGGTGTATCCTAGAATAATCCAAAATTAAACACATCTATGCTTAAATTGGACTTTTAGCCACAGAAAACTAAATAAATTTCTAGAAGAGAAAAAAAAATAGAATTTGTTACTATAACTGAAAGCACCAAATTTGGGCCCCAAGTCCTGAGGAGCTAAAACAGATAGCTATCAATTACAAGTCACATTACTAATGCATATCTTAAAATCTAAAGCTGTTTAGCTTTTGCAAAAAGTTAGTGGCCTAAGAACTTTTCCTATGTTTAAATTGGCATGCCTTTGAACTAATTATTCATTTTTACCACACTCTAGGGTCCTTATATGGAAATATACTAGGCACAGGTTCTCAAGGGATCTGAGTGGACATGGATATGAAATGTTTAATATCATATTCATAATCCTGCATTCCCCAGGTACCCATTCATTATTTCCTGAATGTTCCTGATGTCCATATGTTTTCCTTTTCTATTAATGTACTTTTTTTTTTTTCTCTTCATATCTTTAAGCGACTTCAGTGAATTGTCCGTTGGCAACCCTTTAAAATACTTCTTCTTCCCTGTCTGTGTTTCCAAAGGTAACCTGGACATCTCATAAGATGACTGGATGTTCGTTCCAAGTCTGTGACTTACATGTCACATGCTTGCTGAGAATTACTTTATATTGCTATGTCATCCTTTTAAGCCTTAGACAGTACACTGCAACTCATGTTGTAGAAGAAGGGTTAAGTTAGTTCAATAATAGAACATTTAAAGCTGTGCCATCAACTGAGAGCAGTGTGGTATTGATGAGTGCACATTCTTGTCTTTAGACTAACTGATTTGCCATTTTTAGCACAGTGATGGTTGACTTATTTGGATACAATGAATGATATAGAACTGGAAAAATGTTTTGTTCTGGTTCTCTATGAACCTAAAACAAGACACAGAAAAGGTACATTTCTAGTCATTAAGTTACTGACACATAGATGACAAATAACATCTGTTCTAATGTAAGTCAACAGGTACATGGAGGGCATGTGCTGTCAGTTTCTTACAGATGTTCCCTGGTCAACAGGTAATTAGAAAATTCTGATGCCAGAGCATCGGCCATATATCTAGAATTTCCATTATTCTTACTTTTTTGTAAGCAGCACATAATTTTTTTTTACTAAGGCAGATTCCAGGTATCTGAAACAAATTTAGGTTTTGAAAATTATGGTTGGAAAAAAGTAAATCTAAAGACTAGAACTTCATCCAAAACATAATAAGAATAGTGAGTATTTACTGTTAAGCATTTATTTTAGGTTTAAGATATTTTGTGTAATTAGCGTAGCCTTTGTATATTTTAAATTTTCTATTGAAATATTATTTCTTAAACAAAATTGCTATCTTTAACAGTAAAACAAAGTACTATGTATTGTCATATTTAAAATGCCATTCCATTTTTAAATCTCATATTCATTTACAACTTTAATTCAGTCAGTGAAAACAAAAAGAAGGTTTTGTCCTTATTATCAAGACAAGTATTGGAGTCTCAGTTGAGAATAGGAGAGAATTTTTTTTTCCCTTTGCCCTTACCAACCACACACACACACAGCATTATTCAGAAAGTTCTTTAAGATGAGTTGGGCTTTATGGTTAGATAAGATCTATCCATGGGGAACCTATAGCATGTCTACTGCCCAGGGAAGGTCTGCACACTGAACTTAGTAATGAAGTGCTGAGCTTTTACATGGTGTTTTGCCTCCTCATTTCTATAAGCAGAATATTTCTTTTTCACACCATATGTTTTATTTCATAAACAATCACTGAAACAAAATTAAATACAAAATTCACTGACACTAGGAAAGCAGGCAGCCCAGTCTCCTACACATTTAAATTTTCTTTACTTAGCATAATGCAAAATAATTACTCTAGGTCCAGCTGGTTTTACTTTTATGCATTTGACAATTGAATAGTAAAATATTGCAATCTTTTCTTTTACATGTGATGTGTACTTTATAGTGATAGTAATATATCCAATATAACAAAAATCAAGATCATCCCACAGAGCAAAAGGTTACAAACAAACCAAATACTATCATGTTATGTTCCTATGTACAAATTTATCTTTCAAATTTTAAACTTCAAAAAATGGTCCTACTTCCCCCACCCACTGGATAAAACCTATATAGAAGTGATGACATTAATATTAAACCTAAGATTTTTATTAATATTACTACTACAATAGCTTGATATTTGAACACAATATTATCTTTCCCTTGCTGGGATTTTATGATTAATTTTAATTTCTGTAATCCAATTTGTAATAATATATAATGAATTTATGTTAACTCAGTTTCAGTTTTGCACACCGTCTGTCATTTTATTGACTTTTTTTTAACAACAGCTGCACAGCTGATGCAGGTGTACATTTTTAATATGTCAGATTACTGTATATTCATAAAATAATGTTTAATAATAGCTGTTTAATAAACAATGGCGTTTTAGCTCAAGGGCAATACCTCTTGCATAATAACTATGGAGACTTAATGGTTTTTAATAGTACTTGATAGTTCACATTTTAGTTGGTGGAAGTATCATACAGAGCCTTTTAAGTAGGTGTACCTTAATTCAACTTTTTAATATTTTCCAACTAATTATTGATTCAAAAACCTCTATTTCTTTAGCCTCTTTTTCTCTGTCTTAATTTCTAACATTTATCCCAAATGTATTGTACTTATCACTTCATTGTTTTCGAGAATATGGTGTTAGATACTTGGAGTACAGAGGTAAGCATATGATATATGAAAGTGTACTGATTTCATGTGACTCATGATTATAAGTTGTTTCTGTTCCCTCCTTTCTATGTATCCTCAAAGATAAAGGGACCTAGGAAGAGAGGAGCAGATTTATCCTCTGAAGGACAATACAGTCATGGAAATGTGGTGAACATACCTAATGGGCTTTAGAAATTTATGCATCTTTTTTTTGTAAAATAAATTGTATTTAAGTCCATTTAACTGCCATTTAAAATCTACATGTTCAGCTGGTTGTGCTGTTGTGCATATCTTTGATCTCAGCACTTGGTATGCAGAGGTAGGAAGATCACTGTAAACTCAAGGCCACCCTGCAATTACATGGTGATCTCCAGGTTATCCTGGGCTAGAATAACATCCTATCCTGAAAACCACACACAAAAAAATGTACATATTTATAGAGTACCATGTGATGTTTTAATAGATTTACACATTATACAAGTATATATCAGAGTAAACACTTCCATGTACTCACATCTATATAAATACATTATGGTGAAACCTACCAAACCTTTTCTTTTCACTTTCTGAACTAAGAAATGCATCATCATCTATAGTCACACCTGGACTTCGTTTTTTTTCCTGTCTTAGCACCCTCTATTGCTTAATATAACATCCTAATTCTATCACCAGGAAATGACTGAGAGAAACCATGGGCAAATATTTGTACCCAACCTATTACTTTCTACTGTCCATGTGATAGAGAAGGAACAACAAGAATAGTAGTTAGAATTATACCTGTTTGTAAGCAGAGTCATTTTGATTGTAAAGTTCCTAGAGCATGTGAAAATTATTATAGAGGGACACTGAATTTACCTCAGTTTATAGAAAATTAAATCTCTTAAGTGTTAAAGTTATTACTTTTAAAAGTTGTCTTCAGAAATTATTTTTCCCTGTGTAACATCATAAGGAAATTGCAGTTCTATGCATGACGACATCATATTTCTAAAGCAGCATGCTCAGTGAAGAGATTAGACAAGAGAAGAATTCAATTCAACTAAAGGGAAGACAAATGAGCTGAGGGAAGTCTTCTTGGGAACAAGACTTGTACTAATAAATAAGAACTAGATTGAAGCAGACAAGCAGAATTGACACTTCAAACAACTAGAGAATGACATTGACAGAAATATAGAGAAACTCATTTACAATGGAAAGGAAAATCAAAACAAGACATAATGATAAGTGAGGAGGTAGTTTGAAGCACACAAAAGCATATGGAGCTTATGAAAAATATTGTCTCCAAAATAAGCACAGGACAACCCTTAATAGTTAGCATGTACAGTTGGCTTAACTTTAAGCTCTACTGCTTAGTGTGTTCCAGTCATTGAGGAAGCCTCAGGAATGCCTGAATTAAGATAACGACAAATTACTTCTTTCAAAAGGACCACTTTTTTTTTTTTTTAATTTGCAAAGAAGGACAGTCCTTTCTACTAGGAGTCAGCATCACAATTTAGCAAGGCAGTAGTGAATATTGTGACAAAAGCTTCCATTTAAGCCCCTGTTCCAGAAATGAAATCAAGTATAGTAAAAATGATCCTATGAGAAGAGGCTTGGAAAATGTGTAATGTACAACAGCTAAATTGGCAAAACCTTTGTGTGACCTTAAGGAACTGTACTTGTCAGAATTATTTCCAAATCAATAACCATTAGACCCAAACAATGTTGATTTGTGCCTTCCTGAAAGGTAAATGGCTCAAACAAAATCATTGCAATAAAATTTCCTTCTCTAACAGTATTCATTTCAACAGGAAGCCAATAAATCTGACTTTCATGAAAAGCCAATAAATAATGAAAACCCTGTATTTTATTTTTAATCTTCAAAATGTTAAATGCATTGGCATATGAAATGTCAGTATTGCAAGAAAGTCCAGAAATTATAGATTGATATCCATATTACAGGACTTGAAAATGAAGAGGCATGCTCTCTTCCATGTAGCAATATAACCTGAGTTTTAAAAGTTGGTATGTAACCCTTAATTTAGAAGTATATCATAGTCTTCATAATGGAAATATCCACCCAAAGCCAGAGTATAATTTTCAGGATTCTTTCCAAGGGAATAAAGAAAATATTCCTTGTCTCATATTTTTAACTCTGCAACCCACCTCATAAAATTAAGAGCAAAAGAGAAATGGAAGTGTTGCTTTGGCTACATTAAGTTTCTAATATAACTTACATGGGAAATGGTTTCTCATTCCACAAAGTTTTCATCCTCTTACCTGGCCAAGCCTAATGGAGATCATGACCTAAATACCCTGAATATATTTATGAAATACAATAACTATAAAAAGCTTAATAACATAACTGATTCTGTATTTTATGGGAAAATATGATTATTTGTAAAAAGCTATGTGATCTCAGGTGCATGGATACACTTGAGGAAAATATAGCAAATGTTAAGATGTTATTGTTATTGATAAGTTTGAAGACGTTTTTATCATTTAAAATGTTATTCCAATTCTTTTCTGAGTAATACAACTCTTTTGTTTTTGCCACACCTTTAACTGGCAATAGTAAGTATATTTGCCAGTTAATTTATTAGCTAACAAGAAAACTGTGTCACATTGTTACAGGAGTTATGTAAAGCAACAGACCCAAGAGGATAGGAATAGTTATTTATTCCAGTCTGCAATTAGAAAAAAAGAGTAATGGCAAAACTTAGAGAGGGGAGATTTATTCAGTATGCTATTATAAACAAGTTAGTAATAAGATTAATGAAAGTGGTCCAAGACAATCAAGTAAATCTTGGTATGTGTAATTTAAGTAGTCCTAGGCAATGTGTGATCTCTGTCATTAACTTACAATTCCCTCAGCACTTGTCCTATAAGGTTGCAGTTTCCTACAAGCTGGTCCAAAATGGTGCTGCCCATTTTGTAACAGGGAGGACTTAACCCTCATGAATAATTGTTCTCATCTTGGGAGAGGTTCTGTTTTGCAAATATTTCCTAGGCACAGGTCCTCAAGACAAAATACTGCATTTAAGGAAAGGAAAATGTATCTCTGTGCCTTTAGCCAAAGTACCAGACATAACATGGAGGGAGAGAGGCCAGGCCTTCATCCTGCTTTCAAGGATATTAATGGCACAAGTCTGTCCTTTGTGTGCTTTTTAGAAGAAAATATCATTTCAGTGACTTTTCCAATGTGATATACACTTCTCAATTTTGGAGCATGGACTTGTAAGGAAGCCTTTTAGCTTTCTTCTATCTCCCTCCAGTGTATATAAGCCTTTGCACCATGCAGCAGTGCTTGGAAGAATGTAAAACACACAACACACAAAATATGATTTAAAGGAGGGTCAGGAGGATGCACTGAGTGCTCCCAGGACTGACTATACTCACAGCTTTTCTTCAGTGTCAAGCAGTCAAAGCTATAGGGAGCCTGAGCAGACCACGTATTTTCATCAGAACAGATCATGGGTTATTTGTTTGTGTTTTCAGGAAATCTTTGGAGAAGCTGTGAGTTCTTGTCTTTATGAAGTACTGCCTAAGGTGCATAGCCTTCTATGTCCTCAGGCTTGTGTAAAGATTTCCCTGTTGCTAATTAGCTTGATATCCACATCTATGTAATAGTTATTTCATGGATTAATTTAAAAATTAAAATATAGTAGATATAAAATATCCATAATATGAGAATATTCTAAAATATGTTGAATTTTAGGCCAACTAGCTCTTATCTTTATATTTTATCTATATATCTTTTTTTTTCTTTTAATTGTACCTCCAGGGCTAGGGTGATTACATTTTGTGAAAAGGCTAATGTCCTAGGTTTGATTCCACAGTGCCCATGTAAAGCTAGATGCACAAAGTAGAAAATGAATCAGGTGTTCATTTGCAGCCACTAGAGGCCCTGGCACACCCATATTCTTTCTCTCTCTCTCTCTCTCTCTCTCTCTCTCTCTCTCTCTCTCTGCTTGCAAATAAATAAATATTCAAGACTACTTAAGGATCTAAAATTCTAAAACCATAAAGTTGGATAATTTTGCCTAAAATGTACCTTAAATTGTTAGATGAATTGTTAGAAAATCATCGTATACATAAGCAAACTTTGTTGAGAATTAGAGATGCTTTTGAAAAGCTTTGCAATGTAAAATTGTGTTGTCTTCTATATGGAAAGTATGCTTTTACATCCTGACTTTAGATGGAAAATTTGTCAAGTATTGACAATGTTACTTTTAAATATCAGACAATTTTAACTAATGCCTGTGTTTATATGTGTTCATGTACAATTAAAAGCAAAATAGTGAAAATAAGCCATTTTGTATGGGTGTATGCATATATTGCAGGTTCGCATTGCTGGTAGAAATCACCCAACCAAGAGCAGCTTCTGGGAAAAAGAGGCTCATTTTGGCTTACATGCTCGATGGGAAGCTCCATGATGGCAGGGAAGAATGATGACATGAACAGAGGAGAATGGAAATCAACCCCTGGCCAACATAAAGTGGACAGTAGTGACAGGAGTTGTGCCAAATACTGGCATGGTGATATTGGCTATAACACCCATAAGCCTGCCCCCAACAACACACCACCTCTCCAGGAGGCTACAATTTCCAATTGCCATCAGATGGGAACCTAGCATTCAGAACACTTAAGTTTATGGAGGACACCTGAAAAAAGCCACCACATCCCACCCGTGGCATCATAAGCTGATAACCTTACATGTTGTAAAAAATGTAATGTATTCATCAAACTTTAAAAGTGCCCTTAGTTTTTATCAATTCCAATAACGTTCAAATATCCCTATAGTCCAAGGTCTCATAACTGAGCCATAATACCAAAAAATAACCTCAAAAAACCCATAATGGCACAGAATAAAAATTCACACTGCAGTAGATGGCACTGGGCATAGCAAAGAAATATTCATCCAATACAAGATTTAAAAGAAACAGGGCAAACATCAAACTCTGTAGCTTCAAGTCCAACAACTCTAGCCAAGTACAAATCTCCAAGTCCAATAATTCTAACCAGCAACAAGTCTCTGGCATTCCAATTCTACCCCTCCATCTAGGCTACTCACAGTCCTGGAAAACTTCATCGGGGCCAACAGCTTTCCTTAGCAGCTATCGCATGGTCCTAGAACCTCCACTGGGTCTCCACTACAATCCACGGTTCATCTTCATGGCTCCATCGGGGTCTCCATGTAGGCATCCAGAAAACCTGCTTCATGCTGCCCATGGACATTTCCAAAACACAAGACTGTGCCAAAGTCAATGACCTCTCTTTCCTGAATTTCTTATATTCCACAATACCAGATAGGGTGCCAATTTGTTAATTCAAGGGGGAATAAAAGCAGACTTTGAAATAACAAGACACTCCTTGAGCACTGAGGCCCCTTCAAAAGAGTCTACTTTCTTCCTGTTGCCCCTGTGTAGATCAGCTGGCCTAATCTCAAAGGTTGTGATCTCTCAATTGCAGCTAAACAGGTAGCAGTTCACCCAAAGACTTTTTTATTCTTTCTGTGCCATATCCCTCTGCCACACCGGTTCATTTCTATGCAAAGCAACCCTGCACAACTTCTCAGGACAAGAGCATAAAAACAAGCTTCTCACACAAACTGCTAGCCCAGTCCAGGCCAAGCTCTTTCTCACCCTCATAAGCCAAACTTCACAGTCCATAGTTCTTACTGCATTTAGGTCTTTCAACTCTGACCAGAATAGTCCATCAAGCTGTACTTACAACACTGCAAGACATCTGTTAGGCCAAAGTTTCAAATCCTTCCACATTCCTCTTAAAAATAGGCTCCAAAAGGTCAAAGCCACACTGTCAGGGGTCTAGCAGGAATCCCATTCTTCTGTACCACTTTACTGTTGCAGTCAGGTTCACATTGCTGGTAGAAATCACACAACCAACAGCAGCTTCTGGGAAAAAGAGGTATATTTTGGCTTACAGGCTCGAGGGGATGCTCCATGATGGTAGGGGAAAACAATGGCATGAACAGAGGGTGGACATCACCCCCTGGCCAACATAAGGTATACAGTAGCAACAGGAGAGTGTGCCAAACACTGGCATGGGGAAACTGGCTGAATACCCATAAGCCCGCCCCCACAATACACCACCTCCAGGAAGCTTTAATTTCCAATTGCCATCAGCTGGGGACCTAGCATTCAGAACACCTAAGTTTATGGGGGACGCCTGAATAAAACTACCACAGCATATATATGTATATGTATAATTAGTAATACCTATACAATAACAAACAAATAATATCAGAAAAAAATCAACATTGAAGGCTGGAGAGATGGCTTAGCAGTTAATGCACTTGCCTGTGAAGCCTAAGGACTCATGTTTGGCCCTCCAGGTCCCACGTCAGCCAGGCACACAGTGACACAGGCTCACAAGGTTGTACATGCTCACAGGAGGTGCATGTATGAAGTGTGATTGCAATGCCTGGAGACCCTGGTGTACCAATTCTCTCTCTCTTTCTCATCAAAAAAGGCAGTCTCTTTGATTTACTTAAAAAAAAAAAAATCAACATTGAGGCACCCATTTTAAGAGCCACTCCCTATCATGTTTATAAAATGCTGAACTTAAGTTACATTTGTAAAATATTTTTATGTTGGAGTAATTTCCTTTATATGTGTTAAATTCACAAAATATTTTTAAGGCATTTGGTAGAGGAGCATCGTCTCTAAAGCTTCAAAAAGAAATTCACCCTACTGAACCTTTATAGATATCTGTACTTCACAACTGCATGATACAATAACTCTGTGCCAATATTTTAAATTAGTAATAGAAAGCTCTTTTGCAAATTCTATTGAAATACATAAGGGGATGAAATTCCTTTAGTTTTCTTTTTCTTTCAGAACAAGCATGCCTTTTAGTTCTAGCTGTTTCTTTCTTATTAATTCATTATGTTTCAATTTGATTTTTATTCAATTAAAATTAGAAATAAGTCTTGTGTTTCTATTTAGTTTTTACATTGCAAATTTTCTTGCAATTGACATTTGAAATATCTGCATTCTCCATTCATTATTTCACCTCAAGCACTCCAGATTCCATCAGTTTTCCTCTGCATTACTTTCATTGAATATTTCCCAAACATTCACTTTTCCTCTGCTAATTAAAATGAGTATCAAATTTACTGTAGCCTTTGACACTGCAGATTTTCAGACTCTTGAAATGTTACAATGTTATACTTTCTTCTTTATTTCAGAACCTTCTTTAATTGCTCATAGTTTGTCTACTCCTTAGGTAAGTAAAAGCACATTCTACAGGGATTTACTATATGCTCTATTTACTCCACACTTTGAAAAAAATCATCCTATCTCCTGGCTTCCAAATTACTGTTCTCTTTTGACTTCTGTTCCAAATCTCAGTATGGTGATTACAAGTGTCTGCAGCCTACTTGCTATCTAAATCTGAGTGTTAAATATACTTTGTGCTTTCCTAATACTTAGTTAGATAATATCAACATATTAATAGTCATATACATTCTTTACTAGTTCTTTTTCTCACATAAAAATTGTAATTCCTGCCTCTGAAAATTCACTTATTTCTGATTTATTCTTGCCTTTGTGATCATTATTTTACCATACATTATGACAAAATTGTACCTTCCTAAATTCACATTTTTCTATCTGAAACTTGTTATTTTCCAAATAAAGAAAAATATTTTTAAGTGCAGTTTGTAGCATTTCCCAGATTTTCATTGTGCATTTATTAAAGTCAAATATCAAGACCGTAGGTTGAAGAACACAAAAACTTATTTAAAAACTTACCTACCATGACTTATGCCTTGAGTTTTCCCAGTAACACCTTACTATGTTTTTCTTTCTGCTCTTTCATCTTTTCATTGTATTCTTGGTTTTCAGTCTAAAATAATTCTGTTGGCCTATAAGTAAAATTAGCCATGCTATAAACTGGACACTACCTAACCACTTTACATTGATTCATTCCATCAACATTCATTCTAGGAACATAGTGAACTAAATAATTTACATATATATCATGAAATCTACATATGAATCCTTGACTTGCATTTATCAAAAATTTGATCAAATGAAGGAACTGGCATTATATGGGGAGGATGGGTGGAAACTGTTGAAGAAAATATATGAGCCAGGGAAGAGTGACTCAGATGTTTAAAATTGTATCCAATTCTAGCAAATACTTGTATGTAAAATCTTCTCAGGAGAAGGTACTGAAACCTAGGGAAATGAATAAGGGCATCCCGGGGAAGGAAGCAGAATATTGTAAGTCCTTAGCATGGTAGCCTGTCTATGTAATCTTCAGAAAAGTGAGAGGCCTGGAGCTCATCACTGAAGGGTTGCCAATAGGGGAAATGATTATTGATTGTATAAAATGATCATATAATACCCAATGACAATGAGCCAGCTTTCATTTCTAATGTGAGTGAAACTAAAAATTTTGTAGGGAAACCAAACAATGATTAATTTCCTTTACAGGTCAATATTTATATGCCAGAATAAGAATACATTAAATCTGAGCAGAAATAGAAACTCAGCAAGATGTCACCTGGAAAATTCAAGGTATAAATCACTGTGATCATAGAGTTTTGTAATAAGTGCTAGAATGGCTTAGAGACACCATTACTTACAGATATCATATTCTTTCTTTATTTATTTTTTACATTGTATCTATGCCACCTGGCATCAAGAACAACTATCCAATGGACACATAGTTACACGAAGGCCATTTACACAGGTATAGTACAGAAATACCTTCAAATGAGAATCAAATAACTAGAACAAAGAATCATCCTGCTCAAGGTGTCAGCAATTAAAAATTTTATCACTAGCATTTTAACAGTTTTATAATATGCTTGATACACCTTAGTTGGTCTTAATTTCCTCATAGGACTGATTTCTGTATGGATATTCTAACTATAATCATTCAATCTCAAAACTCTCAGTTTTAAATTTTTTGGTCATTTCTGCACAGTACTTCCTTAGATTTTAATTTTGACTGTTTTATACAAGAGTATCAATATAATATTTTGGTAATGGAGAATGCTAGAAGTCTTTTTTTTTTTTTTTAATTGATGGGTGGTGGTGTTTTGTTTTGCTTTGTTTCTATTCTGGAACTCATTCTATAGCAGAAGCTGGCCTCAAACTCATGATATTGGGCCAATCTCAGCTTCCTCAGTACTGGGATTATATGTGTGAGTCACCATGTGGAAGGTTCTTATCAAAGTGGTCATATGATCAAAACTGTTAGGCAATAGTGAGATATTCTGAAAATAGTTGAAAGACATTAAATGAAGCTAAAAAGAGTTGGAAGAGTATGAACACCAAGCACATTTTAACTTATGAGGGAAAATTAGTTTGAACATGAAAGTGTGGTTAAAAGCACCAAATGTCACTTAAATTGACAAATTACCCTTAATCAGATACAGGGCTAGAGACATGACCCAGCAGTAAGAGAACTTCCTATAGAAGCATGAGGATCTGGAAACGATGAGTTGGATTTTCCAGTACCCACGTAAGTAGCTGGGCATGGTCACACATGTCTCTAATCCCAGTCCTGTGGAGGCCAGAGGCAAGGAAAATTTTAGGGCAGGTAAAAATGGTAATCCTAGAATCAAGGAAGAGACTATCTCATGGAAACAAGTGGGTGATCAATGAAAGTAGACATACAATGTTCTCCTCTGGATTGTGCACAGACACATGTATATAACACACCTATATATCACACACACATATGTACCACATCATACCTAATGCATATATGCATACACAAAAAATCAAATCATGACAATTTATTGTCTCTGTCAGATGTTCAACTAAGTATTTAATTTATTATTTGACATATATTATTGAGTAGAATCTTCTTAAGAAAACTCTATACCAGATAATATGTTTATTTTCATTTACTCATGATGATACAAATGATTAGAGTTTAGTTGACTTGCTCAATTTTAAAAGATACTGAAGTGACATGGCCATAACCCAAATCTAAGATATGCCCAATATATATGCTGTAGTTGCTCCCAGACTGCCCACAAGACTTTCTGGATCTTGGAAATAGGCCCCTGATATGTTAAAGACAGTAGATTGGACCAACACTGATAAAATATCAAATTTCTTTTTCTTTTTGAAATTCAAAATTAAGATGGAAGTTTACGTTATACCATATATATATATATTGGCACTGGTGGAGTTTGTAATAAATATATGCATCATTTGTAGTTATTGTTTTCATCATAGTAATTTGCCAAAAGATTAACTTTAATTTCTTGTTTTAAAGATTTTGTTAGTCGTGCACTTTTTACAAACTCAATGTGTGTGTGTGTGTGTGTGTGTAGTGCATGGGTGTGTGATTATGGGCTGGTACATGCCACAGTGCTCATGTGGAGGTCTGAAGACAACTTTCAGGCTTATCCATTACCATTCCACCTGCTTAGAGCTAGAACTTCCTTCAGCCTCACTCTTGCTTTTCTAAGGCAGAGCTTCCTCTCTCTCACTGTCTTGTGTATCTGAGGCAGAGCTTCCCTCAGTCTCATTCTGCTGCTGGTGTTCTTTGCTCTCCTAGCTGTCAGGAAATTCCCCTGTCTCCACTGCCAGTGTACTGGGATTACAGAAGCCTTCCAGAGCTTCTTGCACTTTAATGTGGGGTCTTAGGACAGAACTTTGGTACTCAGACTTAAAAGGTGAAAGTTGTTTTTTTTTTTTTTTTTTTTTTTTCCCTTGAAGCATCTTCACAGCTCTGTTAATGATATTTATAAAGGAGCAGTTGAAACAGACCAGGTTACATTAGATCCAAGAACATTTTATATCTACTCTTAGTACCCTATCATTAGGTTAGAAATACTGCTAGTAAAGACTAACAACTGTTCTTTTCTGCTTTGTTTCAGCAGGAATGATGTCAGAGTTACTCGGAAAGATTGCTATTTGCTTTAAGTGTATTTTTAATCAAATGTTGGGTAATTAAGGGAAGAAAATATTCTCAAAGAACTTAAGTCAGTCAACTAAGGCAAGGTGACACACACTTTTAATTGCATGACTTGTGAGGCAAGAGAACAGCAAGTTCAAAACCAGGATACAGGTCATACTAAGAACCTGTTTATAAATAAACAACTGGGGCCTCACAGCACTCAGGAAGCAGATGTAGGAGTATAACCATAAGTTCCAGGCTATCCTGAGACTACATAGTGAATTCCAGAGCACCTTGAGCTAGAGCAAAACCCTACCTTGAAAAACCAAAATAAATAAAAAGTAAAATAAAATAAGCAATTGAAAGAATAATTAAGTAAGTAAGAAAAAAAATTGTCATTTTTTATTCTTCTTTATCTATTTTCTCACGAGTTGCTCTTAAGAATTTGAAGTACTGGAATTGCAGAGAGATAAGAAAGGTCAGTGCTATAAATAAGCCAAGTAACCAAGGCAGAAAGTTAATTGGCTGCTAATTTCACAAGCTATTTTACTTACTCCTGGAAACAGTACTAGTTACTACTCTACAAACTATCACTCCTGGAAACAGAGTTAAATATTACTCTGTCAGACCAGGGACATTGTTTACAGTTGAGAAAGTAGAGAGAGGGGAAAAAACATATTACTAAAAAAACCAGCATTTTTTTAAATTGAGCTAAGATTTATTCAATGCTGAATATTCCTAGGTCTGACAATTAAAAAAAAAAAGAGAGAGAGAGAGAAGATACCAAGTTCCACTTGTCAGTAAAGAAGAATGGACACACAGGTGACAGCTCAGAAATTTATTGCTAAATTGTGATTAAAATATATTTTCTGTTAAAGTGAAGTTTATTCTCAGAACTTTTTTTAAAATTTCAAACCCTTATTCAGGGACAATTTCCAATTCTTATGACATTTAAAGATCATCAGATCCAAAAACCAGTGATGGTATTTCACATTTTATTACTGTGGAATGTTTCAGTATTCACAAAAGCCATTATTTTGCTTTATCAAACAAGAAACCCAATTGCTGTGGTTCTAACTGCTGAAGCCAGACTATAGAATATATATAATATAATATTCAATCACATTGTTTAATTTGTAAGAAATCAAATTAATGAACTCTGAAAAACTCAAATAGTTTTATCCTACTGAAGTGGTAGCTCACAAGGATATTTTTACTTCAAAAAAATAATTCTGTGCTGGAGAAATGGCATAGTGGTTGATCAATTTGCCTACAAAGCCAAATGACTCAAGTTCAATTCCTCAAGACCCGCAGAAACCAGATGCACAAGGGGCACATGCATCTTGAGTTCATTTGCAGTGGCTAGAGGCCATGGCATGCCTAGTGTCTCTCTCTCTCTCTCTCTGTGTGTGTGTGTGTGTGTGTGTTTGTCTCTCTTCTCTCTCTCTCTCTCTGCTTGCAAATAAGTAAATAAATATTTCTTTTAAATATATAATTCTAAGAGATATAATATCTCATGTAACTATAGAATAATATGATATTTACTAGAGGGTCTTAGGAAATAACTTTTAAAATATTATATTTTAGTTCTAGTACTTGGCTGATAGTTTGGGATCCATGACTGAAAATATAGTACATATTTCAATTCTCAAACTATTGACTCTGATGATAGTGGGAATTATTGCTTGAACTAATAGATAGGTAAAAGAATTAATTAAATTGCATTTGATTATATGTATAGATTGTCTTCAAATATTCAAATGAAAATCTAAAAGTAACACTTGGCATAATAAATTTTATAAATAGTATTGATAATTATTTTAAAGTAATTAATGTAAACCAATTTAATCTGTAAGGATTAAGATTTCAACTTCTATGAAAAAAATAGAAAGGGAAAAATGGAATGTATTCCTACTGAAGAACTCTAAACAATCACAGTTCCCTTTAAGTGACTGTCTTTCTTTGTTTTTCTTTCTGATACTTCAAACTAAATGAATAGTAATATGTAATATTATGTGCTTTCTTTGATAATATCTAACTGATTATCTATGTGGCTGTATTTATAGGTAAATAAACATAATTTTCTATTAAATTTATATCTTTAATAGACTTCATTTTAATATAAAATTTGATAATAAAATAATGATATTAATGTAAAAATAGGGAAAGAAAAAGGAGCCCAAGTATCAAAGCACATTCAAATCTATCTATCTATCTATCTATCTATCTATCTATCTATCTATCTATCTACATGATGAGAGTTGTACTCAGAAGTAATCACAACTTCAAAACACAAGGTCTTAAGCCCACCTACACAATGGTCTCTAAACCAGACCCATTAGATCCAAAACTGATTTACATGAAGTCCCACTAAACAAAGCTCTCAAACTGAAACTGCTGAGGGTACACTTCTTCACTCTCAAACCACCATGATGAAAGTCCACTCTAATTGAAAATAAGGAACTTCTAGTTGGTATTTAGAGAATGTTTTTTTTTTTTTTCTCCCCAAAACATGTCCTGAGAATTATAATGTAGAGCTGACTCTTATAAATTGATTTTTTCACTTAGCCTTAGATGGCTCAAAACTTATACTATTCAGATTCCATATTTCATGTACACAAATGTGAAAAACACCTTAGATTATGAAGCTTTGCCCACCGTCCATCAGAAACACAAAACTGCTAGGGCTCCATGTTTGTTTTCCGGTCTATGATTTTTCACCATGGTAAAGCTGAGCTTGTCAGGCCTGACAGTTTTAAATAAGAATTATAGGCTTTTGCTTGCAATTCAACTGCCTACTGTAGCAGGTGGGATTGAATTAAAGTTTCTGTCTCTACAAAACTAGTGTTATTAATCTTTTTTAGTGTTTCTATGCTGAAGTCCAGTTTAATCCATCTTTGAATGTCCCTGCATTGGCCATGAGGAAACAGAAGAGAATGACCTTGCCACCACTAAGTATTAAGCTCTCAGAAGCTGAAACTTACCAAGCACCCACAACTTCAAGACATTTATACTTGGACTGGTTGCAAAAGTTCAGGTTTATTGTTAATCAATTTGTAAACATAATATATAACTTTAAGTTAATTTATTAATGCATGTGTAATAATATTTTATAAGTATGAAGCAATGAAAGCACTGAATTTGTTAAGATAGAAAATAAACTCGTTAGAATATGGCATTTTAATATTGTATATATTAAAATGTATGTATATATATATATATATTGTATATGTATGTTATACAATATTATATATATAATATAATACATATATTATATATATATAATATATATATATAATAGATATAGATAGATATAGATATAGATAGATATATATCTGAAAGTGTGTGTGACACATAGAGACACAGAGAGGAAGAAAAAGAGGCAGGTAGAGACTGGATGTGCCAGGGTCTCCATCCACTGCAAACCAACTCTAGAGGCATGCACCACTTTGTGCATTTGCCTTATATAGGTACTGGGGAGTCAAACCTGGTTCTATAGGCTTCACAGGAAATACCTTAACTACTATGCCATCCCTTCAGGCCAGAGTATGCCATTTTAACTGGCACATTCTTAAAAGACTGAAAGTTTTATATAACTAATAACAATGCAAATACATTCGGTAAGGTAGGGAAATGTTCTTTCTCACCATGAAAAGAACTAATATTTCATTTATTTGTAAATTCAGTTTAGTATTTTCTTTTATTTTTATTTATTTGTTTGGAAGCAGAGAGATACACATAGACACAGAAAGAGAGAGAGAGTTAACAGAGAAAGAATTGCACTTAAGGGCCTCTAGACCCTGCAAAGGAACTCCAGATGAATGCACCACTTTGTCCATCTGGCTGTACATGGGTACTGGGGAAATCAAACTCAGGCCATTAGGCAAGAGCCTTAACTTCTGATCCATCTCTCCAGTTGAGCTTATTATTCTTCATTGAAATTCCCTTTGAACCAGTAATATTATTGGTTATTCCATTAAAACAAAATTAAGTTAAAAATATTTATTTGCATGTATTTGGGGGTTGCTCGAGGCCCTATTGCTACCACAAATAAATGACAGAGGTTAGCCCTATTGCCTGGCCTTATGCGGGTGGCACAGGAAATGAACCTGGTCTTACAGGATTTTCAAGAAAGTGCCTTTCACTGCTGAGCCATCAGCCCAGTTCCCTAAATTAAATTTTGGCATATGCTTCTTTTCTCTTTCTTTGGGAAGTAAGGATTATAACTGTATCTTTTTTTTTTTAAAGATTTTTGTTTTGGTCCATTTTTTATTTATTTATTATTTGAGAGCGACAGACACAGAGAGAAAGACAGATAGAGGGGGACAGAGAGAATGGGCGCTCCAGGGCTTCCAGCCTCTGCAAACGAACTCCAGTCGCGTGCGCCCCCTTGTGCATCTGGCTAACGTGGGACCTGGGGAACTGAGCCTTGAACCAGGGTCCTTAGGCTTCACAGGCAAGCGCTTAACCGCTAAGCCATCTCTCCAGCCCAATAACTGTATCTTTTAAATTAACTTTTACACATGCATACAGTTTAGGGATTTATTGGTCAGTCAGATAAAGACAAATAGGAATTAAGGTTTCACTGAATCAGAGAAAACATGACTATATTTTGTTCACAATCTGGTTAGATTTTAGCTAAAGGTAAAGGAGGGGGGGATTAATTTAGCTGTAGAAATACATAATTTCAGATCTAAATTGATGTGGTTGTGTTAATATGCCAACGTTCTGGACTTCCTTAAATTAAAAACTAATAGCTTATTAGGATAAACTTTAAATTATGCCTGATAACAGAACAAATCTTCATATCAACATTTTAAAAGTATCAGTGACAGATATTAGGCACATAGTAGTAATGATTAATTAGAAATGATGTTAAGGGCTGGAGAGATGGCTTGGAGGGTAAGAGAATTTCCTGGGCAAATATGAGGGCTTGAGGATGTCTGAGAGTTTTTATTTCCAGGACATACATGAAGAGTTGGGTGCAGTCATGCACATCTGTGTCCACAGTCCCATAGCAGAGCAGAGACTGGAGAACCACCAGAGCTCTTGAAGACTTGGTAAGCTCCAGAAGCTGTAAGAGACTCTGGCTCAAAAAAAAAAAAAAAAAAAAAAAAAAAAAACGAATGGAGAAAAGAGTGATAAAGTAGACTCTTGAAGTTCTACTCCAGCCATAGCAAGAAAAAGCACGTTACTCCATACCAGTGTCTGGGACAGCCCAGGTACACATAAACATGCATAAACTGTGATGATCCTCCCACACGCCATTATCCACTCCCTCATATGCACACATACATTTCACATTATATGTACATACAAACAAAATATAACTGATCCTAACTAAAATTTTCTGCCTCTTTGTGAAGTTATTGGAATAACTCATCCCATACAACTTAACAAATAAATGTATAAAACTATATTTGATTGGAAATCATATCATGCAAATAGAAGCACGAGTCGTTTCAACAGGCTTTAGCTGAGAATGGTGGATGTGATGGTCTGACATCAGACAGGGCCAACTGCTAGAGACTGTCAGTGAGCTGGGGCTGGATTCATTGACCATATGTTATGGCTAAGACCTCATACTCTGTACTGCAACAACAACAACAACAACAAAAAACTACATATTTTTCCCATGTAAGTCTATAATCTTAAATAATATTGTCCAACAATCACACAATTACAATGAACATTACATACACTGCACACAACCTGCCTTTCTGTAGGGCACACTTTCACCCTGGTAACCTTTCAGAGAGATCAAAGCCTGCTGTATAATCAGTACTGTTTAAAGTGGCTTTTGACTTTATTGTGGTTTTCCTGTTATTATATTCCTATTTTTTAAAAAATTTTATTTATTTATTTATTTGAGAGCAACAGAGAAAGAGAGAGAGGCAGAGAGAGGGGTGTTTTAATTTATTTATTTGAGAGCGACAGACAGAGACAGAAAAAGGGAGAGAAAAAAAGAGAGGGAGAGAGAATGTGTACACCAGGGTCTCCAGCCATTGGAAACAAACTCCAGATACATGCACCCCCTTATGCATCTGGCTAACATGGGTCCTGGGGAATTGAGCCTCGAATGGGGTCCTTAGGCTTCCCAGGCAAGCACTTAACTGCTAAACCATCTCTCCAGCCCTATTATTATATTTCTATCTCAGCAAGTTTATTCAGGTGAATATGTAAAAACATTTAAATATGTGATCTACATATTCAAGACCTGAGACAATCTATTTAACCCTACTTGATATTTTACCATCTCAATCCAAACCACAAAGTCATAGGGTTTGAAATTTTCTATGTGCAAAGAAATTTCTATGTCTATACATTGTCTATATAAATATTACTTCTTTTTTTTCTTGTTTTTTTTTTTTTTTTTTTTTTTTTTTTTTTTTTTTTTTTTTAGTGCTAGGGTTTGAATGCAAGGCCTCACTTATGCTAAACAATATCTCTAACACAAAATAACATCCCAACCTCTAGCCCCATGTTAACTATTTTATTCCAGGAATTTCTTATCTGGAACTATAACTTCTAAATAACACTACTCTTTTTTTCTAGAACCTTCTAAGTGCACATAGAGACTTCAGTAGATATTGCCACATAATCTTTTCTGGTTAATACTCTCTGAAACACTGGCTTCAGACTTCTTGCTTAGTTCTGTCCAATAGTCCTATTTTATAAAAATGAACATTTTTATATAAATCAAATCAAACTTCACACTTCCCACATTGCTAGATTGACATTAGCTAAAACTATCATATTTCAATAAATGTTTGTGTGCCTGCTCCTCTCTGAACACTATTAAGCCTTAATGCTGTAATGCACTGTCATGAATAAGATCAGCTTTATCCTTTATATCAATATATCCATTATAGATGTTGTGGTCAGCTTCATGTTGCTGGGATGTGTACTTGAAAACACAGTTTAGGAAAGAATGGAACATATTTGAAGCTTATAAATCCAGGGGAAGTTCCATAATGGCAAAAATGGCTGCCCCCCCTTTCACAAATCTGAACAGGAAGAAAAAAAATCCACCACCAGCATCACTGAAAGCAAGCACACTCTGAGCCACAAATAGTAGAGACCCCACGCAGAGCTCAAGTATTCTGCATACCTTTAGCTTGGATGTCAGGATCAGCCACCAGTGGCACATCTTCTAACCAGGTGGCTAGAAATCCAAGTTATAAGCTTTAATAAAACACCTGTGCCATTATATGCTGAAAGTATGTAACCTATTTGATTTTACTGGACTCACAGTTAAGGGACAGTAGTGAATCTCAAGAATTTGGACTTTGGAACAGTCTTAAAGTTAACAAACTGTGGGGCCTTTGAAGTTGGACTACATACAATTTGCATTGTAAGATGGTCATGAGGCTATTGGCAACCAGAGGGTAGAACGTGGTAATTTTCATGTATGTCTTCTAATAGACTCAGACATTATTAAAATTGAGTTTGCAGCGCTTGCCCCCAGCAGGCTGACTCCTGCTTGGTTGGGGGGTGTCACTGAGGGCAGATCTGACTTCCAGGCTAAGGTGTACAGAGAGAGTACTCTCCGGGTCCCTGCTGGTGGTTGTGTGGCTATGTCTCATTGCTTGGATCTGTGAAATGGGGCCAACATCTTTCACCACTGTGGAACTTCCTCTGCATCTGTAAGCTTCCAATACATTCATTCCTCCCATAAACAGTGTCTGGTTTGAAGTTCATCCCAACAACCTAAAGCTGATTACCACAGATAGCATGATGCATTTTAGATGGAGTCCATGTTTAACAATTTTATTATATGTCTAAGTAACTTTCATAGTTTAAAAATATTTAAAGACTTAGTTTATTTACTGCTTCATTTATCCTTAGTTGTGCTTGGAACCTAACTCAGGACCTTGTTCATACTAGACAAACACTCCACAACTGAGCTAAACCCTTAGACGTTCATTGATTTTTAGCATGCAACATAATTATATAAAATAAATGGACTTTCAATAAAATTCATTAATTTTATGTTGATTAATTTGTAAGTAATAAAATACATTGAAGTAGAGTCTATATTGTAAAATATTTATATATATAATTTGGTATATAATTTCTCTGTGATTTTCTAAATATAATTGTAGAAATAGAACAGGCCACATCAATTTACAGGTTATTTTTACAAAGGGTATGTTTTCACTTTGCAAGATTTTAGACTATATTAAAACTATACAGTGTATGACTCCAAGTTGATATTCCCTTTCCATTCCAAGCATTATTGTTAAATCATTGTTTGTTTATTGTATATTAAACATAAGCATTAGATGTTTAGAAAAAGTCATAAAAGTACCTAACAAGAAAACAAGATGAGCATCTTAACTGTTAGTTTCAATCTTGTATGCATTTATTTAGATGTCAGGTGATCTTTTTCTCTTCTTCTCTTATTATTCATTTTTCTTTATTTTTTATATGTAAACAGTGCCAACATTTTGGCCACTCCAATGTTTTCCTGAATTAGCATTTCCAGAATTGCTTTATCAAGCAGATAAAGTTCCTCACTTTAAAGAAACTTACATTTGATTTGGTTTGTTTGCTTGTTTTAAGGTATCACTCTAGTCCTGGATGACCTGGATGTCACTCTGCAGCCCCAGGTTGGCCTCATAGTTAAGGTGACCAGCTTAACTCAGCCTGTGGTGCTAAGACAAAGGCAAGCACCCCCACACCTAGCTGTAAATTATATTTGAATAATCCAATTCATTATTGGTATAATCAGATATTCTGTGTGGAGCTTTTAAATATAAATTTTTAGTATCAAACATTTAATATTAAATCCATTTATATGATTATCTAGCAGTTATTTTATAAAATGTAGGTATTTACTAAATTTATCCATTTTGGTGGTTTTGAATAGCAGTACTGCATGAAGTCAAAACAGATCCTATAGAAAGGCAAGAATGAATATAAGTTTCCTGGCCAATGAGAAGCAGGGTAAGATAAGGAAGACTGAAGTCTTCTTTCCACAGATACTAACAGTGACACCCTGTTCCCACCAAGTGATCACAGGAACAAAGACCACGCTGTTGATAGCCTCCTGTGCAGCTTCCTTCTTTCCTTCACAGAGCCACCTAATCTCTCATGCTAGAAAATCCCAGTGGATTTTCTTTTCATTCATTGTTGTCTTCTGTTTTCCATTCAAAAAGTTAGAGTTGAAGGAGTACTTTGCTGTTGCTTTGATTTGCATATATTTATCCAATCCCCTTAATATTGTCACATTTTCTTTCTTTTTTTTTTTTTTTTTTAATGTTCTGCAATTGACAGGAAAGGGAAGAAGCATGCAGGTGAGGGAGTTTCTCTATAAGACTGAAGTAACTCAGGATAGACATAAATGTTAAGGTAATGTTCTACACTTTCTATCTTCCTTTCTTCTTGAGAGAGAGTAGTGTGTGGCTAATAAGTATCCATACTGCTTATATGAGCATTAAAATAAGTATGCATATAAATTAAAATTTTTATATAACCCAAGCATCCTTAATTAGGTTTTGTTTCAAATTTTTATTTTACATTTTATATAACACAAGCACCCATGTATTTACAAATAAATAAGTTTCTCAGGAAGGCAAGAAGTATACAATTTGGTTATTATTTTATATAATAAGATCTGACTGTGTGTGTGTGTATATATGTATGTGTGTGTACCTACAGGTAGACTTTGAGAAAGTTAATGATACAAAAGTGCTGAGATATGCTTTGATTTAATTTAAAACATTTGATGAGGTAAGGGATAGAAGAAAAATTAACAGATAAAACAAGGCTGACATGGACATCAAATCTCAACATACCAAGGGAAAAGACATCATGTGTACCTCACTCATTTTTTTTTTTATTTGAGAGCGACAGACACAGAGAGAAAGACAGATAGAGGGAGAGAGAGAGAATGGGTGCGCCAGGGCTTCCAGCCTCTGCAAACGAACTCCAGTCGCGTGCGCCCCCTTGTGCATCTGGCTGACGTGGGACCTGGGGAACCGAGCCTCGAACCGGGGTCCTTAGGCTTCACAGGCACGCGCTTAACCGCTAAGCCATCTCTCCAGCCCTACCTCACTCATTTTAATGGTCCCCTCCCCGCAAAAAAAATGCCTCAGTCTAAAAAATACACATCTTGGGCTGGAGAGATTGCTTAATGGTTTAGGCATTTGCCTACAAAGCCTACGGACCCAGGTTTGATTCACTAGTACCCATGTACCCAGATGCACAAGGGGGCACATGCATCTGAATTTCGCTTGTAGTGGCTGGAGGTCCTGACGTGCCCATTCTCTCCCTCTCTCTCTCTCTTCTCTCATACTTAAATATATATATATATATATATATATATATATATATATATATATATATATATGACTAATATGACTAGAGATTCAGGTGCTTGCCTGTGAAGCCTAGAAATCTTGATTCCGTTCCCCAATACCCAAGTAAGCCAGATGCACAAGGTGTCACATATGTCTGGAGTTTGTTTGCAGTGGCTGGAAGTCCTATGTACCTGTTCTTTCTTTCAATTTGCTTTCTTTCTTTGTTTCTTCATTTCTTTGTTTTTCTTTCCTTCTTTCTTTCTTTCTTTCTTTCTTTCTTCCTTTCTTCCTTCCTTTCTTCCTTCCTTCCTTCCTTCCTTCCTTCCTTCCTTCCTTCATTCCTCTTTCTCTCTCTATTGAAAAAGTAAGTAATATTTTTAATTTTAAAAATATATTTTAAAAATACTATTATGATAAAACCAGGCTCCTTCAATGGCATACACATGTAAAGAGAAAAAAAAATATTCAAAAGATATGTTTCTACATTTCAATGTTCATGCATACATAAATGAATAAGCAAAGTGTGAATTATTTATATATGAAAAGAAATTCAATAATACACATAAATAAATGAGGCTGAGGATATGGCTCAGCCATTAAAGGCACTTGCTTTCAAAGACTACTGGCTTGGTTTTGATTGCCCAGCATTCATGTAAATCCAGATCCACAAAGTGGTACATGTGTCTGGAGTTCATTTGCATCAGCAAAAGGCTGTGGTGTGCCCTTTTGCACTTACTCTTTGTCTATTGTGGAAATAAATAACATATTTATTTTAATCAATTTATTTATTTATTTTGAGGTAAGTTCTCACTTTAGCATAGGCTGACTTGGAATTCACTAGATCATCTTGAACTAACAGCGATATTCTTACCTCTCTGTCTCCTGAGTGGTGGCATTAAAGGCATGCACCACCATGCTCAGCCTAAATAAAAATATTTGTTTATTTTTATTTATTTACTTGAGAGAGAGAGAGAGAGAGAGAGAGAGAGAGAGAGAGAGAGAGAGAGGGAGATAGATAATAGAGAGACAGACAAAGAGAGAGAGAGAGAATGGGCAACAAACTCCAGACACATGCACCACCTTGTGCATCTGGCTTTTGTAGGTCCTGGAGAATTGAATCTATGTCGTTTGGCTTTGCAGGCAAGCCCCTTAACCACTAAGCGATCTCTCCAGCCCCTAAATAAACATATTTTAACATGAATAAGCCATTGATATGTAAGACAGGACTAAATATCAAACATGAGTGACTTTAGACAAACAAGTAGGAGAGTGTATATTGCTTGTAAGTTTTAATACACAGATCATCAATGAAGACACAAAGCATGATGGAGTGGCAAGAGCATGTTGGAAGAGGGACTTTACAAAATACTCAGGAGAACTCTGGAGGCCGTGAAGTTCTCTACATGAAAGTTTACAAAGCTTATCAAATGTATACTTCAAATACTATACATTAGTTTTACCTCAATAAAACTATTACAGAAACAATATGCAGTTCTTTGGGTCATCAATAGGAAAGTCTTTTTCTTTCATTTAATTTTACATTTTATTGAGTTTTTTTTTAATTTTTCTTGATTGGATTGTTTTGAGTTTTTCAGAACAAATGGTTTTAGCAATAATTTTTATCTTACACATGGCTTGAGCATCTGGAATGAAGTATGTACAAAGCTCTTTGAAACATTCACAAATGATTAGATGATTGCTAGAAGAAAGTTGTGGATGGAATTAGCATTAGCTACAGAGCATTCTTTTGAGTATATGAATTGTGAGGTAATTTTATATCATATACACTGATTTTATGAGAATGTACCTCTTACATTTAAATTATTGTAAAGAAATTTATTACCTTTTGGTTTTATTTTAAACATGAAAAATGTTTACAACTGCTAAATTCACTGTTGTGTGAAAAATTGCTTTTCATATAATGCTCAGTCTTTGAAAGACTGCATTTTTACTATGGCAAATTTTATAAATGTTAATTGAGTGCTTATTTAAATCTAATTTTCTCATGTTGTGGAATAATAGTAGGTTGTGTCTTTAAGATAAGACAGCATAAAAAGACATAGCACAACAGAGCCTTTGTTAATTCCAAGATGACAGGAAAGGCACTTTAATTAGTGAGATGCTAATATCTATTTAGGTGTCCAGACATGTAAATCACTCATTAAAAAAGGACAAGGAAATTCTGACCAAGCCATTGTCTTTTCTTCTTTCAATTCTTTTTTTTTTTTTAAAGGAAGAAAATAGGTATTTTGAATATGTATGGAAAAGAAACATATGTTTAAAAACAGTGAGTTCAGATTCCCAAATCTTCATACTCAGTAGTACTTGGTGGTATAATTATTGCCCTAACAACAAACAAACATTCACATACATAAACTACTTTGAAATGTTGTAGAATCCGTCTTTATCATTCCCAGTGAAAACATGCAGAAAATGTTTAAAAGCTATTTAATGATAGTTTTTATAAAGATATTTGTTTTGGGAGCTGGAGAGGTGGCTCAGCAGTAAAGGCACTTACCTGCAAAGCCTGATGACCTGGCTTTGATTCCCCTGTACCCACATAAAACCAGAGGCACAAAGTGGCACTGCATCTAGAGTTCATTTCCAGTAGCTAGAGGCCTGTGTGCCCATTCCTGCTCTATCTACCTTTCTCTTCTGTCCCTCTCTCAAATAAATAAATAAAATGTGTTTTAAAAATTATGTCTCTGTATTTGGTTATTACCAAATCAAATAGTTTATTGATACTTTCCAAATGTCTTCATATACAAAATAGCTTGATATTACATGAATCTGTAATGTTTTGTGGAAATCTATAAAGGGGAAACGTAAAATAATATACACACATCTTTGTAAAAACTTTTTAAATAACTCTCACTAAACATCTAAATATTACTATATTACTTTAGTTTACTCAGAAAGTTCTATGAACAAACATTACAACTTCACTGCTAAAATATTTTATCTGAGCCAAATTAATGTTACTGTACAATTATTACAACCAAAAGAAATTTATAAAATTTTCATTTTACAAATAATACTGGGAAAGTTTAAAAATTGATAGGAAAAGTAATGTCAAAATGATATAAAACTTGCTCCTTCTAACACAATGTAGGATGAATAAACTCTACAATAACTCAAAAATATTCAGTGTAAAGTTTCAACTTTAATTTGGAAATAAAATACGAAGATTTTTATTATATTCTTATACAAACATATTTTTAAAATAAAATGAGTAATATCTTAAGCACAACCTTAAAACTAATATTCAGAAGATGATTATTTAATCAAATCTATTAAAGGACACTCTTAATTATTTTTACACATAAAGGTAAAATCAATATAATAATATAATTATAGCATCTTTCCTTACATGCAATAAGCAACATAACCTGAATAACTTTTTCTGTTTAAAGTCCATTCATGATGACTTCTGGCCAAGATGGCCACTGCCTAGGTGCTCTGCAAATCCCCGGGAAGAAAAGGCAAGAAATTAAGGGTGTTCTGGGTCTTCTTGTCAGTGGGGGGCTCAGAAGGGGAGAAAACAGGGAAACGTGGATCCCCTTGCAGGTGGGTAGACGATCCAATTTACCAAATAGCTGTTGCGCCCTCCTGCCATCCCACACCTATCCTGTGCCCTGTCACTGTCGGGCGCCACGTCCCACGGGGCCCCACCGCCATCAGGCACCCTGCCACCTTCCCTCCCGTCCTGCGCCTGGTAGCCCTCCTGCACACGGTCCTGCGCATCATCCTGCATCCCACCGCTGACCCGTCTGTGCCCCACCACCGTCCCTCGCACGGTCCTGAGCCCCTTCCCGCAGCCCCTGAAGTCCCAGTACCACTGCTGCCATGGCCTGTCCTACACCACACTGCCACTCCCCAGTGTTGTGCCCGGCAGGGGGGCACCGCCACTGCAGACGTTTAAACTGCTCTGCACATTTGCCCACATTACTGTTCCTGCTGCTGCACATTCAGTGAGAACAGTCCCACAGGAACTACCACAAAAACCCAGACAGTGTCTTTGGCTTGCATCACTTCAGGTGCCTTTCTGGGATCCCAACCAGAGTTTCCGCTGCTTCAGGGCTTTGTACCCCAGTCCTCCTCCAAGCTCAAACATAGGCACCTTTGGCATATTACCAGGTAACTTTGGGGCCCCTGTCAGGCAGTAGTAGATAGGCGGCTCTGGCAAGTGGGAGCCAAAACCCAGGCTGCTTGATAACTGCCCCAGGCAGCCTCAGATTCCCTTTGCACTAGAGCACACGCTGATCCACGCACCTACATGCCCATACACTGTCATGGGCAGACCACAGTGCAAAAGAAATAACATGAAAAATCAAATGCAAGAAAATTCAGGTAGATCACCCAGTCCTACAATGAATAATACATCTAACCAAACCACAGAAGAATCATCAGGATCAGAACATCCAATTGAAGCTATAAGCAATGCAACCCTGACCAACCTACTGATAGAACTTGCAGGAGAGCAACAAAGGACTGATAATCATGTGGATGCTACCATCACTAAGCTAGAAAAAATTAATGACATTGGAAGGATTTCAAAGATAATTAAGGGATTTGAGGGAGAGTGAAAAAAAAAAAGAGGACCTTAAAAATCAGCTGGCCACACTAAATGAAGACATAAAGAAATGCAAGGATGAATTCCAAGAATCATCAAGAAAATCAGAAAATGATATGAAATGGGAGCTTGACAGAGCAATGGAAAGGATACATAGAAAAGTAGTAGAAAATGCAAACATAATTGGACAAGTCCAAAACTCTCTAGAGGCTCTCAAGAATAGAGTCAGAGAAGTGGAAGATAGAAACTCAGATCTGGAACACAAGATAGAAAAAAGAGTTCGAAAGTTCAAAAACTTCAGTAAGTTCAAAAGTTCCTGCAAACAGAACATGAGGGAATTGTGGGATACACTTAAACAACCTAATATCAGAATCATTGGAATACCAGAAGGAGAAGAAATTCAGACCAAAGGCATGGAAAATTTATTTAACAAAATAATTGAAGAAAACTTCCCCAGTCTCTTAAAAGAAAGGCCCATCAAGATACAAGAAACTGGGCTGGAGAGATGGCTTAGTGGTTAAGCGCTTGCCTGTGAAGCCTAAGGACCCCGGTTTGAGGCTCGGTTCCCCAGGTCCCACGTTAGCCAGATGCACAAGGGGGCGCACGCATCCAGAGTTCGTTTGCAGAGGCTGGAAGCCCTGGCACGCCCATTCTCTCTCTCTCCCTCTATCTGTCTTTCTCTCCGTGTCTGTCACTCTCAAATAAATAAATAAATATTTAAAAAAAAAAAAAGATACAAGAAGCTAACAGAACTCCAAACAGACTGGACCAAAGGAGAAACTCTCCAAGATATATTGTCATTAAGACTCTAAACATTGACACCAAAGAGAAAATACTAAAAGCAGCTAGGGAAAAACAGCTTTCAAAGGTAACCCCATCAGAATTACTTCAGACTTCTCAATGGAAACCCTGAAAGCTAGAAAGGCCTGGAGTGAAACATTCCAAAGTCTAAGAACCTATGGATTGCAACCCAAACTACTCTACCCGGCAAAAGTATCCCTCATAAAAGATGGTGAAAGAAAAACTTTCCATGACAAAACTCAGCTTTACAATTATATGAACACAAAACCAAACCTACAGAGAGTATTTCAGGAAATTCTCTACAAAGAAGAAACAAATAAACAAACTCAAATGCCTACAAGAAGGAGACCACAACACCCAAATCCAGAGTAGGCAAAAAAAGACTTCAAAGCCCGTGAAAACACCAACACACATCTACCATCACAATATGGCAAGGATCAAATCAAATCTCACAGTCATTACCCTAAATATTAATGGCCTTAATTCACCCATCAAGAGATACAAGCTGACAAGATGGATCAAAATTTAGACCCCACAATCTGTTGCCTTCAAGAAACCCACCTCACCACTAAAGACAGACACCTCCTCAGGGTAAAGGGGTGGAAGACAATATTCCAAGCAAATGGGAATAATAAACAAGCAGGTGAAGCTATATTAATCTCAGATAAAATAGACTTCAAACCAAAAATAATCAAAAAAGACAAAGAAGGCCACTTCCTACTTACCAAGGAAATGATCTGTCAAGAGGATATTACAATGATAAATCTGTATGCACCAAACACAGGGACACCACAGTTCATAAAACAAAACCTACTGGACAATAAAACAGAAATAACCACCAACACCATAATAGCTGGGGACTTCAACACACCATTATCAGTAATAGACAGGTCAGCCAAACAGAAGCTCAACAGGGAAGTAAGAGAGCTCAACAAAACCATAGATCACTTAGACCTAACGGACATCTACAGAACTTTCCTCCACAAATCCACAAACTACACATTCTTCTCAGTAGCCCATGGAACATTCTCTAAAATAGACCATATACTGGGTCACAAAGACTGCCTCCACATATTTAGGAAAATTGACATAATTCCCTGGATGATACCAGATCACAATGCTATATTGCTAGAAATCAACAACAAAAGACCCACCAAAGATGCTAACAGCACCTGGAAACTAAACAGCACACTCTTAAACAATAATTGGATAGTGGATGAAATAAAAAAGGAAATTGCAAAATTCCTGGAATTGAATGACAATGAGAACACATCATACCAAAACTTATGGGACACAATGAAGGTGGTCCTCAGGAGAAAATTTACGGCACTCAATGCCTTCATAAAAAAGACAGAAAGATCCCAAATCAATATCCTAACCATTCACCTAAAGGCACTTGAAAAACAAGAAAAATCCAACCCAAAGACCGCCAGAAGGAAATAAATAATTAAAATCAGAGAAGAAGTTAAGGAATTGGAAACCAAGGTAACAATTAAGACAACTGACAAAACAAAGATCTGGTTCTTTGAAAAAATAAACAAGATTGACAAACCCATGGCCAATTTGATCAAGCAAAAAAAGAAGAGGCTTCAAATTAACAAAATTCAAAATTAAAAAGGAGAGATCACAACAGACATAATGAAATCGAGTGAATCATCAGGACTTACTTCAAAAACCACTACTCTACAAAACTGGATAACGTGGAGGAGATAGATAAAATCCTGGACACATATCATCTATCAAAGCTAAACTCAGAGCAGATTAATCACCTCAATGAACCCATCACACTCATGGAGATTGAAAAAGTAATAAAAAAACCTCCCCAAAAAGAAGAGTCCAGGACCAGATGGCTTCTCAGCTGAATTTTATCAAACCTTCATGGAAGAAATCAAACCAATGTTCCTTAAACTGTGTCACACAATTGAAGAACAGGGAAAGCTACCTAACTACTTTTATGAAGCTAGAAACACTGTAATTCCAAAACCAGGCAGAGATGCCACAAGAAAAGAAAACTACCAGCCTATTTCCCTAATGAACTGATATGCAAAGATCCTGAACAAAATCCTCACAAAGTGAATCCAAAAACACCTCAAAAGCATCATCCACCTTGACCAAGTGGGATTCATCCCCGGAACACAGGGTGGTTCAACTTAAGGAAATCTGTCAATGTAATACACCACATAAACAAGGTTAAACATTAAAAACCTCATGATCATTTCAATAGATGCAGAAAGGCCTTTGACAAGATACAACATCACTTCATGATCAAAACATTGGAGAGAAATGGCATATCTTAACATAATAAAGGCAATATACAAAGCTCCGAAGGCCCAAATAATACTTAATGGAGAGAGACTGGAGGAATTCCCATTAAAATCAGGAATAAGACAGGGTTGTCCTCTCTCACCTCTGCTTTTTAGAGTAGTTTGGGTTGGAATCCATAGGTTCTTAGACTTTGGAGAGTTTTACTCCAGGCTCTTCTAGCTTTCAGGCTTTCCATTGAGAAGTCTGAAGTAATTCTGATGGGGTTACCTTTGAAAGCTGTTTTTCCCTAGCTGTTTTTTTTCTGGAAGTCCTAGCTCAAGCAATAAGAAACAAGAAGGAAATAAAGGGGGTAAAATATGGAAAGGAAGAAGTTAAGTTAGCTCTATTTCCTGATGACATGATTGTATAAGTAAGATACCCGAGAGACTCCATCACAAAACTCCTGAAGCTGATTAACTCCTATAGCAAAGTAGCAGGATGCAAAATCAATGCACAAAAATCAGTAGCATTTTTATATGCAAATGACAAAGATACAGAGAAAGAAGTAAGGGGCATAGGCCCATTTTCAATAGCAATAAAAAAAAAAAAATACCTTGGAATAATGTTAACCAAGGCAGTGAAAGATCTATACAATGAAAACATAAAAACACTCCAAAAGGAAATTGAGGATTCTTGAGAAAATGGAACAACCTCCCATGCCCTGGACAGGTAGAATTAACATTGTGAAGATGACAAAACTACCAAAGGCAATATATAGATTTAATGCAATTCCAATGAAAATCCCCACAGTGTTCTTCACAGACATAGAAAAAATGTTCTGAAATTTCATATGGAAAGGCAGAATGCTTCACATATCCAAACATATCCTCAGCAAAAGAAATACCTCTGGTGGCATCACCATACCTGATCTAAAGCTATTTATAAAGCCATAGTAATAAAAACAACATGGTACTGGCATAAAAACAGGAGTATAGACCAATGGAATAGACTTGAGGATCCAGACTTTGGGTCAAGCAACTATAGCTACTTGATATTGGACAAAGGCCCAGACAATATAGGCTGGTAAAAAGACAGCATTTTCAACAAATGGTGCTGGACAAACTGAATAACCACATGCAGGAAACTCAAACTTGATCCACACATTTCTCCATGCACTACACTCAAATCCAAATGGCTCAAAGACATCAATATAAGACCAGAAACACGAAGACTACTGGAAGAAAATTTAGGAAGTACTTTCCATGATATAGGAATGGCAAAGGTCTTCCTGAACAAAAGCCCAGTAGCTCACGATCTTAAATAATCACTCAATCAATGGGATCATATGAAACTGAAGAGTTTCTTTATAGACAAGCATACAATAAGCAAAGCCAATAAAATACCCACATAATGGGAGAAAATATTTGCGGGTTGCCCAACTGATAAAGGCCTTATATCTAGAATCTACAAAGAACTCAAAAATCTAAACAGTAAGGAGTCAAACACCCCACTCACAAAATGGGGCAAAGAAATGAACAGGCAATTCTCAGAGGAAGAAATACAGATGGCAAACACACATTTAAGAAAATGTTCAGCATCCCTAATCACCAGAGGAATGCAAATTAAAACAACTATGAGATTCCACCTTACCCCAATAAGAATGGCAAACATCAAAAAATCAAACAAAAATAAATGCTGGCGAGGATGTGGAGAAGCAGGAACACTTATCCACTGTTGGTGGGAATGTAGGATGGTAAAACCACTTTGGAAAGCAATATGGAGACTCCTGAAAAAGCTAACTATACAGATACCAACAGACCCAGTTATTCCCTTACTGGGCATCTGCCCTAAAACCTTCAAACCACAGGCCAGAGAGATTTGCACAAACATGTTTGTTGTGGCTCAATTCGTAATAGCTAAGAGCTGGAATCAACCCAGATGTCCATCACTAGAAGAATAGATAACTTATGATGTGGTATATCTACACAATGGAATTCTATACAGCAGTAAGAATAAAGGATACAAAGAAATTTGAGAAAAAATGGTTGAACCTGGAACAGATCATTCTCAGTGAACTTACCCAATCACAGAAAAAAAATCACCAGATAGTCTCACTCATCTATAGCACCTAACCTGAATCTACCCAAGATACCTTACATACCAAGCAAGCATTTCATGGACTAGACACTAGGAGCAATGGGGAAGGAGGGAAGGGCATCAAATGGGTTGGAAACACTAATCTAGACCCAAACGGCAAGGGTACCATAAAATTTTACTTCCTAAACGGTAGACCAAATGGCTGAACCTTCTCTAGGCCCTTACAGGAAACACCTAAACCACAAGACACTGGAAAGGGTGGGATCAAGTCTAACCTAAATCCTCTACATCTTCCCTCCCTCCCTCTCCCTCTCCCTCTCTCTCACTTCTCTAACTCCTATATATTAGTTACATTTTACCCTCATTTTCTTAGGGGGCAATGACCTGTAACTCCCAGTACCAGCATGGGGCTATCACCCACAATGAGCTTTTGATTATAGAAACCTACAAGGTTTCCTAAAAGAATGACAGATTTCTGTCAGAGTACTTGATGACCCACCAAAGGTTAGAGGTAAGACCCTATTGCTGAAGACACCATATGCAGCTGACACATAAAATGGAACGGCATGTCTGGAAGCCAGGAGAGAGTCAGTCCCCAGATAGTCAGCATGTCTAGTGCCAGAAGGTGCTACATGGGAGACTAGGGGAAATGACCAATATATGTCCAAGTAACTCATGGTCTAACCTAAATAGCAGCAAATAACCTGTTGTGATGCCCACACAAGTGCAATAGTGGCACACAGCCATGGTGGGGAACCAACTGCTCTTGATTTGGCTAACTGATCCCCTCAGTGGTACAAGATCCATAGCTGGAACTGGGAACCAAGTCAGAACCATATTCAAACATAGCCCACTCTCCAATATCAAGTTATCATTAATCATGGGGTACAAGAGGACCTACACCTATTAAACTCTCTATAAAAAAAGTAAGGGTTATCTTCTCTGACCTGGTGCTAACTTACTCTCCATTGGAGAATCTGCTTCTCTTTTTCAGATAGATGCATATCCTAAGGAGAGAGCCACTCCATCTTATCTCAAAAGGGCCCTGACTGAAACTAAAGAAAATTGACTAAACAAGCAAGGGTGCTGTTTTCCTGATGAACCGGATACCAGCACAAGGGGGAAGGAGACCAACACAGAGAAAAATCAATGCCTACCAAATCAGAGAGTCAGAGCCCCAGAGGCCCCCATCACCTCATCACTGAAGCAGACCAAAAATGAACCCAGCATGGCTCTGGGAAATTTTATGGAAGAGGGGGCTGAAAGAATGTCAGAGCCACATGTTGGGTCATGATATACAGAGACATTTATCATACCAATAACTGTGGGCTAACTCCACAATGCATGACCCATATACCTCAACAAGGAGGGGCCAATGGGGAGGGGGTAGGTCATGGATGAGCCTAATAATGGTACCAAACTGCCTGTACTTACACAATAGAAAACTAATTAAAAAAATTAAAAAAAATTAAAAAGTCCATTCATGATGGTTGTGGTGGCACACATGGGTAGTATATTGATGAAAAGGTACAGGCAGGAGGATCAGGAGTTCAAGGCCAGCCTGGGCTACACATTTGTTCTGATTGTGGTGGCACTTGCCTTTAATTCCAACACTTGGGAGGCAGAGGCATCCTGAGCTAGAGTGAGATCCTATCTGGAAAAACAAACAAATAAATAAAGTCTATTCAAGGGCTGGAGAGATGGATCAGTTGTTAAAACCATTTATTTGCTATGCCTGAGGGTTTAATTCCTCAGTGCTCATATAAAGCCAGATGCATAAAGTGGCACATGTGTCTGGCACACCCATTCTCTTTCTCTATGTCTGCAGAGAGATAAATTAATTTTTAAAAAATGGGCTGGAGTGATGGCTTAGCGGTTAAGTGCTTGCCTGTGAAGCCTAAGGACCACGGTTCAAGGCTCGGTTCCCCAGGTCCCACATTATCCAGATCCACAAGGGGGCGCACGCATCTGGAGTTCACTTGCAGAGGCTGGAAGCCCTGGTGCGCCCATTCTCTCTCTCTCCTTCTATGTGTCTTTCTCTCTGTGTCTGTCGCTCTCAAATAAATAAATAAAAAAAAAAATTAAAAATGCTTTATTGATGTTTATTTTAAATATCCATTCAATTACTCTCACACTGACAAGCACAAACACAAAGAAACCAAGGCATATTTCTAAAGGGTTCTTTCTTACAGTTTATTTATTAGCTTTAAAGTTTGTATTGTAGAAAACGGCCCAGTAATACAACTTGCTAGCATTAGGACCATAGATACAATGACTGAAGAGTGAGCATAAGATGTCATTAGACACAGAAAAAAAAAAAAAAAAAAACTCAAAGAGGATTTTTTAAGGTCAAAATTGTGATTACAAATTTCTGCTCTGTAATCACCTTTATCATCAGTTCTGTTCAGTTCCACATTTTAACAACAGCCACAAGTATGAGTATATTACTAGTGTAGAAATTACTGTTCAAATTCAAGTAGTTATTTGAAAAACATGTTCTTATATGTATGCATTTGTGACATTATTTATATTTTATGTTACAAAATGGCTTTTCTGAAATTAGTTTATTATCTCAAAACTCTAAAATTGATATTTTATTATTTTCCAACTGAAAATATTTAGTAATAGCTGGAAAATACTGAAAGCTTGGTTCATATGAATATCCAAATTGTGAGTTAAGATTAAACAGTAAAATCAAGTATATGGTAGAAACACAATGATACACTGATAAAATTGTTGAAGAGAGGTATTCAAATAATTTTAGTTACTTAAATTGTAAAACTACTATCTAGGATATTCTTTGCCACTGCATTGTAAAGAAATTTTACAAACTAATGGACTGATGTAGAGTAATTTGATCAAGTAAGTAAATCGATTCCATCAGACTATTGAGTGTGAATTATAAGAATTGAGTAACAGAATAGAGTTGGACTGGTCAGGGAGAGAGAAGTAATGAAATTATATACAAACATACATGAAGACAGGAAATTTAGAAGTGATAGTATTATTATTATTACTATAGAATCAACATAAGATACTTACAAAAACTACAGTCAAATGCAGACATAAAGAACCAGAGATGACTTTTGTTTAAATCTTTTAATTTTTTTTTAATATTAGTTATATGCACAGTGTGTATACAGCCATGTTGGTACCATTGTTAGCCTCCTCCCTGCCCTCTCCCCTCCCAAAGGACCCTCCCTGTTGGGGAATGTGGGTCTTGCATTTTGGGGATAGCCATCAGTTATGGGGAAGAGGCAATGTCTCTGTGCATAATGTCCCAACATGTGGCTGTAACAATCTTTCTGCCCCCTCTTCCACAAATTTCTCTGAGCCATGTTGAGTTCGTTTTAGGTCTACTTCAGTGATGAGGTCTTGGGAGCCATTGTGTCTCTGGATATCTGGTTTGGTAGGAGTTGTGTGTTTTCTGTGTCTGTCTCCTACCCCCCCACCACCACCTGTGCTGGTACCAATTTCACTAAGAAAGCATCTCTCTTGCTTATTTCTCTAATTACTCTCTGGTTTCAGCTGGGGCCCTGGTGAGGTAGGATGGTCTGATTTTCTCTTGTCTATTTGTTATAATATGTTTACACTTACTTTTGGTTTAGGAACAGTGACTTTTACATTTTAGAAGATATTGAGAGGTGAACTAAATCTTTAATTTCATAAACAGGGATGCTACAGTCTAAGAAGTGCGTTATAAATGGAGTTTACACAACTATTGTCAGTCAACAGAAGAAAGGACAAAACTAAGCCACCTTGCATAGAATTAAAGTAGATATTTCAATGGAATAGCCTCAGCTATTACAGAAGTCAGATCCCAATGTAAAGCTGATGCTCTGAGTGTGTAAGGAACAGGCTTTCTCAGGGAATATAAAGGAGAGAAGATTAAAACAAAACACATAGAGCCAAAAGATGGAAAAATCCTGCTTTTAAATCACTCACATTTAAGAGGGATAAGCAGGTTTTTTAAATGGAAGATATTCAGGTATATGAGAGTAAAACCAAAACCAGTCTAATTATCATTTAATGTAATCTGAATGTTCTTTGAAATAAAATATTTTATTGGCCTCAAATGCACAGCAATCCTTCTACCTCTGCCTCCCAAATGCTGGGATTAAAGATGTGCACCACCACACCTAGCTCAATTTCTTAAATTTACATTATTTAATTTGTGACAAGTTAAAAATGGTATATTGGAGCTGGAGAGATGGCTTAGTGGTTAAGCGCTTGCTGTGAAGCCTAAGGACCCCGGTTCAAGGCTCGGTTCCCCAGGTCCCACGTTAACCAGATGCACAAGGGGGCGCACGCGTCTGGAGTTCGTTTGCAGGGGCTGGAGGCCCTGGTGCGCCCATTCTCTCTCTCTCCCTCTATCTGTCTTTCTCTCTGTGTCTGTCGTTCTCAAATAAATAAATAAATAAATTTTAAAAAATTGGTATATTGAAGTTTTATGTGACAATAACGTTTGATTGTATTTACCTTAAAAGATCGAATTGTGTAGTATGTTATTCATCGGCTGGTATTTTGTGCCTTCAGAGAGAGTTAATCATCAATTTACCTTTTATATAAGGTTTGGCTTTGTTTCAGGTGACATTAGTTTGTATAACCTCCTCCAACAATAGAGTCTGTTTAACATACTGATAGTCACAGCTTGAAAAATTTATATTTGTTGTTGTAACTATACTTACAATTTCCCCAAAGTCACCCTTTATTTCAGATTTTATATTTCCACCCATTTCAGAGAGAAAAGTACTCATGTTTGTACATGTGTCAGAAATAAAATGCCATGATGCTTTTTTAGAAATAATGGTTAAAACTATAGTTATTTATTTATTTTCTTTATTTGAGACACAGAGAGAGTGTGGGAAAGAGAGAGAGAGAGAGAGAGAGAGAGAGAGAGAGAGAGAGAATGAGCACACCAGGGGCTTCAGCCATGCAAACTAACTCCAGATGCATATGCCATCTTCTGCATCTGGCTTACATGGGTCCTGCAGAATCAAACCTGTATCTTTTGTTTCTTTTCAGGCAAGCACCTGAGCTGCTAAGCAATCTTTGCAGCCCACACAATGTCTTTTCATATGTAAACGGTTGCTTTAAAAGTATGCAATAACATAAACTTAGATTTTTCTAAATTTCTATGTTATAAATGTATATTTATATTTTAAAATATTTTATATATTTATTTGTTTGTGAGAGAGAAATAGAGAGAGGGAGGAAGAGGCAGGTACACAGAGATAATGGGCATGCCAGGACCTCCAGCTTCTGCAAACAATCTCCAGATGCATGCATCACCTTGTGCTTAAGTGGGTACTGGGGAATTGGACATAGGTCCTTAGGTTTCACAGGCAAGTGCTTTAACTGCTAAGCCATCTCTCCAGACCCCACATATTTATTTTTATAATATTTTCTTCAATCTTTAAACTAACCCATACTCTATTTATAGACTCAAGAGTTAAAATAACCAGTGTGTGCCATGTGAAATATAGTTTCATCCAAGATAAGTATTTAACAGCCCCATGTAATTCCACAAGTCACAATTTTACACATACGTGTAGTAATTTAGTATTGCTTTTCTTATTTCTTTTATTTTATTTGCATTACTTTTCTATCTTAACCAACTCTTTTCTGTTTTCAAACTATTATTTTCATCATCTTTGCTTGTTTCTACAGATGTTACAATTCCATACAATCTTAGAGATTTCCAACATTCCTGTGTCTTTCAAGTTTATGAACATGTGCTTAACATTTGGGCACATGTGCATTAATAGATACTAGATGAAAACTGATAAACTTTTCTTTTTAAAAAATATTTTATTTTTATTTACTTATTTATTTGATAGAGAAAAAGGGAGAAAGAGAGAGAGAATGGGTGTGCCAAGGCCTCCAGCCACTGCAAACGAACTCCATATGTGTGTTCTACCTTGTGCATTTGCCTAATATAAGTCCTTGGGAATCAAACCTGGGCCCTTTGGCTTTGCAGGCAAACTCCTTAATGGCTGAGCAATACCTCCATGCCATGATAAACTTTTCTATTGGATTTCAAGATTTTATATATATGTCTATGTAAATTTTTCCTTTCTTACTTATGTAATATGTATATATGTATGTTTCCTTTCTTACTTATGTAAGCAGGATTTCCCTATTGTTGCTATTATTGCTTCACACTAGAGGTAAACTATGCTAGTAGAGTTTTATTTTATTTATGACATGTGGAATAAACAACATTGTCAATACCTACATTTTGTTGAGAATCACAGAGAATGGGTTACTTTTATCCACTCACAGTTTGGTTTGCTGGAGGTATATGGGTGGTATTTTGGATTTAATTATCATTGCATGGATGAAATATAATTTCTGTGATGTTTTTCTTACTAACACCAGAACTAGATGGTCCATGCAAATTTACACTAACAGCATTCATGGGTTTCCACATTTGTTCCTGTGTTATTTTTGAATGTCCTTGTCATCAATTTTGATACTTATATTTTCCTGTTTAACAAATAAAAGGAATACTATAACCCTAAATGGACCTGGTTAATAATTGAAAAGGAGAAGCTAAATACATAACACATAATTATAATGCTAAATACGTCACAAACATTGCCTGGGGAATATTTCTTGGGCAACTCTTTACCATTTAATCCTTGTGACCTATCGTCAACAAACATAGAGACAAGGGGGTTTACATTTGTGTTCCTAATACAAAGCAGGATCTGTAGCAAAGAGAGGTTAACATCATTTGTGTGAGGAGCCACACTGCTTGTCTATTTGAAGCTCTTGCTGGTAAGGATCATAAACGTCTCTAATGAATGTAAGCAAATGGCACCCTTGTGTGGACTGTTAAACCAAGTCTGTCATGAGTATTAAGATGTTTGCTGATGTCTGAATCATACAGCTATCAACCTTCTGCCCACCTCATCCTGCAACTGGGTACAAACCTTAATTTTCACTATTGTCATCAGCTACCATTTCTCTTTCTATAAAGGTTTATAGAACAAAATTTTGTTTGTTGTGAAGTTTGGGAAGATGTTGTTATAGGCATTAAAAAGCACTGAAGTGAAGGAGGGAAGAATACAGAGCTCCTGACTAAGAGGAGCAAGAAGAGGGGCTTCTACAACTGGAAAAGGCCCATGTGTAGGGAACTTAAAAGTGCTTATATTGGGGATGGTTATTTAGAAGTTCTTTTTAAAGATAGAATCTCCATAGTTTTTATTTAAAGTCTATAAAATCCTATATAAAGCTCTTTAATATTATAGTCAACATTTTATTATTTATGGCATCAGTAAATGCTTGCTCTAAGGCACAATTCTGGTGAAGAATAATTGTGTATATTCTGTTACATACAAAATCATCTCAAAACTTGGATTCCAAATCAAACTTTTCTTTCCCCTAGTAACTGAAAGCAGAGATAGTAGGAAGGACTGATTACTGACCCAAACAAACATAAATACATGATAAATTAAATACATGATAAATTAGTGCAGTGAATGTGTTTCTCAAATATTGGGCTAGTTCCTGCCTAAGAGGGAGCCAGTTATTCGGGGCTCCTTATATCCTTTTATTATAATTGTAATGAAATGTACATTAAATACAAATTCTCATTTATGTCTACATATATGTGCAACATGTATGTTTTTATTTTTACCGCTTTCTTGTTTTGTAGAAATATTATTTAAAACATTTTAGTATTTATTAATTTAGTATATTAAAAGTACAATAAATGAGATGTTATAGTAAACATATATGTAAAGAACAAGCAATAAATAAAATGTTAGTTGTATACAAATTAAATTTTAAGTACAAAAGTGTAATGAAGTATATACCACTCATAAAACTGAACATTTCTATGCAGAGTAGTAAGGTTTAAAAGTTGGCTTACAAATTATAAATGAATTAACCTACTTAACTTGAGAACAGTAGCATTTTGATTAAAGTCTTATAATATTTATTTAGTTATTTTTTATTTTGACACTTTATTTATTTATTTTATTATTATTTTATTTATTTTTATTTTGACACTTTCATGCATGCAAGGTTGACCCTTCTTCCCCTTCTTCTCCTTCCCCCTCCTACTAAAACCTTACTTCTCATTAGATCCACATACTAATTTCATGAATTGTTCTTTGTGTTTTCTTTTTCTTTGACCAGCTGAGTTTAGTTAGGGTTGTTTACGTGATTATAGAAGGGAGGCCAGTCACTGTAGAATGGACAGCCCACCAGTTGCCAAAGCAGTAAAGGACATGACTCTTCCTAACCCAGCAGTTATCCATCCCCACTACTTACTCTGGCTGTATGAAGCCTCACAGACTCCACTGTCATTAATAATGACATATTGTCAGACTCAGACTGCTAGGAGTTTCTGAGTGCAGCAGACTTATCTTGTACAGATGACAGCATCCTGTAACACCAGTTCTCATCCTTCCTCTATTAGATTCTTTCCACCCTTTTTCCTTGAAGTTCCCTGAGTCCAAAGGACATCATCATAGTAATCTTCCCCATTGCCTTAGAAAATCTCTCTCATTCTCTTTCTTAAAACATCTTGTTTCCCCCTCCTCATAAATCACAACAATTTTGACTTTGTTCCTACTCATTGCCTTATTTGTCTTTAGGCATATTAATTTAAAATACTAATTTAATTCTGCTTGAATGGGTATGCTATTTCCTTCACTGTTGCCCTTCTATTTTAGAGATGCAGCTGTGATGCTACATGGCTTTATTTTCATGTTAATGTCAGCATACCTGAATTGATCACTATTTTTGTTCATATCATGCTCATAATCTTCAACAAATCCATAGGTTCCCCAATATCAAAACACACTTTAATAATTATTCTTCTAGAGATAATATTTTTGCCTTCCTCTGTAAATTTTTATTTCATATAAAATTAGAGTAAAGAACTTGGTGTGAGGAAGGTATCCTATTTATGCTTTTACCCCATGGTTACTCATATTTAAGAAATCTTTGTCCAGAAAGCAATTTCTCACAATTAAGTACTGTCACATATGAATATATATATATATATATATATATATATATATATATATATATATATATGTGTGTGTGTGTGTGTGTGTGTGTGTGTGTTCTGAATATTTTCTAGGTTTTTAAGCTATCTTATTCATTTCAAGTATTTTTTGGCTTTATAACAATCAAAGCTTTAGTAGAACCCTTCCAAATAGTCTGTATCAAAACAAAAATTCATCTGCTTTAAAATAACTAATAAAATGATATAAAGCTATTCTCATGTAAATAGTTGGCTTTATTGACATTAAAACTCAGGAACAAAAATTTCCAGTTCATATTCATTAATGGTTTAGCTAGTGTTTGTTTTCAAATTACAATCATGCATAATGCAGAACATTTATTGTCATTGATCCCTATCCTAACTAACTTAAGTTTAGAACACTTTTTTAAAACCCTATGAGAAAACAAGATAGTATTGGGATAGACTTAAGAGGTAAAGTCTGACTGCAGAATGCAAAATAATTGTAGTAATATACATCTGCAATATACTTGTCATTTGTTTGCATATATATGTGTGTGTGTGTGTGTGTGTGTGTGTGTGTGTGTGTGTGTGTGTGTGTAGCTTAAGAAAAATAGAAGAAGTTTGGGAAAAAATAATATATTTGTCTTTTTTGTCACTGAATATGAACATGGAGACTTAATTATATTAAATATTTTCTTTCATGTGAAGAAAACTTACTAAGGGTATGAAAATGGAACCCATAATGCAGTTGAACTACTGCAAAGTTTGTTTCAGTGAAATGATCCCCTGTCCTAGGTCCCACAAATTACTGGAGGGATGAGGACTTGACCAACCAGAAGGAAATCAGGCACACTCTGCCATGTTCAAACACACACTGGTTCCTATCTGTCAACAAATCCTGGTTATGCCTGCCCTATGCTTCAGTGGCCAACATTTCTCTCAGAATAGCTTATTTCATAATTTCCAGTGGCATTTTAAATGCTCCATTCACTAGTTATATAATCAATCTATAGATAAGAGGAAACAGTGATTCAAATCTTAATTTTGTCTGGGGAAATGGCTCAGTGATTAAAGACAATTGCTTGCAAATCTAATGGCCTGGGTTCAATTTCCAGGTGCACTTGTAAAACCAGGTTCACAAAGTGATCCATGCAACTGGAGTTCATTTGCAGTGGCAAGAAGCCCTGCTGTGCCAAATGCTAAGTCTCTCTTTCTCTCTCTCTCTCCCTCCCTTCTTCTCTCTCCCCTCCCTCCCTCGTTCTCTCTCTTCCTTCCTCCCCTGAAAAACTATATAAAACTACTTTTTTAATTCTGCTATTAACATGTGATTAACAATAGTTGTACCAACAATTCATTATATGTCTTCCAGTTCAGTGAAACACCAATAACTCAGCATCTCGGCATTTTACAGCTTCAACAGTAAGATGTAAATGTATTTTACATACTTTAATTTTTAAAAATGTGGACCTAAGCTCTTTTATTTGACAAAATGTACCTTTTTGAAACAGATGAAAATGAATAATGTTATCCCTATCTCTGATACCAGTGATGTGTAATCATTGTGAAGTTTCTGTTCAGTATGTACAGGAAAAATGTGTTTCAGGAAACAAATATGAAAAGAAGAAAGACAACTCAAAATATGACCTAATTATTTTAAAGGCTTAATATGTTTTGACATCAGATCTGATGGTGTTTAGAAGCTGTGGCAGTGTAATATGTCAAGTGAAGGAATTTATAACAGTAGTAATAAGCCCTAGCAGAAGCTGATTCATCACATTAGCTACGTTTCTCAAAAAAAAAAAAAAAATCAAATACTTAAGATGGCAATGCATTAATTCTCCACCTATTTCTTAAATATTTGCTAATTCAATATTTGTATTTTATTGCAAATATTTCTCTAAAATATCTCTTTGATGATAAATAAAATATGAAAATAAAAAAACAGAAAGGAATTTGAATTTCTAGATTTGAGTTTCTCTAGATTCTCAAATATAAAATTAATTCCTTGAGTAATTCTTTTTATCTATTCTATTGTAAACAAAGACAGAACTTAAGAAATTCAAGTTGTACCAATCAAATACCTCTCCTAATCAACACTATACATTCCTAGTGAATATGACACACTATTAATTTGATATAACTACCATTGATTATATCATTGGGAGAAAGGTTTAGAAGCTTTTACGAATAATTATCTGGTTCACAAGGAGAAAAGGATGTCTTAATCCTTTCTTCATACACTTAATAGACAAACATGTTTGTTCAAACCACAAAGGTAAAGACATAGGAATGATTACGAGCATAGATAATAAACATTTTAAGAATCAATTCCGTAAAGATCAAGTAGTATATATATATATATATATATATATATATATATATATATATATATATGCCTTGCAAGTGATATCAAAGCATTTTTTATTGTCTTTCAATACTTTACAATGTCTCTTTATTATCCCAGAACCTCTAGAATATGGAGGTTTGTATGCCGTATGCTGCTCATACCTGAATGAATGATAAACCAAATCACTACAGTTACACAAATGACTACAACCCAGGTCTCTTGAGAAGGACTCCAACTCACCTCATACTTCCAGATAGGGACTCTACACATCATGAAAGTGTGCTCTCATCTCACTCAGAATATTAAAAATACTCATGCAGAATTCAAATATAAGACACTCACATAATTTTAAATTCACTCAGTTAGTGAAGAAAATCTAGCTAAACATACAAACACATCTCAAAATGAATGAACCAGAATTATAACATCTGTTTCTGCTGAATTTAGACAAAAAAAAAAAAACACCCTAATATTTCATTTAGGAATTTAGACTAACGGGCCTTGAATGTTTTTAGCTATGATAGTGTTTTGTGTGGAGTTTCTTAATTTAATAAAGCACTACACTAGCTAGAATATGTTCCGCTTACTCAGTATCTCCTGTGATCTTCAGTGCCAGACAGGATTTGGACATTTCTTATAATGCTGTATTCTCCATACAGACCTGAAACACAGTGCCCTCTGCTGCACAAACCACATATAATAAAATATTTGTATGACGATATCTGCACAATCTCAAATACAAATATATATATAATAACAACTGCTTCTTTATAAATGCTGATGTAGTAACTGGAATGGCAACCTTTCAGCACTGAGAAACAATCCAGCAATAACCGCATTAAACATACGGTATAGATCAATACAGCCTAATTCAGTCAGGTGGCCACTTGTATGCTCCTCTGTTTAATGGGTTCAATAGGCTTTGGGGGAGCAGGAAACATTTATTTGTTTCAATATAAGGCTTCTTTTGTACAGTTTACTTAGATCTAAAATATAAAGGAGTAATAAAAGTTAAAAGTCATGTATCTTAGATACTTTCTTTGCTGTGGTGTTAGCTAGAATGCCCTCTTTGTCTGATATTACTTTTTCTTCATTCCATTGTGCCTCCCCCCACCACAGCTTTTTAACGTCTAATTGCATTTCAAGAAAAATAGAATGAATTGGCAAAATTCCTCAATGAATTAGAGAATTTATTTTCCCAATTAGCCTGAGACAAGTAACATAGCCAGGTAAGAGGAAAAATGACTCAAGAACCATCATTTTTTAATATCTTGTTTTAATAATGAATTCAGCCTCAATGAACTTTAAGTCAGTATACCATTCTCAAACTTGGGAGAAATATACAAGTGATTACCTATTTATTCTCATACTACATCATACCCACAAAAATATTCTAAGATAAAAAGAAATTAACACTGTGGCATATAACCATGATAATCCTGAAACTCTCCCTTGAGGAAACCATTACACACAGACCATGAGAATGATATCTCTATACCTCCTGCCCACTTGCTTCATACCTGTATATCTTGTATCTTGTGCTAAATCCCTGACGGCTTCTGTCCACAAAATCTGTGTATTCTTGTGAGCGATGAAAGGGTCCCTTGTCAGAGAGAAGCCAGTCGAAAGGGCTTGTGGCATGCTGATCAGAGACAGCAGCAACCGCTAAAACCCAGCAATGAAGACTCAGGGCTATCCACTCCCATAGAGCCATCAGAGAGAACAATTCAGCACCAGCTCTGCTCCGCCATATCATGCTTCCTCTGGGCGTTTAGAGCCGTCATTCTTTTAGCTTTCCCTCAACACCTAGACAAAATACACAAGTAATTAGTTAGCTCTGCCATGGGTCTTTTCCATCAGTCAAGGTGCTGAGATGGCAAACTTCTTTCATTTCAGTCTAAAGTTATTGCTTGAAATCAAAACAAAATGACTTATTTTTTAAGAGATATGTATCTTTTATATCTCATGTCCATATTTCCATGATAACAGATTATAAGAGGTTGTATTGTAACAATGCCAGGCAATGAAGCATTCCTGAAATCTATGAGCAAGGCTGAGAGGTTTCAGTTAAATTTAATTCTTCCCTTTAAGTGATGTATAAAATTGTATACCATCAAATTTATGTCTAAATATTCAACCACATATCAATTTTAACATTAACATGAACATTAATTATTAAATTTAGCTATTTATATATAATCTCTTATTTTATGGTTACATTGAGAAGTACATTTGACATGAATTAAAGTTATTCATTCATATAGTTTCTCTATAAGGTAGATAAATTAAACATAAAACTAGTACACTAAAAATGCAGTAATATATATGTGTGTGTGTGTGTGTGTGTGTGTGTGTGTGTTTGTGTGTGTGTGTAATCAATCAGCTTATACAGATGATAGATTACATAAATAGAAAGACAGATAGATAGATGTGGGAAAGAAAATAAAGAAGAAGAATCATTTGCCCAGAAATCTTTTCATTATTATCTTAATGAAGCTGCTTCTTTTAGTAATTGTATAACAATCACAATAAACTACTTCTCTAAGCTTTAGAAGATTTAGGTATGTGTGTGTCTTCCATTATAGAAACTTGAAAATACATCAAATGCATGTATAAACTAAGCAAGACAGAATATTCAGAATCTTTAATATTAAAAGAATTACAATATTACCAAACATAACTATAATAATAGAGGTAGAGTTCCAAAGTAGTATGGTGTAAATAAATAGATATAAAACTGATGGTACAATGGAAAACTGCTACAGAAAACATTCTAGAAACATTTGCATTTAAAATTTCTATTCTCATCATTTAAAAAGGGTTATATTCATAACATACATCAGTAGCAATATATTCTATTTTGTCACATTTTAGTGTGAGATTTCTAGCCATCAAATCATAAAAAGTAAAATTTACAACATTGAGTAAAATATGTTACAATAGCTAGCATATCTTCAATATTCAGATAATAATATTGATGTTATTGATTCTCCATATCCATTTTAACTTAATTCTAAATCATTGGGATATGTGTCATATGCTATAAATATGTTGCAACTATTGATTATCTCAAATTAGTGGTGTTGTCTGAATCACGTGGATCCTTAGTTGCACTATCTTCCCCACTAAAATTTACAAGAACTATATTCACAAAGTTTAGTACCTATCCCAATAATATAAATTATTCCACTATAGTTATTAAGGAATGATGTGTTCGTTAATAATATAGATAGTCTTACATGCAAAAACATTTAAAAATATTTTTTCAAGAAATCTAAGAAAGTATAATAGCAGGACTTAAGATCATATGCTAGGGGATTCTGATCTTTTGTTATTTTGTAAACATAACAGCCAAATGCATCAACTCATGAGTTCCAAATCTGCTACGGAAAAGAAATTTTTACATGCTGTTTTTCTTATATGGAAACTGTATCAAAGTTATTTATTTATTTATCTATTTTGGATTAGGATTTTACTCTAGCCTAGGCTGATATAGAATTCACTATGTACTCTCAGGGTAGCCTCAAACACACAGTGGTCCTCCTACTTCTGCATCCCAAGTTCTGAAATTAAAAGCATGTGTAACCATACCCAACTCTATATCAAAGTTTCTATAGTTCATTTTCATAAGTTAAAAGTGTTTCTTGGATGTTGAAAAGATGACTCAGTGGTTAAATACACATTCTTACAAAATCTACTAGCCTGGCATGAATTCCCAGCCACCCACGTAAGGTGTACTCAAAAAGCAATGCAAGGGCTTAGTGGCTAAGGCACTTGCCTACAAAGTCTAAGGACCTAGGTTTGATTCCCCAGAACCCACATAGAGCAGATGCACAAGATGACACATATGTCTGGAATATGTTTGCAGTGACTATAATGACTATCATGCCCATTCCTCCTCTCGCTCTAAATAAAAAATATATATTTTTTTTAACAAAGCAAGGTGTGGTGGTGCATACCTTTAATCCTAACACTGGGGAGGCAGAGGTAGGAGTATTGCAGTGAGTTTGAGGCAATCCTGAGAGTACAAAATGAATTCCTAGTCAGTCTGGACTAGAGTGAGACCCTATATAGACTTTTTTTTATAAGCAGTATAAGTGTCTTATGCTAATTTTCAGCCAACCAGAGTTCCTGGAGAATGTCCCCCAACAAACATGTGCAAGTAATTAATTAAAAATATTGAATAAAAAAGAATGTTTCTTGTATCTTATATGTAATGGTATAGTATAATTCCCGAGGGATCGACAAATATCACTCATCTTTATCAAGCACATGCATTTTTATTCACTAAGACATTTGCATTTAAACTAACAAAATGTTATCTTTATTACTAATGTTATGTACATTTTTAATTTCTCTAGTAATTATTTAATTTATAAAATAATAATAAATTATTCAGATGTTTTAAAGAGATATCAAATATCTAATATTAAAGAAAATAAATTTCAATTGAGTAAATTTAATATTCATACTATCAACATAGAGCTTTCAGATTTATAAACATACTTGTGGTAAGGCTGTTGAAAATTTATGAAAAAGAACTACCTGTGTTCAAACCTCAGCTTGTCTGCCCAAATCATCTGTGGCCCAAGCAAGTTGCTAATATATATATATTTTTTTAATATTTTATTTATTTATTTGAGAGCGACAGACACAGAGAGAAAGACAGATAGAGGGAGAGAGAGAGAGAATGGGCGTGCCAGGGCCTCCAGCCTCTGCAAACGAACTCCAGACGCGTGCACCCCCTTGTGCATCTGGCTAACGTGGGACCTGGGGAACCGAGCCTCGAACCGGGGTCCTTAGGCTTCACAGGCGAGCGCTTAACCACTAAGCCATCTCTCCAGCCCAAGTTGCTAATATTTTATCCCTTAATTTCTTCACTCAGCTATGATAAAGGACCACACTATCAGTCTGTTATAAAAAGCATACTCCAGTGGAACACTCAGGAGATATAGATTTTTGCTAGGAAATTTTCAGTGCCAAGGATGGGATCTTCCAGTGAGTTGTTGGCCAGGGAGATCCCTGATGCCCCCAAAACATTATAAGCCATTGCCAAGGCCCTTAGCTTCCCACCAGAAATAGATGGTAAGACCCAATTGCTGAAGACTCCACATACTTGGGCTGCAAGGTCACTGAGATATCCTGCTGGAACTGAGCTGATAACCTCCTCCATGCAGACCAGCTGACAGAAAGCTAGAAGAAGCTACTCTGCAAGCAGTTCAATGGGAGAAAGAGAAAACAACAGTGAAGATACTCAACAGTGGACATTGCAAGCCTTATATTTAGCCAGTCAGGCCAAATGGGCCAATGGGTGCAATAGTGGCACGTCTGTCATGGTGGAAACCAACTGCCCTCAAATTGGACTGTAGACAGGGGTAGTTGTGAGTCCTGGGGGTGCAACGTCTGCTGCTGTCTGGCTAAATGTATATACTATGCTTATCAAACTGCCCAGTAAGCACTTCTCTTAATGTTCATACCCTTATATTAATGCCCTCTCACTTTTGGTAGAGAATCTTCTCTTTTCAGATGGCAGTGACCTTGGGATGACTCAGAAGTCATCATGGTACTGGAAAGAAGTGACAGGAGTCACTCAGTACTACAATATCGTTATCACACATTTGAAGGCTCAGGGTCTATTACAGAATAGGTGGTGGAAAGAATATGAGAGCTAAAGGAAGGATAGGGATCCATACAACATTCTTCCCCCAGACACAAAATGGCCTGGATATCCATGACTCTACAGTGCCTGACAATGCCTACACAAGACCATCATAATATGAGGAAAAGACCATGACATAAAAATAAAAGAGAGAGTGATTGCGAGGGGGTGGGGATATGATGGAGAAGGGCGTTTCAAAGGGGAAATTAGGGAGATGGAGGGTATTACCCGGGGGTGTTTTTTATAATCATGGAAGTTGTTAATTAAAAAAAAAAAGTTACATTAAATAAATAAATAAATAAAAAGCATCCTTATTTTAAAAACTATTTTACTTATTTACTTATTTATTTATTTGGGAAAGGTAGAGACAGAGATGAGAAAGAGGGAGAGAAAAAGAGAGAAAAAGAATTGGCATGCCAGCAACTTCAGCCACTACAAAGGAACTCTAGACATTTGCCCACCTTGTCTATATGGCTTACTTGAGGTACTGGGGAAACTAAGCTGTGTTCTTAGGCTTTGCAGCCAAGCAAGTACGTATCATGGCATAAAGAAAAATATGTTCTCAGATTGTGTTTCTAATTGGCTTGAAATTATCTAGCATGAAGTTAAACCTATCTGTCTGTAATTGGTCATATATTTTAGGAATACATAATGTTGCAAATGTAAGATTTGGTTGTCTTAGGAAGGTTTTATAATTTTATTCTAAAATTATGAAGGGTTTTTTTAAATATAATTAAGTAGAAGAACATTCTTATTGCCCTCATCAAAAATTGTATTGAGGGGCTGAAGAGATGGCTTAGTGGTTAAGGCACTTGCCTACAAAAAGGAGCCAGGTTTGATTCCCTAGGACCCACATAAGCCAGATGCACTAGGTGGAACATGCATCTGGAGTTCTTTTGCAGTTGCTGAAGGCTCTGATGTATCCATTCTCTCTATCTGCCTCTCTCTCTCTCTCTCTCTCTCTCTCTCTCTCTGTCTCTCTCATAAATAAAACAATGGATGAAGAATAATATTGCTGTATAAAATTGTATTTTATTTTAAAAAATGTTGCATTGAGGATGCTTCATGTTCTTAATATTTCCTCAGACTTTTTAAAAACTGACATTCATTGTATAAAGTTAGCATCTTGAGGCCTACAGACCTATTTATGTACTTGGTACTTACAACTAAAGACACCTAGAGTGCTAATACAAGTTTTATGGACTATTCTTATAACAATTTGAGAATGCTAAGTATAGCAAAAGTTGAATTTAGAGGCTTAGCTTATGAACATGGAGGCTTGGCTTATGAACTTTCTAAAGGGAAGGAAATACTACAGAGTACTTTGTTGGAACTGGATTACTGGCATAAAGTCTGGCTTTGTTCTGCTGCCCAGGTCCAGAGAGTTTAATCAAGGTGAAATTTGTAATGGACTGATGTGCTTGAATAAACATACTGGAGTGAGAGATTTAAGAGTTTAAGTTTTAAAAAAATAAACCTTAAACAAGTTAAAATTACAGACACAGAGACTGGTTTTAGGTTACTAAAACTGTTATTGCCAACACGTTAACAATCTTAAGAAAGATGGCCCAACTGCTTTACATTAATACAATTAGAGGATGCCTGAGAAAAGACTATGATAAAAATACAAACTCTTTTAGAAAGAGTTGACTGGAGGAAAAAAAAAAAAAAAAAACCTGCTTTTCTAGGTCATGATTTATTTTGTCCCTGAATTAAAAAATATGGTTGTGTCCTACACACCCGATATTAATTTAAAAATGTGTAGAATGGTCATAACATACACACAGTTTCAGGAGCCACTGCTGAGATGTGGCATATAGACAGGGCATGATGACCCACATAAGTAGGACAAAAGAGCCTTTAAAAGATGGACTGTGGCTTATATGGACACCCAAAGATGTTTTGGATATACTAGGACTGTGCAAGGGCTACCATAGAGGCTGTTGGCTAAGAATGGCAGTTTTCCCTGGCTACTCAGCCCAGCTGGAAGGGTGGAATTAGAAAATCTGGAGACTGTCAGTCACTGGACTTGAACTGCAGAAGTTTGATGTTTGCTAGATGGTGGTTGAGCTAGTTTCTCCTTGCTATGCCTTGCACTAGTTGAAAGGTTTACTCTGTGCCTTTATATGTTGAAAGTGTTTAACTTGTTTGGTTTTACAAGACTCAGAGCTAAGAGACAATCTTAAATCTCAGATGAGATTTGGGACTTTGAAAGTATCTTAAGTTGGTAAAGTCTGTGGGGACCTTGAAAATTGAACTGAATACAGTTTATAGTGTATGATACTTTTGAATTTATTGGAGGTCAGGAGATTTTGGTAGTTTGAATAGATGGCCCCCAATACCAGACACCTGGTTAGAAGAGGTGTCACTGGGTGGATCTTGAGGTATTTTTTGGTTTAAAATGCCAATCTAGAGATATGCAAATTGCCTAGTTCCACCTGGGGTTTCTGGAAGTGTGCTGTGTGGCTTTTGGCTTTTAGGTTGTAGCTTGTGGTTTCTTTTTTTTTTCTGTTTCTTCCCAGTCTTTTAAGAGGGGGCAAACTTTATTTACCATTATGGAACTTCCTCTGGATCTGTAAGCTTCAATAAATAACCTTTCTTCATAATTGTGTCTGGTTTGGAAGTTCATCTCAGAGAACTTAAAGCTGTCTACTGTATTTCCTCAGACTTTAAAAACTGACTTTTATTGTATAAAGTTAGCATCTTGAAACATACTGACAAATATAATAAAATGACTAATAGGAAAAATATCACATGCCTATCATCTCATCTATCACCTCTATACTCATTTGAGATATTAGAAACACTTTCTTCAGATATTTGTAGAAAACAATTTAAAATAGCTTAGGTGGAATCTTAGGAAACATAACTATTAGACTTTTATTTCTATTGTCTCTGATCATTTGCATGAACAAATTGCCTCTTTGGGTTGAGAAGTGGAATTATGAAAAACTTAGAAAAATGTTAACACATGGTAATATTGGTGCTTTTCAAAGGCAAGCCAAGTTTTCACATCTCTTAAAATCATGTTTATAAGATCTTTTAAAAAAATATTTATCAAGCAATACTAAGATATCTTACAAATGTTCTAGTGAAATTAGACTTGTATCATTTCTTTGAAAAGTTCTGCACATTGATGTGGGCTCATGAAGGGTGCAGGCGTCTGACCATCATCCCTCAAGTGCTACTTACTAACAGAAGTTAATTGCTCATCTACATCCACGTGACGATTGTACATTTGAGTCACTTCTATATAAATACTAATTCTTCACTTATTTTTAATGATACTAAGGGATTTGTTAAGAAAATTGCAAAAACCTTTGAATTCATTTTAATAAATAGGTGATTATGTGGCAAAATACTGACATCAAAATGTCAATGAATAATATTTTCTGAAACATAATATATAAGAATAAAAGAAGTTTAGGAGCAAGATTAAAAGAAGTGTGAGAAAAAAATAGGATCTTATACTTCCAATATGATATGTAATTGAAAGTTCTATTTCTATAGTTCTATTTTTCAAAAACCAAAAGCAGTAAATCTTGAAGTTTCTTACTAGTTAAAAATGGGATTCATGCCGACAAAATAAGTATTGAAACTACTTGATATAAATTTATTTGCAAAAACCCAACAACCCTAAAAATTCTGTGCAGAAACAATACACATTGGATTATATTATATATTAAAATGTATACTATTAATAATATATAAGTATACATGCTAAGTTTATAACTTATATTCAAATAGGCAATAATTACTTTTTATCCCAAGCTATATGTAATACTCAAGAATGACAATGAATTACGTTAATCTGCAATATTGGTGATATGAATTTTAAATGTATAAGAAATGTGACATATATTTTAAAGTCATAAGGTTTTGAAATGAATAAAATTTGTCTGACAATATTCAAGGTGAATTCCCAATATAGCTGAAACTATAAAGGCCTAACTGAAATTTTTGGTAAAATTCAGTATCACCTTCATTGGATTGGTTTTGGGATTATGATGATTTATTCCCTATCTATCTGGATTTAAGTGCTAATCATTACTATTGTTGAAGAATATACGAACTGTTTAATTTCTGCATTTATATATCATTTAAACTGATTTTGCACATATCCAAAGTATTTTCTTTTTTAATATTTCTATTTATTTATTAATTTGAGAGAGAGAGAGAGAGAATGGGCACACTAGGGCTTCCAGCCACTGCAAACGAACTCCAGATGCATGTGCCACCTTGTGCATGTGACTTACATGGGTCCTAGGGATTTGAACCTAGGTCCTTTGACTTTCCAGACAAGTGCCTTAACTGCTAGGCCATCTCTCCAACACCAAAGTATTTTCTTAAAATAAGTAAAACCATTTTTTATTTTAAATAGTGTAAAATATATATGAAAATTCAAAAAATTACATATCTTTTAGCTATATTCATGACTTATTTACTCTTTTATTTTTTCCCTATCCCTTCTTCCCCCTTCCTCTCTTAGCATCCTCTCCTACTCTCTCGCTATCTCCCCTCAACCACTCAAGGAATAAATGGAAAGTGATTGATCAAAACACCCACATTGACCTCTGGAGTCAATAGACAGACTGTCCATATGAATGGCAGTCAGTCACACATGTGCTCCTACACACACATGCAAAAGGCGAAAGAATCATCATGTTTAGTGTAATTTAATTTATCTATCTATTCTTTAGAAAATCTGGAAGATTAATCCAATAAGGCCTTGATTAACCAATCTTCTACTAAAATCTACAAAATACATATGCCAGAATAAGTGTACGAAAGTTGCAAACATAATAGAGCTTTAGTAAAAGGGAAAACACAATATTTGGCTGAAAATAAGTTATAAGATATTAATTAAGGTCAGTTTTCTTATGTTCTCAGACATCAATTAATTACACTATGAAAGTCATTTCACATAAGGAGAAGACAATAATGTGAAAACTCAGAACTATCCATAGATCCTATATATCATACAATTTTACTGGTCATAACCTTGAATAAAAAAAAAGTAAGTAAAATATTTCTGCCTGGTGTGGTGGCACACACCTTTAATCCAACCCCTCAGAAGGCAGAAGAAGGAGGATCACCATGAGTTAAAGGCCATAGTGAATTCCAGGTTAACCTGGGCTAGAGTGAGACCCTAGGCTCAAAAAAACCAAAAATAATTATAATAACAAATATTTCTGAAAGCATTGTTTTGGGAACAATAGCTAATAGTTCTAATCCTAAATGCTAATTATGAAAAACATATTCATGCCAACAAGAAAAGTAAAACACATGATTTTTCCATATGTATGTGAATGTTGAAATTTGCTTCAGAATGATATTTATTTGGATATAGTCTGAGCAGGTCAAAAAATAAGATTGTATTTATCCAAGCAACAACAGTAATTAAGTGCACATCACTTCACTGAAAATATGAAATATTAAAAGCCGTGATGTGGGTTTTTTTAACTATAAATAGAAAAGATTTGACCATATATTCTCTTTCCTTCACCAGTATTGAAGCAGAATTACTGCTTGATCTTGATCCTTCTCTTGAACTTAGCAAACAGCAACATAGAGATGGGGGATTATATTCTAACCCTAGCTGTTCCAATTCTCAGTGGACATTTCTGGGAATTAACAACAAAATTTACATATGCTTCTTCATTCATTGATACTTCTTTTAAAAACTAAATTTGAGGGCTGGAGAGATGGCTTAGCGGTTAAGCGCTTGCCTGTGAAGCCTAAGGACCCCAGTTCAAGGCTCGTTTCCCCAGGTCCCACGTTAGCCAGATGCACAAGGGGGCGCAGTCTAGAGTTTGTTTGCAGAGGCTGGAAGCCCCGGCGCGCCCATTCTCTCTCTCTCTCTCTCTCTGTCTTTCTCTCTGTGTCTGTCGCTCTCAAATAAATAAATTTTTAAAAAAAAATTTAAAAAAACTAAATTTGAAGAACAGTTCATTAAACCAAAAAGTGCTTATAGTCCATGAACAGAAAGCTGTCATTCAACTCCAGTCATCCCAGTAACCTGAGCTGATCTTTGCATGAACTAAAACAGTGAATGGAATGCACATACATTCTCTTGACGTTTCTAAGAAAAATACTCAGATAACTGCCTTGGATTGCTGTGATCACAAGTTGGAGAGCATTAAAACGAAGTACATATTAAAATGACTCCCATTTATAAATCTGCTAAAATTTTACAGTATGCTGGTAATATGTTTTCTAACACTTGTTCATAGAGTGTGATGGTTTACCATTAAGAATTATTTTAGTTGTACCAGAGTGCATAGGAAGGAAGGTGTTCATAGTGTTCATGCTGCAGCTGTGCAGGCCAAGTTGCAAATACGTACTTCTGTTAGGTTGGATAAGGTATGGACAATGCTTTTCTGTTAGCATAATGCAAAGACCTCCTAAGCCACGTAATAAAATCCTTTTTACCAACAACAACAACAACAACAACAAAAGAATTATTTTAGTCACCTCTATGGGCCCTAATACTTAACATACTATTTGGTACATAGCAAGTTTTTAGAATGAGTACTGAATTAAATTCATTTTCCCTAGCTTCCTGGGCTATTTCATGCCATCTTTTTGTACCACATAGGGATTTCCAATACATTTATCTATCCGTAGCACATTATTGTACTTTTTTTGACTGTTTTTTTTTTTTTCTTTCTCCACTTACTTAAAGGAACTGAATTTCCTTGTATTAACCACATTGTGTAGCCTAAGACAGGATTTTGAAGGGTGCACTTTTAGTCTTTTTACTGTGCTAATCCTGTATTCTAGAGGGCCTGTCTCCTTGTTTATTTTAACTGAGCAGGCAAGGCAGGGCCTCTGAATTACAGCTTTGAGTGTTTTCCATCTTAATGAGGGTGAATATTCCTCTGAGGAATATATACTGGGAAGGGAACAAATCTCCTGCTTGATCCTGTCAATACAATCGTGTCCTACCAATAACCAGGACACTAAATGCTGCTGCCCAATGTAGAACTGATTAGAAAAAAAAAAAAAAAACAAGAAGAGATCAGTTCCAGTCTCCAACACTGTCCAGAACATAGGTCAAAATATGAGACATCTGGGTTGTCTGATAAATACGAAACACCTGTTTTCCAACATGCATGATCATATAGAAAACCACCTTTGTAAAATTCAGATTGTAAACCATAAGGAAAATAGAATAAAGATCAAACTCGACATGTATAGGGACCAAGATAAACATGTTTAGCTATATAAACTGAAGAGATTTTATTATGTAACAAGTAAAATGTGTACTTTGAGAACCCACATGGGAAATATTAGATATACAGAACTTTCAAGGCCAATTCTGTACTTTTTATTTGCTTATCATATGTGGTTGCAGGTACACCAGATGCTTGTTTCTCTAGCTTGTTTCATCTATATTACAAGCCTGATGAGAGAATTGACCCTAAGCTGGCAGGCTTTCTAATCAAGCATCATTGACATCTGAGCAATTTTTCCAGCCCCCCTCAGTAATATTTTTTAAACTTAAAATAGTGCATGATTATTCAAGTCATTAAAAAACATCTAAAATTTAAATATAATAACATTCAGATTGCTTCTATCCATGTGTAGTAAAAATAAGTGTGCTGTGTTTCTAAAAGTTGTTGGTAACTCCCAAACTTTTTACCTTCCTGTTTACAGATGTATTCTGTTCAGCATGAAGTATGGGCTTATACAAAGATTTCTCTGTAACACAACCAACAACAAGAGGTCTTAGCAAGTAGAAAGTATTTATTAAATGGAACATATTAATAAATAAACAGAAGAATAAGAAAAGATAAATTTATAAAGAGAGTTCATGAGGTGTTCATTGATACTTTCATTAAATTTACTTGCTGACATCAAAATGAATAACCCACCATAATGTTTCTGTTATACATATTCCTTAAAAAATATTCTAACATATTCCTTAAAAACATACATTAGTATATCAAAATATTCACTCAAAAATTAAAATGCCCTTATTTTCAGAACTTTTCTGGTTTCTTCATTTCTCTTTAACACCTATTCTTTAGTATACTAGAATATATATATGGAGGTTTGTCAATGGTTAGTAATTAAACAACCCACTTTTTCCAGAGAATAGTATTCACAGTATCAAAGTTGTACATGTGTGAAAATGAGTGGCCAAGCCTCTTTTGTCTTGCTGGATTAATTAAAACCAGGTGTCTACTGAATGACAAATTGGCCACACCCAGCTCACAGTTGCTTGTGCTGGTTCCATTTGCATTGCTGCATTGTATTCTTTATGCAAGTACCAAATTCATCAGGTATTCAACACATAGCATTTTAAAAATAAGCAGAAATAATAACAATATGATTATGATCTATAATAAACCCCTTCAAGATCAAGTATTTAAAAGTTCATCTTTTTCTTGCCTCCAAAACCTTTGGAACCCTCATCTAACAAAGCATGTCAAAATTGTTCTTATTACTAATTAAGCAATTTTTTTCCTCTTCAGCAAATCTGACCTAGTTGTCAAGCATGCTAATATAACATATATTTATACAAGCTAGTCTTCTAGGTGTGATGTTAATATGTCTTACTTAAATTTTTTTTCCCCCTAATTGCAGGTATCTACATGCATCATGGTTGCCCAAAATGTGAATTTCAGAAACCCTGGTCAAGTCTGTTTTCAGTAATGGAAGACTGAATTTCATAAAACATTGTAAATTATCATGAAATAAACTATATTTTGAAGACCATCTTAATAGTAGTCAAAGAATCAGAGCCAGGCATGGTAACACATGCCTTTAATCCCAACACTTGGGAGGCAGAGGGAGGAGGATTGCTATGAGTTCAAGGCCTCGCTGAGATTACATAGTGAATTCCAGGTCATCCTAGACTAGAGCAAGACTCTACCTCTAAAAACCAGAAAAAAATAAAATAAAAATTAAAAATCAGAAAACCTTTGAAGGAAATTATAACAACAAATGAATAGGGCTGGAGAGATATTTCAGTGAGTATAAGTGCTATGAGTTTAAATCCCCAGAATCACTGTAGAAGGAGCACATAGAAGTGAGCATCTATAATACCAGCTAACCTTCTTATGGCACGATGCAAAGAGAGACTGGAGGATCCCCAGAAACAATCTGGCCAGCTACTTTCAACATACACAGTGGTGAATAACAAGAAACCCTGCTTACAAGCAAGGAGGAAGGTGAGCACTAATGCTCAAAGTTGTTTGATCTCCACATGGGCACCAGGACACTAGGGCTCACACACACAAACACAAGCAAACACACTATACAAATGCAAAGATAAATAAAGGTATATGTGATATATATAGGGATATGAATACATTTTTGAATCCTAAGTCTTACAAATAATTTGAATATCATTTATACCTGTATATCATTGTGGTGGTTTGAATATATGGCCCCCAATATATTCAGTTTTGTTTTTTTTTTATTTGTTTGTAGTCTGCATCTGCAGCCACCTGGCTGAAGGCAGTGTCACCGGGTGGACCTTAAAGTGTGGTGGTGGGTTTCAGATTACAATCTAGATATATGCAAAGTATGCCTAACTGGAGTTCCTGAAGTGTGCTGTGCTATATGGCTTTTGGCTTTTTGGCTTGTACTTCTCTCTCTCCGCATGGTCCTGTGAAGGCAGGCCAGCTTCTTTTGCCATTTATGGAACGTCCCCTGGATCGGTAGGCTTCAATAAATATCCCTTCCTCCATAACTGTGCCTGGTCTGGAAGTTCATGTCAGTGAACCTGAAGCCATCTGATACAATCATGTACACAGTAAGTGGTAATTTTGGAAGTCATGTTGTTTGGACATATCAGGAATGACTTCCTATACGATGATTGTAGCAATCAATAATTAAATTTCTAAGAAGAAATTTACTAAGAGTTACATTTTAATTATCAGTTAATCAATGTTTGTTTTAAAAATCTAAGAAAATAAAATGCCGCCATTACTTTAGAGTTCTGAAAATCTATATCTAAAGCAAGATAGTAAAGCATGTTAAAATTTTATGTTGTGTGAACAAAAAATTATGTGGCTATAGATTAAGCTTTTGTTTCCTTTATGAACTAAAGTGCATTAGAGAAAAATATATTTAGTAGTCACAGAAGTGTGTATTAGATAGAGTATCTGACTTGTTCTAAGTCAGAGTTTATTTATTTTTTTTAAATAGCAGCTGTCAGGGATAGGTTTAAAACACAAAACTAAAATGAACGATTTTCCAAATTCATTCTGGCCTGTACTCAACAATGTAATTTGTTGTATCATCTTTCCAACTGGCTGAACAAGGGATGTTAAAGTGTTTGAGATTCACAGTAAGATGACAAATGAAAATAAAAATCTACTACAGTTTACTATAACAGAAAATATATTCAGAATCACTTACCCATATTTATTTTACTATTTCAATATAATTCTATGAATAACTTTTGTCACCAATATATATTGTGCATAGCATTCTTTTTACATTGGTGAAAAAGTTATTCATGGCATTATCTAATCTGTTTCTCATGTGAAAGTTCTGGAAGAACTGATGTTCTGGGAAAGTATACTGGGGAGATTGTAACTTCTAAAACATGAAAGAAGCTATATCTCCATTTAGAGACACTTAGGACTTCCTTGAATCAAAATGGAAGGTTTAACACTAATTCTGATGGTTACATACAGTAGGTTTTAAGAATTAGTCAGAGGCTAGAGAGATAGCTTAGTGGTTAAAGAGCTTGCCTGTGAAGCCTAAGGACCCAATTTTGATTCCCAGGACCCATGTAAGCCAGTTGCACAAGGTGGCATATGTTTCTGGAATTTGTTTGCAGTGACAGGAGGCCCTGGCATGCCCATAATATCTCTATCTCTCTCTCTAATAAATAAAATATTAAAAAAGAATTACTCAGGATTCTTTCTTTTCCTTAAGGTTAGAATTTCAATTCTTGAAAAGTGAGTTAATTCACTTTTCATAGTTCCTATTTTAGAAATGAAAATAAAAGGATAGTTTAGTCTTTGAGTGACTTTGACTGACAGGCTGAAACATTGTATAAGTAGAATTGAATACACCTTGTAAATTTGAAAAACATATCTTAATGTATTCAGAGATGTTGTAATAAGATATAAAAAGTTATTGAAAATCTATATTTGGAGTGAACATAGTATTAAGTAATCTGAAAAAATCAACTTTCTAGTTGTTTCTTCAGATAATTGATTATTCTTTTTATTCTAGATTGAGCAATTTTTGAAAATTTACCTTACTTTCTCATTATTCCTTAATGCAATATTCAAAACTCTGCTTGTCATGTGTAAAACACTATAAATCTGACTTTGTATTAATGACTGGTCTGGATGGATAATAAAAATAATTCTATTTTTATAAGAGAACCATTGTATTTAAATATAATGCTTTAATCTACAGCGTTGAGTACATTGGCCTTAGTATACACATTCATATGACTGGTGTTATCTATGAAAATATTGAAAGAAGTGCATAAATTATCCAAAATTATATTTATAACACTTTCACATGACGTATTCAATATTTCATGATTTTTTGATGAAAATTGAAGTGTGTTTGCTGAAAAAAATAGCAACCAACTTCTACATACAAGTTTTCAGAGATTATTTTATTTTGCTTTAGGAAGGGTCTCACTATAGCTCATGCTGACCTGAAGTTCGCTATGTAGTCTCAGGGTGGCATTGAACTCATTATGGCAATCATTTTCCCTCTGCCTCCCAAATGCTGGAGCTACAAGCATACACCACCATACCTGGCTCTAGAACTGATTTTTTTTTTAATATTACACACAAAAGATGCAAAAGCAACCTCTATATACCATCTATGTCAAAATCCCCATGATTGTGTATGTATTGTATTATATTTATTTCAGCTCTAACAGAACTTCTTGTTAAGCTCTATATCCACTAACAACTATAGAAATGTCTGTCTTTAAAATATAAAAGTATTCCTATTACACAATAATACATAGATAGTATAAATGTACATATTTTGATACAGGTTCACCCTAAATATCTCAAGCTGGACCTCACTACGTAGCCCAGGCTAGCCACAAACCCACAGCGGTCCTCCCGCTTCAACCTCCTTAGTATTAGATCATGTGTGCGAGATGTCGTGCTTGAGTTGAATAAACCCATAATGTTCAAATTTATTTTTCTCATATAACTTAATTATCCTTCCCTACTGTTTTATGTGTGTGCACCTCAGCTGAAATATTAAAAAGAAAAAAGAGAGTGGTGACACAGATACCGCTCTCATGACTAGCCTAAAAACCAGTTCCAGGAAATGACAGCAGAAACATGTGGTCACTCAAACCTCATACAAAAAGATCCAGAATCTACAAAGAAAGAAATACTAAATCAAATCTCTGTCTTGCCCACAAAGGCTCAGGGAGCATCTAAGAATAAGAGGTGAGATAATTATAAGAGCCTCAAGGTAGGTAGGAATCGCCTGAGACACCATATCTCCCCCATTCCTGTCGGAGACTGACTGAGGCCTCTTGATTACCCACAATGAATGCCAATAATGCCACCAAAGACCCTCAGCAGAACTGGGGCAGGGGAGAGGAAGACTTTGTGTGAAACCTTTTAATAAAAAAAAATTATCTAAAAGTTGTGACTGTGAAGTGAGCGTTCACTAAATCTATAAAGTAACAATATGCTACGTAGCAATCACTATTTGACAGAGAAGTGCAGCAGGCATGTTCAGTCCTGGTCTTCCCAATGTCAGATTGTTTTTAATGGCGTAATATATAAGAAATAGCTGTTAAAATTAACAAAATGCAAGAGTCCAGAAAAGTTAATAAAAACGAGTTCGATCCTGATGAAGTTGGGCTGTTATTCACAAAATTTAGGAAGAATAAGTCTATCTATAAGTAGTCTTTCACAATAAATCTATAATGGAATTTAAATGAAACACACTATTATTACGAGAGGATAATTCTTACATACAACAAAGCTATAATACATTTGGATGTAATGTTCACATATTTATTCATTTAAGCAATAAATATGTATTTTATATATTTAATTTGATGGAACTATTATATGTAGCTAAATTATAACCTATTAGAGGGAATTTGTTCAATTTTGGGTGCTCTTAAAGCATCTACATCTGAGTAAATTAGGGTTTCAACTTAAAACAAAGAATAATTATAAGTGAAATGGGTTGTGCTCAGGATAAATACTGTTTTAGCTCTAATGTTAACAACATTTTAAAATAATAAAGTGTGATTAAGAAATAACTTTTATGTGTCCATACAAAGAACATTCTTAACAAAAAGATGTAAAAATCCAGAAGACATTTCAATGTATTTCAAATAAATAGTAGTATAATTTTAAAAAGACATAACTTTGAATATACTAAATTTTGAACTTTTCCCAAATAAGTAGATTGTGTATAAATTTCTACATCTTAATTCACACATCCTGGTTAAAAAAAAAAAAAAAAAAAAAAAAAAAAACCTAAGCATCTGAGCAATACATTTACCACATGACTAAATATCTAATAACCCAATCTGTCTAAAAAATAGTTGTATCTTTCCATCCTTCGGAAAAAGAAATGTGCTAGTGAAGCATAATTGAGTTCATTTTACTTGTTAAAGAATGAACCAGATAATCAACATTAGTAACTTTGAATATTAATTAGAAAGCATGCCATTACACTTTGTATTAATTATTTAAATTAAACAATTATGGCAGAATGGATTAATATCTTGTGAAATGCTTATTGATTAAAAATTTATAATTAAATAAGATTATATGTGGATGATTGGGTACAAATGCTCTTGAAAGCTATTTAAATACTTTTAGACATGATAGCTTTAAAATATTACTGATGAGGGCAAGTGATGATCAATTTAAAACTACAGTGGCTATTTGATATGAGTTAAAAAAAATCAACCAAACAAAAAACAAAACAAAACAAATAAACAAACAAAAACAACAACAAAAAAGAGTTGATCCCAGCCTAGACTTCCAGGAATTGATACAGAGGAAAGGCCATGAGTAGGCATAATTTCATCTTCAGAGACTCCATTTCCTTTAATAAAATAACATAAGCATTATTACAGTTTTCAATTATTTTAACAATTAAGATTGTTTCCTAGCAATCAACAGTATTCAAAAAGAAAGCAGTTTTTTTTTCTTTTGCCCTGTTTTAGAATTCATGAATTATAGACATTCACATAGTTAACTGTCATGAGGCATATGGTGGTACATAGAAAATCTGTTCAGAATTATGTTTCTAATGGAAATTATTCAAGTACCTGCTAAATTAAAACACCAACAATTTCATATGTCATTCTACTTAATTTTGGTAAACTAAGTACAAGTTTATGAAAGATTTTAGAAATAATTAACCTGTTTCTCTCAAGTTTTGCCACTTTAATCTTATTACATGAGACTATTTTGATCTTTTCTGGGAAGAATAGTATCATCAAACTGACAATATGAAAGTCATAAGAAGTCAGATTTTCCTTTCATTAAGTGACACTGAGAAGGCCATTGAGAGTGATTGTATCACAAATGTGACTTTTCTTCCACATGAACATTAAAATCCAGGTAAGTAAACTGTTAAGAACATTATTTCAATTTTTTTTTAAAAAATATGTAATATCAAAACAAAAGAAATATTGAAACTTATCTGTGACCATGATGCCATAGACCAAGACCATTTAATAATAATGTTGAAAAGTATGAGTTAATATTATTCTTATGAGAAGATATACCATTATTTTAAGACTAAATAAGACAGTCACACTTCATTGGTACCTTTGGTGTACCAATAACATGTAAATATTTTTGGCCTTATTTATCAAATTATCCTCTCTTTTTTTAATAAGTTTTATATAGCTCTGAGAAATGTCCAGTTAATCTCCATGTGAGAGGTTAATAAAATGAATGAAATCTGGTTAAAAAAAGTTATTATCACATTATTGAGGTAGCACTATTCAAACAGAAATTCAGAGTGAAGGCCTAGACTTATCAATAATTTCCTTCTCATTAATCAGTATTAGAAGGTAAAGATGCCTTGTAAGGAGTCTGAGAAGAATACCACTAATCATAACTCTTACACTAAATATCCAAATGCATTTGATACATTTTTCTGAAAAAAAAAGCATGTGTTAAACTTGTCATATACTAGGTATCATATTCCCATTCAATTTAGATCTCCTTAAATAGTAAAGACCAATATTATAAATTTATAAATAAATTTAGACTCATGCCAAGAAGTGATTTTTTATTTCTAAGATAATATAGGAATAATAAAATATAAGTAGAGCATAAAGGATACTAAGTTTAGAAAGCCTACAGTGTGATTGTAGCACAAGCAAAGAGAAACAAGCAATGGCAGCACTATTCTAAATAATAATAATAATAATAATAAATTAAATAAAAACATTGATTTCTATTTAATAACCCAGGTCTAGGAGCACAGACAGTAGAAGTCATATATATTGATATATGTCTAAAACCTCATACTTTGAGTCAAATCGCTTTTTCCATCCTAGGTTTGATTTACATAACTATACAATATCAATGATTTTGCTGAAAATAATCAACATGTACTATATAGTCCATAAAATGTACATTCATGTAATAATATTGGATTTCTTAACAGAAAATATCTATGAGTATAGATTCACATAATATCTGGTTTAAGATGAATGAAATGAGTCATTAACTGCTATATCTGTTTCAATTTGAAGAGATTACTTAAACAATTTTATATTTTGCATTATCTTATCTACCAATCCAAAAATGAACATACACAGACACAGTGGGCTTAGTGGCTCCAATACAACTACAGAATATCGAATGCAAAAGGAATGAGAAATTGAAATTGGTAGATGACTTCCTCCAGTGGAGGAAAAACTACTCCTGCATCAAAGAAAATAACTTTTTTAATCTTTCAACCCAAAATTTTAACTATTCCTACTTGTTCAAGATTTTATTATTGATCCCGAGAAACAGAAAAAGTTATTGATCAAAGATCCACATGAATACGCATGAGCACTAAAAACATTTCCATAGAAAATTTAAAGATATACCTCCTTGGAGAAAATGTTATTAGCTAATGGAATAGTTTGAAGATTGTCTCTTAGTAAATATTTGTCTCTGCCTTGTAGAAGAAACTCTATGCTCCTTTAACTATCAGCAGCATATATGCAAACAGTAATTATAATAATAAGTTATTACCATGGTCAGATTTATTTTTTTCATTGTTATTGGGTTAAAGCTATTGGCTGCTCAACCTACACATCTACAAAACTTTCAGTGTAAAAGAAACATATTTTGAGGTATGTTCCCATAATTTTCTAAAGTTATTTTTAAGATTTTTTTTTTCCTCAGTCTTTCAACTGTTTTCTGAAGCAAGGGAAATTTATGTAGGGGAGGTCATACAGAACCCTGCCCTTGGGCAAATTCTTTCCTCATTTCCAATTTTACCAGCAGGCCAAACACCCAACCCCCACCCCACATTTTTTTTTTCTTTACAAGATTAAGAAATAGAACAAAAATATCAACAAAATATTATCTCAAATAGCCAAATTACTTTGGTAGTTCAAGACATCCTTAATACATCTCCAAGTGCCTTCTATGCATGAAAGTTCGTGACCTTAATGACAAGCACCGTTTTAAGTCATTTCTGTAACCTCCATTTCCACACTGCATTTAGAGTAGCTCTCAAACTTTCTACTAGCCTTATCCTCTCACTTAGTTCCAAATTAGGTTCACTGTACCATTGTTAATTCCATGAATGTGTATTAAACATTTCAATGTACTTCTTCATGAATGTGAATATTCAGAAGTAATGGATCTTAGAAGGGTCATCTGAACATGCATGTATTCCATAGCCTGAACTGAACCACCACAGGCTAGGTCAAACACAGGTCATCTGGCTGTGGATACAATACCGTCATCCAGTTCTTACCTGCTTAGCTGCATAACGACAAAACAATCTACAGAACACACTAATGTCCTGGGAATCATCTGCCTTCCACGCTACTTGACAGTGTTACAGTCGGGTGCTTTTCTCTTTGCTTACATGTATTTGGCTGGCTAGGATATTTGAAAGCGAAGTTAGGGTTAATTTGTCACTTTGGTCACCTCTGCATCTTTTCAAACAGCCACTTGGCAGCTCACACATTTGGAAACAAGTATTTTCTCTCCTAGAGTAGAGTCCACCACCCTACTTTTCCCCTGCAATCTCGCCAGCCAAGAAGGTCCCTGATCTGAAAGACTGATCACTTTCTTGACCTGAAGCAAGAAGGCTTTCTTGGTTCAACTCCTGGGGACTAGGAGAACAGCCATCAGACATTTCTCCTCTCTGCTTCTGTTTAGTGCAGGGACAGCAGTCACCATGGACCTGGAAGCGCCACCCTGGTGGAAGCGGAGGGAGGATATCCCAGACACTGGTCCTTAGGCTTCCCACCCCCACCTCCAGAAAAGATGGTCCAAAAAAGAACATGAAAAAATAAATAAAATAAGGTACAATGTAAACTGGCAGTTCCCAACCTTCATTGAATATAAATAAATATAAACCTACATCCCAAGCGCTGGACCCAAGTTGGAGCCCCCACCCTCCGGATTCTCTGGAGTTGCAGGGAAGAAAGACAGAAGTGACCATCAGCAATACTTCAATGCTGATTTGAAGAAGTCATTCAGCAATCCCAAGCCCCACTAAGCAGTACGATAAGGACAACAATCCAGGCTGTACCAAGCAGGCATGCAGAGGAAATCATCCTGTACTGGGCTTAGAAGCAGCTCATTACCATAATAAATAAATAGCAATGCAGATAGCAGAAATCCTGTTTGTGCACTCCTACCGAAGAGCTCTGAAGCCCAGGGAAGCCCAGGAGCAGAATATGATGGAAGGCTGGCCAGCGAGGTGAGCCGGTGCTCCCAGACTGGGCTGCGGACGCGCCAGCCCCAGAGTCCTCCCCCAGGCAGAGCGCGGAGCCTGAGCCGCTGGGGCAGCTACGGACTCCATCCCCACCGCTGGTCCCCACGCCGCAGACCCGGCCTGGGCCAGTCGGACTATCCTGAGCCCAGGTGGTTTAGAAGAAGCCAAGAGCTGCTGCGAAATCTCCAGGCACAGTCGCCTGTTGATAGCCCCGTGGTGACTATAATCCTGGCTCTGTCATCCCCTTCACCAGGGTGAGCTCGGGACTCCAAGAGCAAAGCGCACTTACCTAGACAGCCAATGTCTGTGCCACTGGATGGAGTAGACTAGATTAAGAGAAGGTCTGACTGCACTCAAAGTTTTTTTTTTTTTTTTTTCTTTCCTCCCTCCACCCCTGCGCAATAGCAGCAGTCCTCCACTGAGGATATTTGAATTGGCGAATTACACTGAAGCCTGGTTTCTTCAAATGAAGTCACGGATGGTAATGGCACTGGCTTGTCAGAAAGGACCCGGGAACGACTGAGAAAGAGGAAAAAAAAAAAAATAGAAACTAGCGCCTGGTGAGGGGCGCCAAGTGGTGCGGACCACAGTGCCAGCTAGGTCCCTCTCCCTCGTGGTGGGAGGCAAGGGGGAAGCCCTTGAATCTGAGACGGGGGCGGGGTGTGACGCTGCAGCTGGGGTACTTTTATGTCTGGAAGCTTAAAGGGCTTTTGAATTAAAAAAAAAAAAAAAAGAAAAGAAAAGAAAAGAAAAAGAAAGAAAATATTGTTCAGATTGCCTCCTCAGCCCTCAATGACTGACATAGTTGTTTCAGACAATATAAAATAAAGATAGGAAGGGGGGGGGGCATAACTAAGAAAGAAAAGCGTCAACAATAGGCTCTCACCTCCATCTATACCAATAAACTAGAAACTTGTCCTTCTGGGGAGGTTTCACGGAGAAAACCCTCCCAGCTTTGAAAGATCGCTGGCGTGCAGGTTCATGGTTCATGGTTCATGAGTACCTTACATTTGTCCTTATGTGAAGTAAAAGTCAAGCTTTACATCTTTCTCAACAAACTAGGCTGATTGGGGAGGAGATAATCAGTTAAGCCCAAAGAAACGCTCAGAAAAGCAGAAAGCAGGGGCATATTAACATACTTATTAAAAATTGAGGGCGGGGGTGGGCAAGTGTGAAGAGTGAGGCAATTCCATTTTTCATGTAAAGTGCCTCCCTGAATTTCAATGTATGAGAACCAAGATAATCAGGGATTTTCTTCCTATAGCTCTCCTGCTCTGAAAGGAACAATCCCTGTCCAATTAACTGTTCTTCAGTTAATTCACAAAACCCAAAAGTACTGCCAAATATCGTGCCAGGGTTGTAACAGCGTCCGAAACCATGTGCCCATGTATGATTTAGGATGTGTAAGGGAAAAAAAAGACCTCAAAATTAACAATCTCTGTTTACCACCTACTGGTATTGAGGATTTAGGGTCTTATAAATCCATAAACACACTTCACAGAAGTCCTTCCTCAGTCATGAAATTGCTTCTGAGGACATAAACGCACACTGACCTCAACAACCTTCTAAAGACCAGAAACTAGTGAACTTTCTAACCCCTGCACTATGTGTATCTTACAGATAAACATATAAAATTTGACATTTCATGTGTCACATGAAGGGTTAATGGATGGGAGGGGTGATATCCATATAACTGATACACCCCGTAATATGAAAGAGAACATATGAAAAAAAGTACAAGGTATTGTACTGATTCATTAGCAGTTCAACTTGCACACAGCAAAGAAATTGTCACATAGATGTTTGAGTTCTGAAAGTAACAAGTATATGAAAGTGACTCATTTAGCAAAAGCAATGCTCACTGAAAAATAACATTAATAACAAGTAACATATAAATAGAACAACTTACCAGAGGAAATTTCAGGAAGCAGGATGACTGTGAGAGAAATATCTCCAGGAGTCAAGCATACATCCCATGGTTTTCCAAATCAAGGTAGATCAGTGAACTGCAGGGTGGTGAGAGTTTGAAAAAATAAAAAAATAAAAAAAAAATCACTAGTTCCTGGCTGTAAGTAACCAAGTGGAAACCAGTTCCACAGAGAGCCAGCAACCAGGGAGGAAAAGAAGTGAAATGTAGAAGAGGTGTTCTTTTTTTTTTTTTTTTTAAATTAGGGGAGGTGGCAGTGGCGGTGGTGGTGGTGGTGGGGTGCTCTTAGTTATGTGGATCCTCAGGAGAAACAAATTTACAGACTGTATGTTCCCACACAGTGGGGAAAGACGGAAACTGTGTCACCCCAGAGAACACGATGCATACTACAGACAAATGTGCCCAGAGAAGTAAACCGATGCGTTGAAGGCAAGGAGATAAAGCGAGAAGTAGTGAGCAAGGCTGGAGTCATCCTGATGGATAGAGCAGCAGGAATGATTTAGGTTGCTGCGGACGATCCAATGAGAATCCAGAGAGCAGCGCTTCGGAAATCCTACCCGGATCTCCCCACATTCAGTTCTTTAAGAGTTACCTGCGCAGGGAACATTGTCATTAGGATTAGTAGTATTCCTTCAGTAGCTTTCCCAGAAACGCTTGTCCCCCTCAGCAACTGAGGGAGGCGCAGTAAGGAAGCCCGGCACACCACATAACCCACCAGGACCGGTCGGTTGTCACATTATGATAATCAGATCGTCCGCGGTTTAGCATTGGCGGGGGCTGGGGGACAGATGGGACGGAGGTGCGGATTGAGGCTGATCGCTGGACGCTTTCCGGGGCTCTGCCCAGGGACAGCGAGCCTGGCTTAGATGAGGTGGCGGCGCCCTCCGTGGTCCCTGGCGAATCCTGCTGCCTGCCACTCAAGGCACTGCCTTCGCTCCCAAGCCTCCGCTCCAAACGCCTGGCTGGGAAGCGGGTGCTTCTGCGGACCGTCCTGGTCCTGGGGGAAAAGGAGGAGGCTGTGGGGAGTCTCTTGCTCCCCTGAACACTTAGGGACCTGAGAGAAGCAGTGCAGAGATGGTTTTGCTATGGAAAGCATTGGCTTGCCGTTTGCATGTCCAGATACTGCATAAAAGATCACCTGATCGATCCTCCGGTAAGACTAGGTTTAGATCCGCTCCTTTTTCCTCTCCTAGGCCCCATTCCTATTCCAAGCCCAGACCCTGTCCCAGCTTTAAACTCAATCTCCGTTTCTCTTTTTCTCTGGTCCTCTCCCTTTCCCTGTCTCCCTTCTCTCATTTTTTTTTTCACCTCTCTCCTGTCCTCCCACCCTCCTTCCCTCTCCCCGCCACCCCAGAAACCTATTTCCACTGTGGAATTGCCTGTAAGACTGGAGGTTTGTAATTTGAGTTTTAGATGATTTATTTATTTACTTGGCTGTGGAAAGCGTATTCTCTCCTACCTCACCCAGTCTTCTCCTGGGGAAGATCCGGGTTCTCTGTCCACAAGGTTCACTTTCTGACCCACAGGGTGTAAAGAGCTCAGTGGGCATCCTTAGCTCTGGGCTCCAGCTCCATTCCCTCTGAATCCTGAAGCTTAAGGATTATGCCATCTCTCTTCTTTTAGAAATAGGATGGAAAGGTACGGTGGAAATTGATTTCTTGCAGAAACCGAGTCACTGAATGATAGAGGAAACAAACATTTGTCCTGGATAAAAGTGGTCTTGGTAAGTAATCTTATTTTCTGCAGTTGAAAAGGAAATGCATTGCCTGTCAATGCCCCACACCCACCCTGTACATTTATTTGCTAGTGAAAATTTTCTTTCTCACTTTCCTCAGAGAGTAGTAGCATGTAAGTGTGAATTCCAAGTAGACACAAACACTTTAAGATCCATCTTATTAAAAACCCACACAGGTAGAGCAACCTTTGTTTACTAAAGGGGTATTTTAAGGATCACTTTTATTCTCTAATATTTCTTTTTTCCTTTCAGACAATACAATTAATAGTGTTGAGTAGTGGTCCCGTGTATATGCTATTACTATACTTTAGCTATGGTTTAACATAAAATTCTTTCAAAGAACAGATTTATTTTTTTCACCACATTTTGAAAGTAAGTAATTTAATACTTAGAAAATCTCAGTGTGTATCTTGGTTCAAGCTCTTGTATCAGATACAAATGAATAGTGTCTAAAACAGGGATGTGCATGTTGAGGTGTTACTATAAATTGAGTCTATAGTACCACAGCCTGTTAGGGTCATAGTGTGAGGAGTGGCCAGGGATGTGCAGGAAGAAATCAAACAGCTCCAGAGTATTTCTATCATATTTACTAAGTATGGAGAATAGCAAGTCTTGAAAATTGTGTAAACTTGGTATGGAAACTGACCATTTTGGATTCAGTTAATTTAAGTAGATATTATCGGTGAGATATCATTTCAATTTTAAATTAGTAAGGATGATTCAATGGCAAAATGTATATGTTAGATTTTTTTTTTCTTCTATGGTTTATCCTAGTGTAACACCTTATCCTTCAATTGTTAGAAAAGATAATCTAATGCAAAGTATATTCCCAATGCATGCAACATTATTTGGACCTGTTCATATATGATATTAAAATTCTATTGATAATTATAAACTTCATTTTGGATAATCAACATTTTAGAAATCAATAATATAAAATCCTAGAAGAAACAAAGCTATGGTTTATGACATAAACAGTATATGACATTAGCAAATCAAAACTGCATGTGCTTAGGAATGTATAGTATTTATGACTATCAAAGCCATGATAGGACAATAATTTAGTAAGGGCATGCTGACACATCTTTTCTGTCTTTCTCTTCACAGGTGGTGTTCCAGCCGTAGTGCTGTGACAGAGTAGAACTTTGTGTTCAGCTGTCCCCTTTACCAAGAGGCTGGATGATTTCTGTTACAGAGGCTGACAAATGATGCCAAGAGCAGCTGAGGCCACAGATGAAGAATCAGCATCTTGTGATACATTTAGTTCAAATACAGCTCAACAGTCATGGAACAGAGACAGCACACTTTTCATATAAAATCATGATATGCTGTTCAGTGTATCTACCTAGTTTACTGTTCAAAGAACTATACTGGTTTGTTGACTTAAATTATTGACATGTTTTCTGAATTCAATTAGAAAATGTAGCAGTAAAATGTTATCTCATAGCCATGCATAAAATTTTAACATTTCAGGAAGCTGAGGCAAGAGCTTGAGTCCAAACTAGGCTACATAGTGATTACAAATATATACATATCTTAAATATGTGGAAAAGAACATGATAAAAATATTGACTTTGGGGGACAGGAAAAATGGCTCAGCAGTTAAGGCATTTTCCAGTGAAACCTAAGGAACCTGGTTCAATTTCTCAGGACACACGTAAGCCAGATGTTGCAGTGGCTGGAGGTCCTGACATGCATATTCTTTCTTTCCATCTGCCTTTTCCTCTCTCTCTTTCTATCTCTCTCTGTCTCATAAATAAATAAAATATTTAAAAAACAGATTTTGTAACTTTGAGTTTATGAACCTTCAAGTACTTTTGGAACACTTAACATACTATTAAATAATTTAAATATATGAACATTATATTAAAACATATTATTGTGAAGCAGGGCTTGGTGGCACATGCCTTTAATCACAGCACTCAGGAGGCAGAAGTAGGAGGATCACCATGAGTTTGAGGCAAACCTGAGTATTCATAGTGAATTCCAGGTCAGCCTGGACTAGAGTGAGATCCTACCTCAAAAAACAAAAACAAAGCATAGCAAAACCAAAAAAAAAACAAAACAAAAAAAAAAACATATTATTGTGTTAATCCCAAAATGGAGTTATAGATGTTAAATCTCCTATGTACTTTTATCTTCAGAGCAAATGTAATTTGTACATTGTAAATGTCAAATTTTGACACTTTAATTTCATGTTGATAATATTTTTTCTTGAATGGCCACATGGCCCTTCTGAAAATGGGTTTAGTATTTTATGTTTGAGATAATATGCTTTCACTCTTCACTCTCCCTACAGCTTCTTCTGTCATGTATGAGCACAAGCTAATAAGTTTCTTACCTACTAACTCATTACCAGGTATTTAAAGTAACACCAAAGATGTTTCAGTGTTTCAGTGGCAGATTGTAGCCCAGGGGTAAAGCCTATGACCAGGTTTGCATGAAGCCTTGGGTTTGAGTTCCAGCTAGGTAAAAACAATATAAGACAAAATATAAATTTCTTTCTGAAGCAAAATGTCCATAAGTTTCTTATTAATTTAAACTTTCATTCTAATTGAAAATGGAAATACGATTTAGCACGATAAATGAAGTCAGATTCTGTTCTCATACTATAATTTAGTACAATAAATGAATTCATATTTTGTTCTCATACAGAGTCATACATGATCCCCTTACTGGTACGAGACCCATAGCTGGAGCTGGGAAACAAGTCAACCATATCCAAACATAAGCCCACTCTCCAATATCAAGCTACCATCAATCATGGGCTGCAAGAGGGCCTATACCTATTAAGCTCTCTATTAAAAAAGTAAGGGCTATCTCATTTGTCCTGGTGCTAACTTACTCTCCTTTGGAGAATCTGCTTCTCTTTTTCAGATAGATGCAGATCCTAAGGACAGAGCTGCCCCATCATACCTCAAAAGGGGCCAGACTGAAACGAAGGAAAATTGGCGAAACAAGAAAGGGTGCTGTTTTCCTGATGAACTGGATACCAGCACAAAGGGGAAGGAGACCAACACAGAGAAAAATCAACTACCAAATCAGAGAGCCAGAGCCTCAGAGGCCCCCAACACTTCAGCACTGAAGCAGACCAAAAATGAACACAACATGACTCAGGGAAATTTTGTGGAAGAGGGGGCAGAAAGAATGTCAGAGTCACCTGTTGGGTCATGATATGCAGAGACATTTATCATATCAATAACTGTGGACTAACTCCATAATGCACGATCCATTTACATCAACAAGGAGGGTCCATTGGGAGGGGGTAGATCATGGATGAACCTAAACAATGGTACCAAATGGCCTGTATTTGCTGAAAAGAAAACTAATAAATTAAATTTAAAAAAAAAAAGAATAGGAACTTAAAGGGCTGTAAGGATCATTTAATCCACCTCATACTGATTGAGTGTGGTCATAATGCAAATAGTAGTATAAAAAATGTTAGATGTTAGATACAACTTCCCCATAACTTAATGGTAACTCTAAGTCAATTAAATTCTATTGCTAATCCCCCAACACACACACACACACACACACACACACACACACACAAATCTATTTCTAGTTTCTAAGACAAGTACCATTTGGGATTGACAGAGGGGACATGTGAACACAAAACAAATAAAAAGTACTACAAAGACCATTAAGTTGAATCACCTGTCACAAGATTTAATTTTGTTAATAATTAATATCTTTCACCATGGAAAATTATTGTGTTACTCCATAGTCTTTTATCCACAAGAACACCCTGACATGATCAGGGGACAATTCTCAATATAGTATTTCTTTTTCAGGAAATGTCTTCAGTGTTCTGTTTGTATATGAGTTGGATTGTTCTCTAGAGTATTACATGGTATAAACTGCACACAAATTTATTTGTATGTAATATCACACTGTATAATATCACTTCTCTATTTTACTTATTTAAAAATATTTATTTATTTATTTATTTATTTATTTATTTATTTATTTATTTATGTGAGAAAGAGATAGTGGGCATGCCAGGGCGTTTAGCCACTGTAAACAAACTGTGGATGCCTGTACCACCTTGTGCATCTAGCTTCCATGAGTACTTGGGAGTCAAATCTAGATCCTCAGACTTGGCAAGCAAGCACCATAACCACTAAACAATCTCTTCAGCCCTCTGTATTAAATCTTAATATCTATATATATGGAAAGTACAATGAGACAGGAGAACATTAGCAAATCTCTTGTCTAAGTATCCTTGTATATATAGGAGCAAACAATAAGAAGTCCTCCTTCTTACAGATAGTGGAGGAAAAACAGTACCTGAGGTTGCTTCCTGACTTCTAGACATGCACTAGGGCATGCACATACCCAAACTTATATACATGCATACACATAAATCCACATATATATGTTATACACACAAAACAAATAAAAAATAAATTCAAGAAGGCCTCCCGGTTACTATGAAGGGAGAATATGTTAGTCATTTAACCTTACTCAGGTGTCTGGAGTACTGGAGGCCATAAGGATTTTCTTTATTCTTTTGTGTATGTCAGGGTTTGAGCATTTCATGAAACTATTTTTTTTTCCTTGTCTTTTCCTCCTTTCCTTCTGTTCTCTTTATTCATTCATTCAGCAAATATAAAAGCACGTGTGATCACTAAAATACATTTTGCAGTTCTTACTTATGAATTAAATAGGAATAGAAGAATCAATCTAAATATTTTTAATGTCTATACTATACTCTTATAATAACTAAAACATTTTCACTGAACTGAAAATATCACTAATGACTTATTGACATTGCTAGAAGCATTTAAGAAGAGTTTATGTTGCTATCGTTTGTGTGACTAAAAACATGCCTTCATGTGCATATGATGCAGGATAGAGCCCAATGCATCTCAGATCACATGTGGGCAACTATTGCTTCCATAGAAAAGAAACCCAAATTATTATATTTTAAAATTTATTTTAGAGAGAGGGAGAGAGTGAAAAGAACAAGAGAGAGAGAGAATTGGTATACTAGGGTGTCAGCTACTGAAATCAAATTCCGTATGCTTGCACCACCTAGTGGGCACGTGCAACCTTGTGCTTGCCTCACTTTTGTGTGTCTGGCTTATGTTGGATGTGGAGAGTTGAACAAGGGTCCTTAAGCTTCACAGGCAAACACCTTAACCACTAAGCCATCTCTCCAGCCCCTCAATTATGATTTTTAATCAAAATTGTCAACAATGCTTTTCCTTTACAAGCCTACTTTCCTTTATAGGCCTCTAAAGCAATATCACACAATGAGAAAGAGCTCAATAAATATTTCTTTTAGTGTTTTTTTTTTTGTGTGTGCGTACTATGTGCATGTTTGTGTGTCCATATGTGTGAACACAAACGACAACTTTGTATATTATTCTTTGTCGTCAACCATGTTTGAGGCAAGATATCTTGTTTTAGCTGTGTTTGCCAGGCCAACTGGAGATTCTCTTATCCTCATTTCCTATCTCATTAGGAGCACTGGCATCACAAATTCTTGCTACCTTTTCTTGCTTTGCATGGGTACTGGAAATGCAAACTCAGCTCCTCATGGCTTACATGGCAAGCTCTTTATGCACTAAGCCATCTTCTCAGTCTCCCCACAATATTTTAACATTGATTTAACTATTTAGAAAGTTGTTGTTAAATAACAGCTTTCTTCAAATGCTTTCCTTGTCACACTTTTGAACTCATGAAGCAAATTTTATTGGAAATGAGTATTTCTCAAAAAGAGACTCAATTTTTGATAAGCACCTAACTAGGTAAGATATTAACTTGATCCTCTTCCCATTTTGTGAAGTAAAGGAGAAAGCTGATTTAATAGTCTAGGAGGAAGGTGTGAGGAAATTGAATATCAGTTATTAATTTTTGTCTTAGTGTGCTTATTCATGCTACTATAATAAAACATAATAGACTAGGTAACTTAAACACAGCCATTTATTATTTTTGCTTCTAGAGACTAGCAATCCCTGGGTCAAGCTGCAAACAAATGTGGACCCTGGAAAGCACTTGCTTTCTGGTTTGCAAAACTCCTCTTCACAATGTACTTTCATAACCTTTTCTCAGCATGGGCAAACAGAGATAGACATGGAACAATATAAAGCAGATGGAGATCTTCCTAATGGGCATGACTCCTATCAACAGGGTTCCCTTCATCATCTACACTAAAACTAAAAATTACCTATGGACACTCTGCTGAACACCGTTACACTGGGGGTAGGATTTCAACACAGAAATTAGCGTGGGAAAACCTGTCATACAACTTATGTCACTGTTTATTCACCATATTTTATTTTCTACTATGTTGTAGATCAAAAATAAACTGTGATGCTTCTTCATGGTGTAGTAGATATGGTTAAGAGTCATATCACTGCAATCCACGTTGGATTCCCAATCAGTGAAGCTGCTCTATGTTCCCACTTTGGCAGCACAGACACAATGGTAATATTTTTATTTTTAGAATTATATTACTAAGTTAGGCAAGTTTAAGTTCTGTATTTTCTAGTTTATTGGAAGCAAAATGTATTCAGGGAAAAATTATCTATCTATCTACATATATATATATATATATATATATATATATATATATATATGTAGATAGATAGATAATTTTATATATATATTATATATATATATATATATATTACATATATATGCATATGTGTGTGTGTGTGTGTGTGTGTGTGTGTGTACATTACATTTTAGCAAGGAGTGGTAGCACATGCCTTTAATTCCAGAACTTAGGAGGCAGAGGTAGGAGGATAATTGTGAGTTCAAGGCCACCTGAGTCTACATAATGAATTCCATGTCAGCCTAGGCTAGAGTGAAACCTAACACCAAAAACAAACAAACAAAAAATATATATTTTATATAAAATGGTTTACTGTTTGAAATTTATATAGAATTTTAGATTTTTAACAAAATGATTATGTTCTTAATTATTTTAATACTAACATATGTTCATCGAAATGTGATTATCTGGATTTATGTTTGTCAGTTAGCATGTATATAATTACACACTATTTAAGGTAACTTTAAAAATACTAAATTTATTTATTTATTTATTTGAAAGTAACAGAGAGAGAGGGAGAGAAAGAGACAGATAGAGAGGGAATGGGCACGCCAGGGCTTCCAGCCACTGCAAACAAACTCCAGATGCGTGCTCCCCCTTGTGCATCTGGCTAACGAGGGTCCTGGGGAAACGAGCCTCGAACCGGGGTCCTTAGGCTTCACAGGCAAGCGCTTAACCGCTAAGCCAAATGGGAGGGGGTAGATCACAGATGAGCCTAAATAATGGTACCAAACTGCCTGTATTTACTGAAAAGAAAACTAATAAATTAAGTTAAAAAAAATAAAAATACTAAATTTGAAAAATTTCAAACAGTATGATTATCTTCCCTAAAGTTGTTTTTGTTTATGTGTGTGTTTCAATAATTAACATAAAGTTGTGGTAGGAAGAATAATGAGTTCCAAAATGCCCATAATCTCATTCTCAAAATTTGTGACTGCTTTGTCTTTTATGGTGAAAAGCCTTTGCAATGTTACAGTAACCACTTAATATGTGGAGCTCACACTATATTACAAATATAAACCTTTCAAAGAAAGGGTAAAAGGAAAAGAGTCAGACAGTGTTGTGAGAACAGACAATGGTTGGTTGATGTTATTGGAGATGGTGTTAAGCCAAGATATGTTTGTAAATTATCCTCTATAATCTGTAAGAAGGAAACAAACACCCCACAAAAACCCACTTCTGACTTATTGCTGACTGAAGCAATTGACCCATTTAGACTTACATCTAGAATTGTAAGTTTAAGTGATTATATTTTGTAATATGTAAAAAGAATACTAGGAAACAAGTACAGTATTAATAAGATAAATGGAATATAGGTAGTAGGTTGGTTATCTCTTCTAAGAACATTTTGGTTTAAAAACAGACTCATGTACAATGGCCATCTAGAGATTCACAAAACACCATCTCTCATGAATCATTTACTAAGCTTATATCTGTTTTGATTATGAAAGAGATAATTGGCATGCCAGGGCTTCCAACCACTGCATCCGAACTCCAGATGTATGAGCCACCGTGTGCATGTGTGCAATCTTGCTCTTGTGTCATCTTGTGCATGTGGCTTACATAGGATCTGAGGAGTTGAACATGGTTCCTTAAGCTTTGCAGGTAAGCACCTTAACTGCTAAGCCATCTCTCCAGGCCCTAAGCTTATACGTTAACTTAGTTACATAGAGCTAGGAGATCGACATAAAACAGGCTTGGGTTACTAGTAATAACACTAGTTTCTAGAAATAAAGTCAAATTAAAGATATGTAATATTGGGGTTGGAAAGATGGCTTAGGGGTTAAGGCAAACCCAAAGGTTTAGATTCTCCAAGACCTGCACAAGCCAGACACACTTTCTCTCTCTCAAATAAATCAATAAAATATATTTTAAAAATATATAATATTGTAATGCTTCACTTCACATATACTACTTATCCCACAGCTTTATAGATTGGCAGCCAATATGGCATATAAATATAAGAACTATTGATGTATGCATGAGAAAGTGTTTAATACTCCACAAAGTGAAGACTATATGAAAAATACTAATTTTATAATAAAGGAAAGATGCAAAGAACAAAAAATTAAGTTTAGAAGCTGTTGACATGTAAGAAATATTAAAAGGAACTTGGGATCTAAATGTAGACCCCAAGAAAATGACTGACAAGGAGTGGGAGAATTTTTATTTTCATAAAGAGATTGCTATGACAAAATTTGATCTTTTTCTTGTTATATTTTGTACAGTATTACAACCAAGGATAGGAACTGAGCATTTATTTAATTAGGATGCATCATTAATTTTAGTGTCATATGAACTCTGAAGGCCTTTCACCTCTTTAATGAGACTACAGAAAAGCTATATACTTGATTGCCAAGCCTCTTGGTATCTTAAATCTCACTAATGCTGTATTTTCTCTTCAGGAAAAAAAATACATACCTTATAGGAGGATGAAAAACAATCTTTCTTACTTGGCAATGAGTTTTAGCTCTGTGGAGAAAATATGAATTTATAGACAAAAGTAATTTTCAAAGACTATATAAAATGAATTTGTTCCTTATTTATGGAAAGAGAACAAGTCTAAAAGTCAATTCAACAAATATTTATAGAGCATTTATTCAATATCATCTGCAGATAGTATCCTATAGAGGAAGCAAGATTTTAAATGTTATAAGTACATAAAAATAAGTTATAGTGTTTTATTCTAGTAGCAAAAAGGGAATGCATTGATATGAGTAGTCTTTATTCCACCCTTTATTTCATTCACATAATCAATCATTGTTTTGTTTGAAAGAAAGACAAATGTATTGATTGCCATCTTTGGGCCAAGCACTTCCCAGAATAGGATGCTGAATAAGGCAATGAGGAAAAGGACTCCAAATATTCATCAAATATTATCACAAGCAAATCAGCAACAATGATGGCAAAACTCCTACAATTAAATGATTACTTCTGTCTTTAGCCTACATGTAAAGTCTGTACAGCAATGTATCCAGTAAAACCACAAGTTTATACTACATGCTACCTTCTACAAATACATGAATTCACAACCTGGATTTGCTTAGGGCATGAGTAGTATCAGTTATGGTAGAAGGAATAGTTTAGTCCACATCAAGTTTACTATTGGACCTAAGATCTCTAAAGATCATTTTTTATACAAAATAAAATTTTGTTCTTACAAACAGCTCAGTTTTATTCACAGGATATGTTTGGTGATCTGATTTGTAGAGTTTCTGTGACCCCATAAAATATCATCCCATAGCTCAGCACACAGCTAATCCTTCCATCTTTTGTTTCCCTTTGGTAAATGGAGGTAAAGGGGACTGTGCATGATCTATTGTGATTATTTTATGAATCAGACTTAAAGGTCCCTTCCTAGACAGATGATCAGAGCATATTCACATTGCTACATGTAGCTTCAAAGAATGCTATGCAATGCATGCCTGCTTTATTTCTAGAAAAGAAGGCATAGATACCAACATGCTACACTGATAGTCTTGGAATAAAACATTTTTAGTATATGATTAAGCACCAAGCTGCTCCTTCAGTATAGAATGGGTGATTCTTTATTCATAGGCTATTTTGTTTTCTTTTTCCCCTAGGTATGATCTCACTCTAACCCAGGCTGGCCTGGAATGTACTCTGTAGTCCTAGACTTGCTTTGAGCTCACAGTATCCTCCTACATCTGCCTCTTAAGTGCTGGGATAAAAGGTATGCATCACCACAATGGGCTTGAAATCTTCTTTTGTGAATAAAATATATCATGTAGTTTGATAAATGATGTCATTATATAATGGGGGGAATCCAGACCATTCCTGAAACTAGACTAGACTTTTCACATAATCAGTACTCAATTAATATTTATTAAGTTCATAAAATTTTTGCTTGGAGTATTCTCACAAAATTTCTCTGTGCTATTCACCTGTATGTCCATATGCAAAACAAAAACAATCATAAACAGACAGACCCAAAATTAATTTAGATCTAAATCTTATATCTTTTATTAAAAACTAACTCAAAATGGTTTATTGATCTAAAAATAAAAGTAAAAACTATAATATGATCAGAAGGTAACAGGTATAAATATGTATGTGATGCTGATTTGGGGGAAGAATATTTTGGCATAATAAGTTAACTTTATTGAAATTAAATGTCCCTACTGTACAAAAGACAGATAAGAGAATGGATAGAGAGAATAGTTATAAACATTTGTAACATATTGCAATGGATTTCCATTAGACTAACAAAGGTCATATAAAACTCAGCAATAAAAATATAATTAAAATGGAAAAAAATATTAAGAGATGTCTCAACAAATATAAACAGATTACAGGTAAGGAAAAAGAGACATACTGGTGACCTTTTTACTCCATACACATGTTATTCATGATGTTGCCTTCTCAGAGACTTTCTTGCATATATTTCAAGCTACTTCCCTGAGATGGATAATGAAGGAGTTAAAGGTCAAATCAGGAATTACACTTCTCCCTTTTGTGAAAAAATGTCTGAGAAGAAAGGACAGAAGACAGTGCAGGAGAGGGAGAAAGGCCAAAGGATTCCAATGAGACTTGAACTTGATGCTTATAGGTAGAGAGAAAATAGAAGTACAGACCTTATTTTGTGAATTTTAGTGTCATACTATACGAAATATCCTGCAGAACCAGCATCACCACCAAAAATTAAAAAAAAAAAAAATGATAGTTTAGTCACAGTGCTTTCCACTCTAAAATCCTTGTGAGCCAGTAAAAGACTTTTTTAACAAGGAAACCATTGTATCTCTTCTCCAGACATTTAAGAAACACATTTGCTTGAGGGTTGAGAAGAATTCTTTGACACAGGTCATATTATGCCACTCACAACAGAGTCCTTAAGAACATTTTACTTTTAAAGGGAAAGGGGAAAATCTCAAAGAAAACATGAAGAAATAGGATACAGTGGCAGATGAATAAGAACAACGGGTGCCTGCTAAGAAAAATGTTCTATGAGAAACTAACATGTCTTCCTATTATGTAAAAGAATCCTTGGATCAAAAGAAAAAGGTGTTGGTAAGTTCTACAAGTGTATCAGGTTGCTGAGTAACTTTGATTTTGTTACAAAGCATTCTATGAAAATAGTCAAAGGATGGTTATAGGGAATGGATATTTTTTTGTGAAGTTTTAATTCATACATTGTGAAGCAACTCTAGGTGGTACATGAGTGTTTCCCATATCACAAGATATTCATGTGATCATTTTAATGACTAAAACAGTGGTGAGGGTCGTGAAAGCTATGCCACTTACAAACACTAAATCTTATAATCATTTCCAAAAGTCAAAATCCAAAGGACATCCTTGCACAGAGTCCCTTGGGAATTAAGCACTTTCACAACTTTGTCATGGTAGACCATGACAATAAACCCAATGAAGCCTCCATTTATCCATCTTCAGATAAAAAATGCTTCCAAGGTGGCATAGAAGATATTATAATGAAGCTGACTCATATTTTTGAGTAAATATGAGGTATATAATTGGTGATTTAGGACATAGTACATCAATATGCAAACCCAAAGTTGAAGAAGGGAATGTTCATATAGAAATAATCTTTTTTTTTTTTTTTAACCAATGGTGACATGTGTCATGATATTTACTAGGGTAACATGCAGGGCATTCTCCGAAGACTTTTCTGATTTGCTCATAAACACACTACACCTTTCTAATCCAAGAAAGACCTGAAACAACTCTGCCTGGAAGTTGACTTCTGAATCTCTTTTTGGGGAAAACAGAGCTGAACATGAAAATTCCAAGAGAGTAACACTGTAAAGGGAATGGAGAGAAGCCCTGCAGACCCTTTATCTGAAGAAAGGTAGCCATGATAAAACCCTGTAGGGACACAAAATCAAGACACACGAAACAGCTGTAAGAGAAAAGACTAGGATGTCTTCATACTTTATTTATGGGGAAACTTCCATTGGAATTCATGTCATATCAAGCAGGCTTCTGCCATATAGTCTTCAGAAACTTTTTACACAGTGAAAAAACTTAACCAGCTTAAATGAACAAAGAATTGAAAACTGGGAAAAGCCTTTACAATTTAGTATCTGTAGCCAAAATTAAAAACCCACTAGGGCTAAGAACTAAAATTTGGCTTTAAATTGAATATGCCTACATTTTAACAACTTCCAAAATTTCATGAGCTTCCTCCCCAAAGAACTCCCAGCTCCTGTGAGCAAGTGCCTTTCCTATTATCTTCTCGGTTTCCAGGCAATCTGTTCACCCAATATGCTATTTATTAAATAAATCACTATGCTATTATATGTAATAGCTAGAAATTTAAATATACTATGAATTAATATTAATCAAATATATATTATAAATAAATATATTAGATAAATATAAAATAATATATATGTGTCTGTATTCTCTTTGACTGTGTTTATCATATCCCTTTTGTAGCTGCTTCTGATTTCATAGTCTGGACATCACCATACACTTCTCTTGATTTTAGCAGAATTTGGTTTTGACTTCTGTAATTTTTAGCATATTTTACCAAAATTATTTTCTTTTTGTACATTTTAAAATATAATATTTTCAATTAAATGACTTTATCTTGTTCAAAACAAAATAAACAGTTGTTGAGCACTATGCCATTACGGCATTACAAGGACAGGGAAATACTACATGCACACCCATAACCATAGCAAATTTTAAAAAGCATAGCAAACTAGTAGAAGACATAAAATAACGGCATTCATTTCCTGTATGGTGGTCATTCAAAATGACAGCCACATTTAGAAATCTGTATTACATCATTCAGTTCACCAACCACATCCTTTGATGTCTTCTCAAATGGCTTGAAATATTTGTACATAAAAATACATGTGGCTTGCTCCAGTTGCTCCAAATTGGCAGCAAACAAAATACCCTTCAAGAGGTGAGTAGATGAACACATTCACACACTCAAGACTCTGCAGTGATTAAAATCGGTGTACCAAGTCACAGTATGGTATGAAGGAAACTTGGAAGTAATAATCCTGCTTTGTCAAGAGGACACTTTCTATTTGATTCCGAGAACATGACATTCTGCAAAAGGCAAAATTCAGAGAACCCAAAACAACAGTGGTTGACTGGCACTTTAGATTTTTGGAGGCAGTGGGAGATTTCAATCTGGACTATAAAGAAAAGTTCATGGTAACTAACACTATATGTCAGACTATGTTTCAAAACTGACAAAAAATAAAACAAAAATCTAAAATAGAAAAGTAATAGAAAAAGGGTGACAAAGAAATGACAGAGGAATGAGGAACAGAGAGAAAGAGGAAAGAGAGAGAGGTAAGGAAGGATAAAAGATCTCTATTGTAAGAGTCTACTGTAAATCCTGTGAGTTTTTAATAATTAATTTATTTATCTTATTTATTTGAGAGAAAGTGAAAGAATGAGGCAGAGAGAGACAGAGAATAGACACAACAGGGCATTCAATCATTGCAAATGAACTCCAGATGCATATGCTACGTTGGGCATCTGGCTTATGTGGGTCCTAGGGAGTTGAACCTGGGACCTTTGGCTTTGTAGGCAAGTATCTTAATCACTAAGCCTCCTCTCCAAACCAAGATATAATTATTAAAGGCTAGCTCTAATGTTTCATTTTTTTAATGTTTATCTTCTACAAATAAATAACACTTTATATACATAAAATAATATTCAGTAAGTCACTAATGAAGAAACATTGGTTTCTGACATTGGTTTTCCCTTCTGGGGAAAATAGACAACAAATCCAATTGAAAATATCCAAATATTTTGTCAGCACATATATTTTTTAATAAAAAAAATTTGTTTATTTTATTTGGTTATTTGAGAGTGACAGAGAGAGAGAGAGAGAGAGAGAGAGAAAGAGGCAAAGAGAGAGAGAGAGAGAGAGAGAAAAAGAGGCAAAGAGAGAGAGAGAGAGAGAGACAGAGAGAGAGAGAGAGAGAGAGAGAATGGGCATGCCAGGGCCTCCAGCCACTGCAAACGAACTCCAGATGTGTGCGCCCCCTTGTGCATCTGGCTAACGTGGGTCCTGGGGAATCGAACCTTGAACCTGGGTCCTTAGGCTCAACAGGCAAGTGCTTAACTGATAAGCCATCTCTCCAGCCCTTTTCTCAGTATATTTGACCAAAAAGGAACTCATGTAAAACTTGCATAAGAGAAGTATAAAGTGATAAATTTGAATCAATATGCCTGCAAGAATATGGCCTGAGTACAAATATTTCTCCTTGGTCTTCTCCAGTTTGCTTTCTAATATGCCACTTAACATGTCCACAGTGCAGTGCTGAATTATCTGACTCAGGACAATTATGGCCACAGAATCCAGGTGCCTTTTTTCTAACTCTTGTTATAAAATGACATAACTCAATATCTTCTGTCCCTATTTATTACTTTAAAACTCCAGTCTTAAGTTATGTATGAGTTATGAGAACTGTGTCAAATGTTTGTAGTACATTGCAAAGGAAACCCAAGATAATAAATTATAGTCTGAAATTTTGTAATTGTTTAGAGAAGGCACATAGAAGCCACAATGTATTACATTTATCTAATGCTTTGCATACAGGATCTATAATGATAAAGTTATGACCTCCATAATCAATGTCAGGAACAAGCCAAAGTAATCACAACTTAAAAGAAGAGTAATATTTCAATGAAATATGGTCATATATTTTCCTTTGAAATATCAGATAGTATTGATTGATTAACATGCAAGCAGTCAAAGAGATTTCCTACTGAAATTCGTTTCCATTGGTCTTCAACTTCCAAACCAAATATTCACTTCCAAAAAATGTGTGACCATTATTCAGCCTCATCATTCACTTTCATACATTCTAGTTGAGTACTAAGAATTTCAAAGGGACAAAGGTAATTATTCATATATTTGTTCATATTAGTTTATGTTGTCATATTAATACAGATAATTAAACACTTGGAATTATTAATAATAGATTCTTTCAGTCTACTTTTTAATATTAAGTAAGCTTAAACTTTTTAATATAAGAGTAATGATCTTTTATATATTATAAATATAAAAGCACATTAATATAAAAGTAGCATTTCCAACAGCTGCCTTTCTGACAAGATTTCTCCCACATTTTAGGTAAGGTATCATGTCTGGGAAAATTGAACAGAGGACAGGGGGATGAGCAAATATTCACAAAATTTGAACAAAAGATAATTTTTGGATTTTGTCTTAAGAAACTGAAAGAGATTTTATAAAATAGTAAATATTCTCTATTTTTAACAAGACAAATATGCCATATTATTAATTTAAATATTAATATAGAAAATAAATATGCTGGAAGGAAAACAGTAGCATTTATGATTTGCACTACTATGTTATGATTTCTTCAGTTTACTTACCATCTTGTCATGAATCAATTGACAGCCATTAGAAATTGGACACAAAATACTTAACATAAATAGTCTTTAAGAAGGCAAGATTGGAATGCCAAAATAGTTCATAAATAATTTAGATAGCATGCTTACTAAATTTCTTCCATATAATGTTATATGGTTTACACAAAACGGAAAAACAAACTACCAATTAGAACAATATTGTGGCAATAAATAATAAAAATTTCATTAACATAAAATATTTCTATATAATATCTTTTCCTATATAAGTTCTATTTCTATATATGCAAATATCTATACAATTACTAAAAATAAAAATAAATTTAAAATTCAGCAATTATTGCTATATTCTTCAAATAAGCCTTAAATTGCTTTGAAAGGTGTATAAAATTCAAACTTTCTCACAAACCATAGTACAGCATTTAATGTTTTTCTTGAGTTGCTAGTATATTTCACCATTTCTAGACTGGGTAGAAGAAGAAGAAATTTGGCTCTGTAAAAGAAAAACAAATGTTTATTTATAAACTAGTACATGTCTAATAAATAATTGTCATTCCATCTATGTATATGTATATATATATAATTTATTTATTTATTTGCAAGCAGAGAGAGAAAGAAGAGAGACAAAGAGAGCATGGGCATACCAGGGCCTGTAGCCACTGCAAATGAACCACTGATGTATGTGCCCCTTTTGCATCTGGCTTATGTGGGTCCTGATGAATCAAACCTGGGTACTTTAGATTCACAGGCAAATGCCTTAACTGCTAAGCCATCTCTCCAGCCCCCCTTAACATATATTTTATTTGATTATTGAAATATTTAACTAAAAATGTTCTTCCTAAATTGTCTCAAAAATATTCAGCTTATTATATAAATAATTTTATTCATAGATTATAATAAATAAGATAAAATCTTGTATTAGAACTAAGAAAAATGTGTTTACTAATTGGTCGCATGTAAAACTGACAATAAGGCTCTCTCTAAAACAGGTAATTATATTATATGCATTCACGGTAAAGTTTGTTATCATTGTGAAGAGAACATAAGTTTCATGTATAATGGTCTTTGGACACTTCCTTTATTCTGTCAGAATGGAGGACACCATGGACTTCTCAACTTTTTTGACACAATAGGGAGAAAAATATGGTAAAAAGGATATAGTGTATCAATATGTTAATTTAATTGATTCTCCATAACAAAACACTACAGATTGGATGGCTTATACAACAGAAATCTATTCTTACAATTCTGAGCCCCAATAAACATAATTAAGGTGCCAGCTTGGATAACCCTTGGTGACACATTTCTTCCTGGCTGGCAGTCAGCTATCTTCTTGCTATGTCCTCACCTGATTTCCTTATGAAGCTCTGATTTGCTACTTCATTATACAAAGTCACAGCTTATACAAGGGGAACCAAAAATGACCATTATGACCATATTTAACTTTAGCCATCCTTTACAAGTCTTTATAATACAGTTCCTTAGGGGGCTGGAATTCAATATTAGTTAAGAGGGGGAAACAGTTCAGCACAAAGTACAGAGACTCTACTAATAAGTTGGAATTTAGCAGAATGCCCACTCATCATTCAGGTCATTGTCTTTGCTTAATTTTCTCCATTTGCATTGCCTCCTATCACTTTACCTCTCTTCCCTAACTTCTCAGAAGTAGCAGAGTACTCAAGAGAGAGCACTCATAAATTGAACTGTGGATTTTATTAAGCTCTTAATCAATGTCCAACATGAAGAAAGTCAGAAAAGAGATCACTCAGCCTATTGGCTCAATCAACAATTACTACTTGCATATGCTGTCTTGATAGACAAACTGCATGTGTAAGAAACATGAAATTGGTAGAGGCCTGACAAGTAGAAGAAAATGGAAGTTATATCTTAATTAATGAGATCAGGGACAAGATTTAAACAACTTGAAGCTGGAACCAGCCCCTGAGAATTGATCCTACACTGAGAATCATAGTATGACAAAGAATCCTAAGGAAGAGGTGGTGTCAAAATATAACTTTGGAAGCTATACCTATACTTCAACTAGAGAGAATTTGAGTTCATATGCAGTCAGGTGATATTTTCAGCACACCAAGTTAGAAATATTCATAAATTAGGTGAGATCTTTAGGGGTGAGCAGAAGTAATAAAAATTAATTTATTTAGGTAATTAAATGTAATTGCTTGTTAGAAAACACAGGGAAGAGAAAGTGATTCCAAAGTGTCTTACACAGTTAGATGATAGTAATATTATTCACTTAAATTAGAAATACTGGGAAAGAGAATTGAGGGAACATGTGATATCAATGTTGAGCTTGTTTATTTATTATTTACTTTGGAGCTCTTTCTGACTTTCCTCTAAAAGGAGTTAATAACTGCTCAAAGCCTACGCTACATTAATAGAAGTTCAGAAGTTAGTTCTGGAGGGGTTATAATTCTCCAGTTAGTTGGGAATCAGTTTTCCATAAGCAGACAATAGGAGCAAATGTGGTTCATTTAAGAAGAGTGAGTTTCTTTGAAGAATTTCTATTAGATGGTTTAGAGATTAAGGCACTTGACTGCAAAGCTGAAGGACTCAGCTTTGATTCCTCAAGACCTACAAAAGCCAAGGGTACAAGTGGATGCATATGTCTGGTGTTCGTCTACATTAGCTGGATGCCCAGGCACACCCATTCTCTCACTCTCTTTTTCTGCCTTTTCTCTCCTTCTCTCAAATAAATAAATGAAAAGAAAAAGAACAGAAAAGAAAAATGATTACAGCAAAATAGGAACCACCTCATTGGGGAAAAAAATCACACAATGGCTCCTATATAGTGGGAACCTGTGCTTGGCTGTCCTGCCCTTTACCTCTGACCCCTCTGAGGAGCGGAGCACTGGATGCCGAGGCCAGATTCACCACGTGTGCTGCTGCACTTACATTTGGAACCGAAAATGAGATGCTGTTGTTGTGTCTTCTGTCAACACAACCCAGAAATACCTTATTGTCTGTGGTGATTTTTATTTCTATTTGGAAATTTAAATCACTAGGAGTGTGCATCTGATTACCCACATAAATATATGCTTGTGCAAGAAACATTCATCACTGTAACTATTCTGAGTCCAAGTCACCATTATTCATTGGAATGCTGTTCACCTATGGGAGTGGATTTCAGACAATGAGAAACCAATATTTTGACACATTAGCATTTCAAGTTTTATACTAGCTACATTATTGGTTAAAAAAAACTTTTAAACAAGAGAATATAGAGTAAGAAATGATAATATTCTTACTTAACAGTTAATGTACTTTATTCTTGTATGACAAAATATCTCAGAAAGAAAAGCTTTAGATTCTCTGCTTTTCCACCATCATATCCAAGTGGTATTTGCTGATTAATCCTATAGGCAAAGTGATCTCTTTTCTGACTTTCTTCATGTTGGACAATGATTAAGAGCTTAATAAAATCCACAGTTCACTTTATGAGTGCTCTCTATTGAGTACTCTGATACTTCTGAGAAGTCAGGGAGGAGAGATAGACTGCTAGGAGGAAACCCAAGTGGAGAAAATTAAGCAAAGACAATGACCTGAATGATGAGTGGGTATTCTGCTAAATTCCAACTTATTGGTAGAGTCTTTGTACTATGTGCTGAACTGTTACCTCCTCATAACCAATGTTGAATTCCAGCCCCCTAAGGAACTGCATTGGAAAGACTTATAAAGGATGGCTAAAGTTAAATATGATCATAATCATCAAATCTTTGTTCTCCCTTATATAAGCTGTGAATTTATATAAGGAAGTAGCAAATCAGAGCTTCATAAGGAAATCAGGTGAGGACATAACAAAAAGATAGCTGACTGCCAGCCAGGAAGAAATGTGTCACCAAGGATTATCCAAGCTGGCACCTTAATTATGTTTATTGGGGCTCAGAATTGTAAGAATAGATTTCTGTTGTATGAGCCATTCAATCTGTAGTGTTTTGTTATGGAGAATCAATTAAATTAACATATTAATATACTATATCCTTTTATCATTTTTTTTCTCCCTATGTCTTCAGAAAAGGGAATATCGGCCAGGTGTTGACATAAGGTGTCTTATAAAATCACTCTTAACCTTATCATTTTGAGACAGTTTCTCATTCTCATTGGCCTAGACCCTGTGCTGTGCATATGGCTACATTAGCTACCCAGCAAATTTGAGGGATCCCCCTGTCTCCACCTTCCCACCTCTAATCATTCATGACATTTACGCTGCAGATCCACTCAGATCTTCATGTCTGTGTAGCATACACAGACTTTACCAAACCAACTCCTCTGCCTCCTCTGCTTGTATTCTTAAATAATATAAGATAGCTTATTCCTATACTTCTCATGTGAAAAGATTCAAATTGTATCATGTAATTTCCTCTCTCTCACCCTCTCTCTCTCCCTCTCTCTCTCTCTCTCTCACACACACACACATACACACACTCAAAAATAAAGAACCCAAATTGCCAGATATACTCAACACTAGGCTCTGACTGCTTTATCTAACTATGTGTACAGGAGACCAGTGTATAGGTGATCTGTCTTGGACAAATTAGCAGGACTTTTGGACTGATACAAAGAAAAAGATAAGGTTGAAAGAACCATAATAGTACAGTGTATTATATATTAAAGTATTTTATTAATTTACTTTTGTATGTGGTACAGTGTAATCTTAAAATGTTTTATAAATTTTTTTGTGTGTGTATAATATGCAGGCATAGGTTAGAGTTCATATGTGTATGATTGCAGGTATGCGCTGGTACATGACTGTATGTGCATGCACAAGTAGACGACAGGTTGATGCCTGCTTTCTTCCTCAAATTTTCCCCATTTTATTTATTGAGGCCAGGTCTCTCACTTCAACCTGGAGATAGATGATTCACTTAGTCTAGCTAACAAACTTTCTCAGGGGGACCCTATCCTCATCTCTCTAGTATTGAATTACAAGCTAGCCATCAAACCAATCATGCATAGGGTACTAGAGATCCAAATTTCCTGTGAATGTGTAGCTGGTATTTTATCTTCTGAGCCATCTCCTTAGCTCTTTTGGACTTAGATTTTCTCTACCATCTTAATGCTTTCCATGTGAAGATACTGTCATTAGAATTTATTTATTTATTTATTTTTGTTGATGTTCTCTTCTGATATACCAGCATACATATTGTAAATGTAATAACAAGGGGAAAAGAGGTAAAAGCTGTCTGTTATTTGAAGTAAGTATGCTGGGACTGGGAGCTGACAGGTGCTGAGAGGAATGGCAAGGGCTTGAAGGATTCTATCTCTGAATCATTTCCTCCTCGACTCTTCAGAGAAGGAACAATTGCTTGATTTTTTTTTAATACTGTTTATTTATTTACAAGCAGACAGAGAGATAAAGAGGAAGAAAGAAAAAGATACAGAGAGAATGGGCATGCCTAGGCCTCTGGCCACTGCAAATGAACTCCAGATGCATGCACCACTTTGTGCATCTGGCATTACATGGACACTGGAGAATGAATCCTGGTCATTAGGCTTTACAGACAAATGAATTAGACATTGAACAATCTCTCCAGCCCCTGTTTGAATTTTTTAAAATATATTTAATTTATTTATTTCAGAGAAAATCGAAGGAGAGAGAGAGAGAGAGAGAAATCGGTAAGCCAGGGCCTCCAGCCACTGCAGACAAACTCCAGTTGCATGCGTCCCCTTGTGCATCTGGGTTATATATGGATCCTGGAGAGTCAAACTGGGATCCTTTGGCTTTGTAAGCAAATGCCTTAACCACAAAGACATCCTGAGCCCAAGAAGTGGAATTGCAGAGCACAGCTTCTCCCACTTTGTCCTAGATTGGGAATTTGGGGAAAGATTTTTGGACTTTACCAATCTCAATTTAAGCATAAATAAAATGAAATATACAACTTAAGGATTATGGCATTTAATAAAGGAGATTACTTGCTTAATACTTCAAAATAAAAACCCAATGGATGCAAGTGAGTCATATGACTTAGAGTGTTCTGGAATTAAATGATATATTCTTAATGTATATACAAATTTTTAATTTTTGCCCATTTGAACTATACACATATTCATTTATCAATTTAATGATTATCTTTGCAAGCAGCCTTCTTTTTAACTCATTACCCCAGGTATCCTATACTGAGATACAATACTTTTCTACTAGTTTGTTTTATTGTAATCATGGGGCTTGAACCCAGGCCTTTATAAGTTAGGTTAAGTACTGCACAAACTGAGAATATCCTTAGCTCTAGTTTTTTGTTTGGTTTCTGTGTCCAGCGAATTGGTTTTCTGACTTCCTACTTGCATTTATTTCTTCGACATATACTCAAAACTGAAACCTTGGCCGGGATAAAAATTCCAGGTTTGTTTATGATTTTAGATAATGATGCAAATGTCACTGGTTAATCTTGTAGTTTTCCTTATACTAGTGTATTCTATATATTAACTTTGGAATATAATGCATAATAACTTTAAGAATTGATTGAAATATACTTTTAGATTCTAATTTGGGTTTTTTTTATTTTTTTGTTTTATCTTAAATTATTTGTTTTTATTTTATTTTTACTTATTGATTTGAGAGTGACAGAGAGAGAAAAAGGCAGATAGAGGGAGATAGAGAATGGGCGTGCCAGGGCTTCCAGCCACTGCAAATGAACTCCAGACATGTATGCCCCCTTTTGCATCTGGCTAACGTGGGTCTTGGGGAATCGAGCCTGGAACTGGGGTCCTTAGGCTTCACAGGCAAGCGCTTAACTGCTAAGTCATCTCTCCAGCCAATCTTTTAGATTCTAAAGGTATCTAAGTGTGAATCTAGTCAATGAAAAATGTATAGGTACATATCTTCTTTGGGGTGTATGTGTTATCTAAACATATTATAGTGCCCTGCACAAGGTACCATGAAGAATTGATTCTAATTGAACCAGTGCTTCTGTCTTGTTTAACATTTGTTCTTTTTATCACACTCTTTGTAAGTGTACACATATTTTAAGATATTTGTTCCAGTTTTATATTGTGTTTATTTTATGTCACTCAATATGGAACAGTAATTTGACAGGATTCAAAATTTTCCTATAAAAATGTCATAAAACAGCATAGAATATGTCTGGATTCCCTAATCAACTTTATTTTTTGCACAGTTTAAAATGTTCTCTCTTTTTTACAGTAAAGTTCTTTTATTTGGATTCAACCTAAAATAAGTTAATCTCTCTTTGACAGGGAAATGTTCTATTTTAAGAATGTATATTTGAGCCAGGCATGGTGGCACATGCCTTTACTCCCAGCACTCGGGAGGCAGAGGCAGGAGAATCGCCATGAGTTCAAGGCCACCCTGAGACTCCATAGTGAATTCCAGGTCAGCCTGGGCTAGAGTGAGACTCTACCTTAAATAGCCAAAAAAATAAAAAATAAAAAAATATATATATACAAAATTTTAACAAACTACGGCTTTGTGTTATTATTGCATAATGAAATATAGAATATTCCAATGACCACTTAAAACTCCTGTGTGCTCCTTACTAAAACTTGATTCCTCTTCTCATCTTGGCACCAAGAAATGGCAGATAAATTTTTATCATTATTTGTTAAATATATCATTTCTCCCTTTTCATTTTATGTTCTATCTTCTTTTGTTCAATATTATATTGGTGTGGAGGTTCATTCATATTGTAAGTAGCAATACTTCATTATGTTTTACTTGAGGACTATTACATGTTTGATTATAACACAGTAGTTTGGTTATTCTTTTGCTGATAGTTAATCATTTCTAATTTCCTGCTGCTATGATTAAGACTGATATAAAGAGTGACATATGTATCTTTAAGATGAGCAAATATTTTCATTTCTTTTTAGCAAATTTCTGGGAATTAAATTGTAAGGTGTCTAGTGATTTGCTGGCTGAGGGAGGTGATGTCCCCAAAATAATACAAGCTATTGCCATGGTCTTGGTTTTCTATCAAATCTACATGCTAAGACTATTGCTTGGGTTGGAAGTCTCTGACAAATCACACTGGAGCTGAGCCAGAAGCCTCATTCCTCTTGACTAGGTGTCAACTGCCATGATGCTAGAAGGAGAAGTCATCAATGATTTCAACCAGCAGTCAACCTTGCAAATCTTACAGCAGGAAAGCAAGGCCAGATGTGTAAAGTAGTGCAATGGTGACATGTCTGTTATGGCAGAAACTAACTTCTCTTGGTTTGCTGTTGAGGCCGGCTACACAGGTGGAATTTATGCCTATTACTGAAAACCTAGTCAAAAGTGTGTAGCTAGGGGAAAACTACTGTTGTCTGGAAAAAAATTCATATATTATGCCCACTAAACTCTAAACACTTAGATTTATGTAATATATTAATGCTACACTTACTTTTAGTTAGAGAAGTTTCTCTTCTCAGATGACAATGAACACTGGGGTGACTCAAAATTCACTATAGTGCTGAGAAGTGACAATGGAGTATTCAATACTAAGTGAGACATCTCTATCATACCTTCCAAGACTTACGGACCACTGTAGAAGAGATGGCAGAAAAAATGTTAGAGGGGATGGAAAGATGGTTTAGTGGTTAAGGCACTTGTCTGTAAAACCTAAAGATGTAGGTTAGATTCAGCAGTACCCACATAAGCCAGATGAACACTGAGGTATATGCATCTGGAGTTCATTTCCAGTGGCTGGAAGCCCTAACAAGCCAATTCTCTCCATCTGCCTCTTCCCCTCTCTCTCTCAAATAAATAAATATTAAAACAACAACAATGTTGTGGGCAAGCTGGGGCCACTGCTATATGAAAGCAATCAATCTGACAAGATGTACACACCTGTGCAATGGTGGCACACAGCCGAGGTGGGTAACCAGTGGCTCTTTGATTAGCTATGAGATCTGCTAAGTGAAAAGAAAACTATAACTGGAATCATGAAGACCAAAAAAATGGACTTCAATGAGAAGCTCCCTCTAGCCTTCTTCAAAATTGAGTCTACACACATCAAAATTTCTCTAAATTAATAATGCTTGGCCACTTTAATTACTCTGATCTCACTCTCCATTGGAGAATCTGATTTTGTTTTTGTTTTGGAAAGCAGTGAGGACCAAGGGCAACCATAATCTACCAACAAGACAAGGATAGCTGTCTCCCTTACAGGAGATGAGCTACTCCTCACACAGCAACCAGCATCCAGGTGAAACCACAGAGTAATTGGCAAGATGAGCAAGGGTCCTGCTTCCATGGGGAGCCTAATAACCTGGTCCAGGGTGAAGCAGACAGGTAGCCACTAAAGATACTCAAAATATGCCAAAACAGAAATCCAGAAGATTCTGAGAACTCAACATTAAAGTAGAACTAAAGCATACCCACCAAGGCTCAGGGAAGTTTGTGGAAGAAGAGGCAGAAAGAATGTAAGAGCCACAGGGTGGAATGGAATTTCCAGAGACAGTGACTGACTGCTGTTCTAACAACTCATAACTTACAGTCACATGGTGAATATGTGGAATGGGAGCAGGAAGGAGTGAAATCATGGTATTAACATATGATGTGTCCATGCAAAGTTTCTACTTAATAAAAAAAAAACAAAAAGAGAGAGACTGAAGGAAGGAAGACAGAGCTTGGCTCAAAGAGGGTGTTTCTGGAAGTAGGGAAGCCCATCCCAAGACATTGTGGAGCATCTCTTAAAAATATAAAGAGGAATAAAGAGATATCTTAGCTGTTAAGGTGCTGCCTATGAAGCCCAAGACACAATTTCAATTCCCCAGTACCCATAAAAGACAGAGGCACAAGGTAGCTCATGCATCTGGAGTTTGTTTGCAGTGGCGACAGTGCTTCCCCCCCCCCCATTCTTTCTCTTCCTCTTCTTTTGTCTCCCGCTCTGCCACTCTTACACTTTCAAATTAATTAATTAATTAAATTAAACTCTTAAAAAGAAAAGAATGTAAGAACCAAAAAGAAACTTAAGACTGTTTACAATGCTGTGATCCAGAAACAAAGTTGCCATGATATTCATGACCTCACAGTGGTTGACACAAACTACACAACAACTGAATAATAGGAGGAAGACAAAAATGATATCAAAATAGAAGAGAATCTACTTGAAAAGAAGAATGGATTCAGTGGGGAAAATTGGGAGAGGTAATAGGACTCATGGGAGGAGATTATGATCTTGGTGTGTTGGCTATACTTAAGGAAGTTTTCAATGAAATATTTAAAACAATAAATAAATAATAAAAATAAGTAATTCTAAATATGTAAGTGAACTCCAGATGGGTCTCTAATAGATCACCAGCGGGAGGGCATGGAGGGGAACTCAAAGGGAATTGGCTGATTCCTTCACTGTCAGGTAGCCCAAGCCCACCAGTCCCACAAACCCCCAAGCAGCCACCCTAGCCATAGTGCCAGCCTTAGGATACTTCTGCACTTACTGCAGAAAAAGGGACCCAGACCAGCATAGTTCCATTTGTCTCACAGCTCTGAGGTGATCTCCTGACTACCACTGCCCACACATGACCTCTGGCCAGCTCCGCCTGCTGGCCCTGTGTGAGCTCAGGCCTGAACCACCCATGCTCTCATGGGAGCTCACCCTGCTCTGCCCATCTGTCCTCTTGCTGCTCCAGCTGCTGGCCCATGCATGATCTCAAGTTTGTTCCACCCACCCATGTGCAAGCTCTGCCCATCTGCTCTCACAAGCTCAGGCCCCGTCTGCCCATCTGCTCTCACAAGCTCAGGCCCCGTCTGCCCATCTGCCCTCACAAGCTCAGGCCCCGTCTGCCCATCTGCACACCACACATGTGCTCACACCTGTCCCACCTGCCCATGCATGAGCTCAGACTCACTTTGCCTGTTCTCCGTGCAAGATCAGGCAAGCTCCGCCCATCTGCTCATGGGAGCTCAGGACCAATCCCCCTGTTTGCCCACCAAACACATGAACTTGGTAGATCCACCTAACATGTGTGAGGTCAGGACAGCTCTGCCTGTCCACTTGCCCATGAGGGGGTTCAGGCCAGCCTACCCAAGAGGCACCACTTCCCCTGCCCATCAAGACCACAGTCCTACTCTCTCTGCCCATACATTGTGATGGACAGACAACAGTGCAAAAGAAATAACAGGAAAAATAAAATGCAAGTAAATCCAATAAGATCACCCAGTCCTACAATGGATGTCTCTAATCAAAACCTAGAAGAGACATTAGGATCACAACACCAAAATGAAGCTATGAGCAATGCAACCCTGACCAAGCTACTGGTAGAAAATCAACAAAGGATCAATAACAGTGTGGATGCTGCCATTACTAGATCAGACCTAATGAATAAGAAAATGAAAGGAGTTCAAAGATACCAGCACAAAGGGGAAGGAGATCAACGCAGAGAAAAATCAACTCCTACCAAATCAGAGAGCCAGAGCCTCAGAGGCCCCCAACACCTCAGCACTGAAGCAGACCAAAAATGAACCCAACATGGCTCAGAGAAATTTTGCGGAAGAGGGGGCGGAAAGAATGTCAGAGTCACATGTTGGGTCATGATTTGCAGAGACATTTATCATACCAATAACTGGGGGCTAACTCCAAAATGCACGACCCATTTTCATTAACAAGGAGAGTCTAATGGTAGGGAGTAGATCACAGATGAGCCTAAATAATGGTACCAAACTGCCTGTATTTACTGAAAAGAAAACTAATAAATTAAATTTAAAAAAAAAAGAGATAGGAAGGAGAGTGAAAAAAAAAGAGGAACTCATAATCAGCTGGCAATGATAAAACAAAACATAAAGAAATGCAAGGATGAATTACAAGAAGCATCAAGAAAAAATGATGCAAAAACAGAACTCAACACAGGAACAGAAACAATACATAGAAAAGTAGTAGAAAATACAAACCTAATTGAACAAGCCCAAAAGTCTTTAGAAGCTCTTAAGATTACAGTCAACCATGTGGAGAATAGAAACTCACTTCTGGAATACAAGAGAGAAGAAACAGTTTGAGAGTTCAAAGATTTCAATAAGTTCAAAATTTTCTGTGAACAGAACATGAAGAAATTGTGGCTTACTCTTAAATGTCCTAAAATCTGCATCATGGGAATACCAGAAGGGGAAGAAACTCAGACCAAAGGCATGGAGAACTTATTTAACAAAATGATTGAAAAAAACATTCCCACTCTCTCAAAAGAAAGGCCCATCAAGATACAAGAAGCTAACAGTACTCCAAACAGATTGGATCAAAGGAGAAACTCTCCACAGCATATTGTCATTAAGACTATAAACATTGACACCAAAGAGAAAATCCTAAAAGCATCTAGGGAAAAACAGCATATCACTTTTAAAGGTAACCCCACCAGAATTACTTCAGACTTCTCAATGGAAACCCTGAAACCAAAAGGGCCTGGAATAGAACACTGCAAAGTCTAAGAACCTATGGCTTCCAAACCAAACCACTTTACCCAGCAAAAGTATCCTTCATAATAGATGGTGAATGAAAAACTTTTCATGATAAAACTCAATTTTACAATTATATGAACACAAAGCCAAACCTATAAAGAGTATTTCAGGAAATTCCCCATACAGAAGAATTAAATAAGCAACCTCAAATACCTACAAGAAACAGATCACAATAACCAAACACAGAGAAGGTATAAAAAACTTCAAAGTCCATGAAAACACCAAACCACATATACCAACACAATATGGCAGGGATCAAATCAAACCTCACAGTCATTACCCTAAATATTAATGGGCTTAATTCACCCATCAAAAGACACAAGCTAACAGGGTGGATCAGAAAATTAGACCCTTCAATCTGTTGTCTTCAAGAAACCCACCTCACCACTAAAGACAGACACCCGCTGAGGGTGAAAGGGTGGAAGCAATATTCCAAGCAAATGGCAATAAGAAACAAGCAGGAGTAGCTATACTAATATCAGATAAAGTAGGCTTCAAACCAAAAATATTCAAAAAAGACAAAGACGGCCACTTCTTACTTATTCTGGAAGGAATGATCCTTCAAGAAGATATCACAATCATAAATCTTCATACACCAAACATAGTGGTACCACAGTTCATAAAACAAAACCTAATTGACAATAAAACAGAAATAACAACCAACAACATCATAGTTGAGGACTTCATATACAATTAGCAGTAATAGATACATCATCCAAGCAGAAATTCAACAGGGAAGTAAGAAAGCTCAATAAGACCATAGATTACTTAGACCTAACAACATCTACAGAACATTCCATACCAAATCCACAGACTACACATTCTTCTCAGCGGCCCATGGAATATTCTCTAAAAGAGAACATATCCTAGGTCATAAAGCCTGCCTCCATAAAGTTAGGAAGATTGACATAATTCCCTGCATGATATCATATCACAATGCTATATTGCTACAAATTAACAACAAAAGACCCACCAAGAATCCTAATGGCTCCTGGGAACTGAACAGCACAGTTTTAAACAATAAATGAATAGTGTACAAAATAAAAAATGAAATTATGAAATTTCTAGAAATGAATGATGATGAGAACACATCATACCAAGACTTACGGGACACAATAAAAGCAGTCCTCAGGGGAAAATTTATACCACTAAATGCCTTCATAACAAGAAAGAGAGATCCCACATCAATAACCTAACCATCCACCTAAAGGCACTGGAAAAGCAAGAAGAATCCCACCCCCAAAACCCCAGATGGAAAGAAATAATTAAAATCAGAGCAGAAATTAATGAAGTGGAAACTAGGAAAACAAGAAAATTGATGACAAAAAGAGGTAGTTCTTTGAAAAAAAAAAAAAAAAACAAGATTGACAAACCCCTCACTAATTTGATCAAGGAAAATAAAGAGATGCTTCAAATTAACAAAATTAGAAATGAAAAAGGAGAGATCACAACACACATAAGTGAAATTATGAGAATCTTCAGGACTTATTTTAAAAACCTCAACTCCAAAAAACTGGATAATATGGAGGAAATTGATAAATTCCTGTATACAAACAATCTACTAAAGCAAAACTCAGAGCAGATTAATCTCCTAAACAAATCTACCACACTCATTGAGATTGAAAGGGTAATAAAAAACCTCCCCCAAAAGATTCTAGGATCAGATGGCTTCTCAGCTGAATTCTATCAAACCTTAATGGAAGAACTCACACCAATGTTTTATAAGCTGTGCCACACAGTTGGAGAAAAGGTAAGCTCCCCAACTCCGTCTATAAAGCTAACATGACTCTAATTCCAAAACCAGGCAGAGATGCCACAAGAAAGGAAAACAACCTGCCTATTTCCCTGAGGAACTGAGATGCAAAGATCCTGAACAATATCCTTGCAAACTGAATCCAACAACACATCAAAAGCATTATCTACTTTGAGCAAGTAGGATTCATTCCAGGAACACAGAGATGGTTCAACATATCAAAATCTATCAATGTAATACACCACATAAGCAAGGTTAAACACAACAACCACATGATCATTTTGATAGATGCAGAAAAACCCTTTGACAAAATACAATATCACTTCATAATCAAAACATTGGAGAGAATTGGCATGGTTGGTTCATATCTTAACATAATAAAGGCTATATACAAAGCTTCTAAAGCCCAAATAATACTTAATGGAGGGAGACTGTAGTGATTCCCACTGAGATCTGGAACAAGACAGGGGTGTACACTCTCACCTCTGCTCTTCAATACCAGTACCTAGTACTGGAAATCCTAGCTCAAGCAATAAGACATGAGAAAGTAAAAAAGGGATACAATTTGGAAAGGAAGAAGTTATTCTTATTCTTATTCGCTGATGACATGATTCTACACATAAGAGGCCCAAAAGACTCCATGCCAAAACTCTTGGAGGTGATTAACTCCTTTAGCAAAGTAGCAGAATAAAGAATCAATGTACAAAAATTTAGTAGCCTTTCTATATACAAATGACAAAGATACAGAGAAAGAAATACGGGACATTGTCCCATTTTCAATAGCAACAAAAATTAAAATAAAATAATTTTGAATAACATTAACCAAGGAAGTGAAAGATCTATACAATGAAAACATAAGCACACCCAAAAAAGAAATTGAGGAGGAATTGAGAATATGGAAAGACCTGCCATGCTTTTGTATAGGCAGGATTAACATTGTGAAAATGGCAATCCTATCAAAGGCAATATAATGATTTAATGGAATTCCAATTAAAATCCCAACATTGTTCTTCTCAGAAAAAGAAAACAATGATCTCAAAATTCATATGGAAAAGCAGAAGGCCTCAGATATCCAAACATCCTGAGGGGGGGGGGGGGGGAGCCTCTGGAGGCATTACCATACCTGATCTAAAGCTATATTATAAAGCAATAGTAATGTAAATAGCATGGCACTGGCATAAAAACCAATGGAATAGGATAAAGAGGACCCACATTTTGGGTCAAGCAACTCCAGCTACTTGATATTTGACAAAGACCCTTACAATATTGGCTGGGAAAAAGACGGCATCTTCAGCAAATGGTGCTAAACAAACTGGAGCAGGAAATTGAAACTTGATCCACGTATGCTGCCATGCACAACACTCAAGTCCAAAGGGATCAAAGACCTCAATATAAGATTGGAAACTCTGCTATTACTGGAAGAAAATATAGGAGGAACTTTCCATGATATAGGAATGGAAAAAGACTTCCTGAACAAAACTCGAGTAGCACAATCACTCAACTAATGAGATCACATGAAGCTGAAGTATTTCCTCACAGACAACAATACAATAAGCAAAGCCAATAGATTACCCACAGAATGGGAGAAAATATTTGCTGAATATCCAGCTGACAGAGGTCTAATCTCTAGAATATACAAAAAAACTCAAAAACCTAAACAACAAAAAGTCAAACAACCCACTCACAAAATGGGGCAAAGAACTGGACGGGCAGTTCAAAGAGAAAGGAATGCAAATGGCAAACACACACTTAAGAAAATGTCATCCCTAATCATGAGGGAAATGCAACTTAAAAGAGCTAAGAGATTCCATCTTACCCCAGTAAGGATAGCAAACATCAAAAAATCAAATCAAAATAAATGCTGGAGAGGATGTGGAGAAATAGGAACCCTTATCCACTGTTGGTGGGAGTGTAAGATGGTACAACCACTTTGGAAAGCAATATGGAGACTCCTAAAGAAGCTGACTATAGAGTTACCAACAGACCCAGCTATTCCCTTACTGGACATGTACCCTAAAACCTTTAAACCTCAGTCCAGAGAGATTTGTTCAATCATGTTTATAGCAGCTCAATTCGTAATAGCTAAGAGCTGGAATCAACAAAGATGTCCATCACTAGAAGAATGGATAACTAAGCTGTGATATATCTACACAACGGAATTCTACACAACAATAAAAACAATGACACAATGAAATTTGAATAAAAATTGTTTAACCTGGAACAGATCATTCTCAGTGATCTTACCCAATAACAGAAAGATAATCACTACATAGTCTCCCTCATCTACAGCACCTAACCTGAATTTATCCAAGATGCTGATATACCAAGCAAACATCATGAGAACTGGACATAGGGTGGGTTGGGAGAGAGGGGAGGGCAAGGGAAGGGGTGGGAGAAACAAATATGGTCCCAAACAGCAATGGTACCATAAAATTCTACATCCTAAAGATAGACCAAATATTTGAACCTTCACCAGTCCCTTAGAGGGAATACCCGAGTCACAAGGCTCTAGAGAGGGTATGATGAAGACTACCCTTAATCTTCTACAGCTTCTCTCTCCCTCTTCTCTCTAACTCTTTTATAGAACTTATCTTTTTCTTCCTTCTCTTCATGGGCACTGACCTTTATCATCCACAGTGAGCTTTTGATCATAGAAACTTACAAGGTTTCCTAAAAGAATGACAGATTTATGTCAGAGTACTTGATGACCCACCAAAGGTTAGTGGTAAGACCCTACTACTGAAGATACCATATGTGGTTGATAAGTAACATGGAGTGACATGGCTGGAAGCTGGAAGTGAGTCAGTCTCCAGACAGTCAGCACATCTAGTGCCAGAAGGTGCTACATGGGAAAATGGAGGAAAATGACCAATGTCTGTCTAAGCAACTCATAGTCTAACCTACTTAGCAGCAAATAACCTCTGTCTTGATGCTCACACAGTGCAATAGTGGCACCCATCCATGGTGGGAAACCAATTGCTTGCTCAGTGGAATGGAACCGATAGCTGGAGCTGGGAAACAATTCAGAACCAGATCCAAATATGAGTTCACTCTTCATTATCAAGCTACCACCAATTGTGGGCTATAAGAGGGCCTACACCTATTAACTTTTCTCTAAAAACATAATGATTATCCCATTTATCTGGTGCTAACTTGGCTTGCTGTTAGAAAATCTGCTTCTCTTTTTTCAGATAGACACAGCTCCTAAGGAGAGAAGCACTGCATCATACCTCAAAATGGCCCCAGCTGAAATTAAGAATAATTGGCGAAACCAGCAAGTGTGCTGTTTTCTTGGTAAACTTGGTACTACACACAGAGAACAATCAACTCCTATCAAATCAGATATCCAGAGACACAGAGGATCACAAGACAGCATCACTGAATCAGACCTAAAATGAACCCAACATTGCTCAAGGAAATTTGTGGAAGTGATGGTGGAAAGAATGTCAGAGCCACAATTTGGATCATGATACACAGAGATATTTCCTCCTACCCATAATAGAGGGCTAACCTCACAATGAATGATACATATGCCCCAACAAGGAAGGGCCAGGGGAAGAAAGGAGAGCAGGGAGGAGGCTAATAATTGTACCAACTTGGCTATATTCACTGAGTACAAAAATAATTAATTAAAAAATCTTAAAATTAAAAAAAACAACAACAACAACAAAAAAAAAAAAACTAGTGTTCTGCTCTCTACCCCCTCCCTCTCCTCCTCCACAAGACAGGCTGGATGAGAGAGGAAGACATTCATGTGTATCCAAGCAGAGATCACAGGGAAGAGTGAGGGAATGCAGAGAGAAAAAGAATGAAAACAGCCTTTACAGTCTATTGAAAATGTGTTTCTTCAACAGATTCAGGTATGTAAAGGGGAAGACATGACTGGTTTGTACATTCAAAGGCATGGGCTCCAGGTCCAGCCCACTTGGTTAGAAAATGCTGCACATGCTGGACTGAGGGCAGCAGCAGTACAATGTAATTGTTGTAGATGAGTCTTGATCAGATACCAGTTCCATTTATGCCAAAGCAAGGTGGCATCATTTCTCTCTGGGCATTATGTTCCTTACTGAAACTACCTAAGAGGAGCTAGATTTCTCCTATTTCTTCTCCAGTGTGGACAGTCTAATTTTTACAAGGAAGTTTGAAGTTTTGGCATTCTTTTGTATCTCAAACTATATGTGATGATTAGAACAAAGTATTTGACACTTTTTTAACCTTAGACCTATACTGTTTATGTTTAAAACATTCAAAATCTTTTCTACTAGCTATTGTAAATAATTCACTTTTATTTATAGTAATACAAATGTCAACCAAGACAGAAGCATTCATCCAATCAGTGATTTTTTTTCACATAATGTCTCATTTAGGTCAATATAGTAAGGTTAGGATACACACAGTCCAAAGAAGGTGTATAGCTATCCATTGTGATTGATTCAATCCACAGTTAGATACATTTTGAAACAAAAGTTGTTATTAGCCTATTCTTACTTTGGCTTATGCATTAGAAAGTTAATATACATATTCCACTAACATAAAAACCACAAACATAACCAAAGTGATGGTTGTTCCTCCCATCCAGTTGTTTTTCTGGATATTTTACGCTTTCTCTTTCTATCTTCCTCACCTTTCCCTACACCCTTCCCACAATCAGGTAATGACTGTCCTCTACCATATTTCTTGTTTTATTCACATAATTTAATATTTCTCATGTGAGATCCTATGTTATTTCTCTCTCTCTCCCTGGCAGATCTCTTTAATGTAGTATCTTCCAATTCCACTCAAGTTCCTGCCTAAAATAATATATCATGTTTAAACAAAAAGAAATCAGGGCTGGAGAGATGGCTTAGCAGTTAAGCACTTGCTTGTGAAGCCTAAGGACCCGGATTCAAGACTCGACTCCCCAGGACCCACGATAGCCAGGTGCACAAGGGGGCGCACGCGTGTGGAGTTCCTTTGCAGTGGCTGGAGGCTCTGGCGCGCCCATTCTCTAACTATCTCTATCTGCCTCTTTCTCACTTTGTCTGTCACTCTCAAAATAAATAAATAAATAATTTAAAAAAGAAGTCATGTTTATTGAACTGACTGTGGCGTATTTATACATAAATATATTATGAATGAATGCACACACTATTCCTGTCCATCCTTCTGTCTTTTTCAGTTCTCTTCTCTTTCTAGTGCTTTCTTCTCTCTCCTGCACTTCTCCTCTCTCCTCCCTTCTTCTCTCTCCTTAAGTCCTCCTCCCCTCCTCCTTTCATCTGTCTCTTCCAGTTCTCCTTTCTCTGCTCTTCTTTCTCCTCCAGGTCTCCTCTCTCCACCCTTCTCTCCCTTCTAATTCTCCTCTCTCCTCGCTGCTCTCTCTTCCAGTCCCCTCTCCACACTTCCCACTCCTGCAGTTCTTCCCTCCCCTTCTTTTCTCTTCTCCAGTTCTCCTCATCCTCCCCACTTCTTCAACCCAGTTCTCTAATAGACACTCTCATACTTTCAGTTTATCTTTTTTTTTTTGTTTTCACATTGTTTGTTTTGTTTATTATTTTTCACATGAGGAAGAAAATAAGAAATTTCTTTTTTTATCTGGGCTTGCCTTATTTCATGTAAATGATTTATTCCAGCTCCTTTAATTATCCTGAAAATGACAAGTTACAATAACTTTTATGATGGAAAAATTATTCCAATGTACTTTCTTTATCACTTGTGTATTAGGCTCATGAGCTTATAGCATAGCTTTGTGCTTACAAATACTCCAGAAATAAGTGAGACAATGCATAGCTCTTCACCATATTGATGCCAAATGTTTCAGCTATATACTTTGTGGTGGAGTTGCTGGATCATTTAGTTAGTGGCATATATGCTATCATGAGGTAACTACATGATATTTGTCATAATGAATGTATAGACTTGCATTTCTACTAAAAAATGTATGTATCCCCCCCCTTTTTTTTTTCTTTTTTTTTGGTTTTTTCGAGGCGAGGTCTCACTCTGGTCCAGGCTAACCTGGAATTAACTCTGTCATCTCAGGGTGGCCTTGAACTCATGGCAATCCTCCTACCTCCGGCTCCGAGTGCTGGGATTAAAGGTGTACACACCACGCCCGGCTTATATCCCATTTTCTAACATTTAGTATTTTATTTTTGTTGTTTGATACACATAGTCATTCTAACTAAATGGCAGCCATTTGCTATTCTGATTTTCATTTTCAATTGTTACAGTTTCAATCATGATAGATATAGTTAAATATGCCAAAGGGGTTTGTGAGTTGAGAGCTTGGTCTTCAACTGATGGAATTTAGGAGGTGGTGGAAATTATAAGAGAGTAATCTGAATTTGAGGACCTCTTCCTTCTGTCTGCTGTTATCTTCTCTTTACTTTTCAGCTCGTCTTCCTTCCTCCTCCTCATCCTCCCCTTCTCCTTAATCTTTCCCCCTTCCTCTCTCTCTCTCCTCCTCCTCTCTGTCTCCTTCCTCACTTCCTTGAGGCATGAAGGTAGGTCTATCATGTGCACCAAGCCACAAAACAATGGAGTGAGTCAATAATGGTCTGAAATTTCTGGAGTTAAAAACCAAAGAGAAACCTTTCCTTACATTAGGTTGCTCATCTCAGTCATTTTGTCAGAATAACAGAAAGGTCACATCATATACATACATACATATACACACACACACACACACACATGCACATACACACACACACACACACACACACATATATATACATACACATACATATATATAATATATATACACACACATATTCAGAGATATATGGATATATATATATATATATATGGATACATATGCAATCTGGTTGCTAGTGGTAGTGAATAACTTCATACATACATGCTGGCTTCTTTTGTAGGTCATTCATTCAAATTTTAATCGGACTTTTTTCCTTCCTTTTGAGCTTCTTGTATATTTTGGAAATTAAATCTTTGTTAAATGAAAAGTTTCAAACACTCCTTTTTCCTGTTCTGTAGGTTGTCTCTTCATTCTACTGTTTGCTTTCTTTGCAACTGAGAATCTTTGTAATTTGGTGAGATTATTTGCTATTTTTCTATTTGTGCTGACAGCTTTGTGTTTTTACTGGTAAAATGTATTTCTTACTGACAGTATCTCATTGGTATACATCATGTTGTTTTTGATCTACTAAGTTCGTCTACCTAATTATGGACCTATTCTGTTTATTTTCAAAATTGCTATTGATAAGAAGTCATTTTCTTGATTTTCACTATTATTTTTGGCTTTGAATATCCTTATTTTTCTTTCTTTTTATCATTTTAGTTTCATGGACTTGCATTGCACAGTTTGAGTCTCATTTCTTTCTTCCTTATATAGTAACTGTTGAATTTTGTACTTTTGCATTTTTCATGATGGTTGTTACTGTTCATTCACTTCCAGTATAGGACTCCAATTAATTCTTTTTATTTTTATTTTTTTGTTCTTTTTGATATGGGCAGTCAAGTGTTGGTGAAATCCTTGCTTTTGATTGTCTTGAGATATTTTATTTCTCTTATATTTTGGATAATAATCTTTGAATTTTTTTTTAAATTTTATTCCTGGTTGACATATTTTTCCTTCAGTACTTTGAATACATTTTCTCATTCTACCTTGCCATTTAGAATTTCTTCTTCACAGTTTGGTCCTAATTTCAGGAATAATTTTCCTCTTTCTATGCATTAAACTCATTCATGGAGTACTTCTAGCAGTTTGATGATAGCATGCTTCAGATGTTATTTTATTGTGTACATTTTTATGTCTATCTCCTTTGCTTCTCCTTTTAGCATGCTTACAATATAAATGTTGGCTTGTTTATATGTGCTTCATAAATCTTAAAACTGTCCATTGTTCTTTTCCTTTTCCTTAGTTTAAAAAGCTTACTGCTGTATTATTTCTTATAATTTTGCTTCAGTTTCACATGTTCCTCATCCTGGACTCAGTTTCTGTTTTTGCCAGAACACGGAAATAGAAGTGTACTCTGGTACTCTGTCTAAAACTCTTGGGAGGAAAAGCTTTTATTTGTCTTAAATTTTGTTGTTGAGTCATTTGTTTTGGAGTAAATAGTGCCAGACACATATAGTTAGCTACTTTACTATTCCTTTTGTTTCATTTATATTTCTAAAGTACGGTAAGAGCTGATGCTTAGTTTTTTTTTTTTTATTTTTATTTTTAAGCTTTCATGTGAATATCCAATTGCTCCAGTGTTGTTTGACTTGTTTGACAAAATGTTGCTTTTTCTGGGTTAAGAATAATGGCATATTTGTTGAAAATACACTGTTCACATATATATGATTCTGTTTCTATTCTATTTGTTTCTATACATATACCTGAACAAGTACAAATAGATGGTTATATACTATAGCTTGATTTTACTCTCTTATTGAAATTTGGACTTTATGCTACCTTAAATAGTATATAATAGAGTATTTAATACTCTACTGCTTATGTATAATTAATTTGATATTTGGGTTTTGAATGACTTCTATGATTGATCTTACTTAACTCACTCTTAGCTCTAATAAATTTTATGCAATTTTCTATTTTTTTCTATATATTCTACAAGTTACTTCCAAATAAATCCTTATCTTTTGCTTGTACACTTAAGTAACTTTTTGTTAGGTTGTATAATACCTTTTTGTATAGAAGTGCTAAAAGTAGCTAGACATGACATGTCAGTTTCACAGGGAAAATAGTCAGTTGTTAGTTCCAGTTATTTTTATAATTATAAATTATGAAGTGCTGTTTCTAGAGCATGCTTATTTCATAATGAGATGCTGAATTGTTCCAGATGATTTTCTGCATCTGTTCATATTTCCATAGCTTTCTCCTATATGTCCACCTTTTTATTTTTTTCTTTTTTGGTATGCAGTGGTTTGAACAAGGACCTAAAACATTCTAGGCAAGCACTCAACTATTAGTCCAAGCCCCTCTGCATCATTATAAGAATCATTTGTGGATAGTTTTTCAAATATCAAACAAATTCTTCATCACAAGACTAGGCAATGAAGGATGATTATCATCTTTTCGTGAATGACTGAAATTCATATTGTTAAATTTCTATGGCCATTTTTGCACCTACATTAATAACTAGTTTATTGTTTTACTAATATCACAGTAATACAACCTGACTATTAACTAGACCTTTTCTCCTTCAGTAGCAGCAAACCTTTGATATTCTGAACATTATATGCTGTATAATATTGGTTTTCTTATGTCATGCTATTCTTTTTGCTTAAATGACCTCAATCATAATCCCCAGGTTAGCATTTCCTTTAAAACTTCTATCAATTCCCCATATTATATCACTTCATGCCATGTACCTCTTTTTATAATTTCTTTCTTTGTATTTATTACACACTTGGGTGGTGAGATTCCACATTTATTTACTTGTAGCTAAGATCCTAAAGAGCATGGAAGAGGATATGTTTACAGTAATATTTAAGGAACATGACAAAAATATGGTGTTAGGAATTAAATTAAAGATAATTTTAGGAAATAAAAGAAAAATAAATCTATGAGGGGGAATTATTACTCTATGAATAGTGGCTGGAGAGTTTAAATAGCATGGCAATTCAATCTTTGTTTCCTTCCTTCCTCTTCCCTCCTTTCCACATACCCTCTTTTCTTCCCTTCCTTCTTCCCTTCATTTCTTTCTTCTTCCTTCCCTCCATATCTTCTTTTCTTTACCCCTTCCTTCTTAGTCCTTCTCAATTTTCCTCTCTTTTTATTTCCCATGCTTCCTATTCTTACTTTCTTCCTTTTTATAGCTTTTTTTTTTTGCATCTGTAAGTCTTTTCTCCCACTTTGATTATGCTGATAATTGGACCCTTTTCCTATAAAATAATGTACCTGAAGTCTACCACTGATGCATATCCTAAACCCAGTTTATAAGAATATTTGCAATTTATCAGGATTCTGAAGTTTATTGCAGACTTAAAAAATAATAATATAGTTTCAGAATGCTAAATGTTTCCGATGTAAGTTATTTTTGCATTTCACGACAAATATAAATTTAATTTTAAATTTATTTGAATGATATGCCATTAAAAATTTTGCTGTAACAGCTTAGATCTGACAAATATTTAGAAGTATTAAATAATTTTCTATGACAAAGTAGTGTAGCCTTAGAATCATTATTTTTAAAGGTATTTAATAATTATTTTTTTTTAATTTTTTATTTATTTATTTGACAGCGACAGACACAGAGAGAAAGACAGATAGAGGGAGAGAGAGAGAATGAGCGCGCCAGGGCTTCCAGCCTCTGCAAACGAACTCCAGACGCGTGCGCCCCCTTGTGCATCTGGCTAACGTGGGACCTGGGGAACCGAGCCTCGAACCGGGGTCCTTAGGCTTCACAGGCAAGCGCTTAACCGCTATGCCATCTCTCCAGCCCTAATAATTATTTTTAAAGGTAATTTTTAATTTATTTTTAATATATATTTGTACTTTGCCATTATTTTGTGCAGCCATCTTATCTTTCCTTAAAGATGTAAATTGTTACTATTAATTTTAAAATTTCTTATCCTGGTTTCATGGCCCATGTCCAGCACTTGAGAGATGGGAGCAGGAGGATCAAGAATTCAAGGCCATTCTTGGTCACCTAGTGAGCTCAAGGTTACCTTAAACCCTGTCTCAAAAAAACTGCAATTTTATTAACTTCTTTATTCAAAAACTGAATTGGATATCAAGTTCCATTTTTATTGGTCATATCATGCTACCATAAGACAATGTATTTTGAAACCATAAAAACTTTTGACTATTAACATTCTTTTCCTTTTATTGTCTCAAATGTTTACAAAAGTGTAGTGATATCAAACCTAAAATACTTTGAAAATTATCATTATTTCTTGCACACCATGTACCTCAACTTACTATCTTTTTTCCTATTTATTTCATAAACTATGTTCTGATCCCCGAGCATGTAACAAAATGTGACTTACTGATTGCCAACCACAGAGCCTCTTGTCAGTCTTGATCCTGCTCAATTTAGTAGTGGCCTTGCACACAGTCAATCACAATGTTCTTGTCGCTTGTCTTCATGGGTAGCAGCATTTTCACATCTTGCATCTCATCTTTTCAATCATCTTCCTTTGCCTATGTGGCAAAGATACATCCTGAGATTCCTAATGTGCCACTTAGATGGGACAATTAACAACTAGCATTGGTGGAAGCACTGTGGGGCCTCCTTACTTTCCACTGTGTTTCCTGAATTACTGTCTATAGAGGACACAAATGCAATAGAGGCACAGTGAGCTACTTATAGAGGAAGAATGTATCACTTAATGGTTAATGTGCTTCTTTATAAATGTTCCATGTTCAGAATTCTGGGTTTTGTGCTCCTGAAGCAGGCAATAATTATTACTATAGAACATGTCTTACATTTCCATTGAAAATGCTTTCAGAATAAATAAAGGTCAAATTGTAACTAAAGTGATATAATATCTATGTATCACCTGCATTCAGAAGTAGTTCATTATTGTATCTCCAGGTTAGATGTAAGAAAGCAGTGTTGAGAAATACTAAAAGAAGGTGAGACAAAATGTCAATAATAGCACCCTGTATATTTTATTTCTAAAGAAAACATACTGTAGCTGGGTATGGTGTCACACACCTTTAATTCCAGCATTTGAGAGACAGAGGTAGAAGGATCTCTTTGAGTTTGAGGCCAGCCTGAGACAACACAGTGAATTTTAGATCAGCCTGGGCTAGAGTAAGACCCTACCTTGAAAAATCAAAAAAAAAAAAAAAAAAAAAAGAGAACATGCAAAAAAAAGAGAACATGCTGTAAATAAAAAATGAACTTTCATAATTATAAAATCTTCTTTTAAGTAAAATATGCTATATAAAATAACACCAAAGTTCAGTTTATTCATCCAGTTTCTCACAGTTCCCTAGGTAGTTTCTACATGTTTCAGTGATTCAAATATATAAAATTATTTAACACATATTTTATAGAGGGTATTCATTATATAATGAGATTATATATTTGTTTTTCCAGTATCAAAAATATTTTGACACATGTAATAGAGCATACTGGTTCTTCTTTTCTATCTAATGATCTCATTTCTTTATTCAGTCAGCCATCCTGTCATTGAGTCTATTGACCTGCCTAATGCAACTTTTTAAATAAAAAATGTTTACTAAAGTTTACTTTGGAAATGTAGCCTTAATGAAGAAAAAAAATTACTGAATATTCTCTTGATAAATGATTCTTTTTATCATCAGATGTGTTTCCTAGTACAAATACTGGGGATCAGAACATAGTTTATGAAATAAATAGGAAAAAAGATAGTAAGTTGAGGTACATGGTGTGCAAGAAATAATGATAATTTTCAAAGTATTTTAGGTTTGATATCACTACACTTTTGTAAACATTTGAGACAATAAAAGGAAAAGAATGTTAATAGTCAAAAGTTTTTATGGTTTATATAAGGCCGTGTGCAATTATTGAAGAATTGCTCTGAAACAAAAATCTGCAAGGCACTCTCCCTTTTAACAGCAGCTAGATTGGGTTGTACAGAATGTTGAAGTTATGAAGAAGGCTGAATGGACACTTTCAGAGGAAGAGCCAATGCATATGCACAGCTGGAAGAGGAAGCAGGAAATAATGGAGGAGGATGTCCCCATACTTGGAAAGTTTAAAAACCTAAGCGGTAGGATGACACAGAGGAAGAACAAAGATCCCACCAGCAGGGATCCCGAGGGGTTCATCTTCCATGAAGCATAGACCAACCCTGTTCTTTGTTCTATGGAGAAAAAATAAGACTTCAACAACAGTAATAATGAGTCTAAGCTTCAGTCTCCTATTAAAGACCTTTGATGAGTTTTTGGAAGCATACCCTGGCTACTGGATGTAGCTAAAAAAAAGAAAAAAAATTCCGAAGGAAGCAAACACACATTCTTCTATGGAACAATGTGTCTTACAAACAGCAACATAGCAAGTAATAAGCTGAAGAAGAAGGTAGAAATGTCTATTTTTTTTTTGCTATAAAATATGTAATGAATAGTGGGAACTTGTATAACAGTAAAAATTATTAAATTTTACTTACATCTAGAAACTTGGCAAGATCTCCTGAATTATTATTGTAGGTACCAAAGGCATCTCTCAGCAAGAATGGGTTAGGTTATTCAGTAAAACACTTCTGGTGGTAACAAGAAAAACTGAAAGTAATTATCTGCTTGAGGACATCTAAGAGGTAGGATGACGACAAATTTGTAGGGTCAGTAGTCTCAAAACAGTAAAGAAAGAAAAATATAAAACCGTGTCTATTTAGGATCTTTTTTTCTTTAGGAATATCTAGCATGTGTAAGACAGGAGACTGAAAGGCATACATATATATATATATATATATATATATGTATGTATGTATGTATGTATGTATGTATGTATATATATAACACAAAAATGTATATTTTAATAAAAAGAATATAGCATGTATTAAAAATTCTGCCTCACATGGAGAAAGAGAGAGGAAGGTAATAGAGGGTACAAGGCATAAAAGGGGAAGAAAGAATGAAGAGAGAAAACGACTCACTGAGATGAGAGATTGGATAAAGCCACATTCCTAGAAATAAATGATTACTTATAACAAATGCCAACTTAGAAACATAGCTATTTAAAAATATCGTCCAACAAAAACCAAGTGATGTCTACAACCGGAGAGACAGTCTGGAATGTCATCTATAGCCCTAGAAAAATTCCAACAAGATTAGAGAAATTGCTTAATGGTTAAGGCACTTGCCTACAAATGCTAAGGACCCAGGTTTGATTCTCCAGTACCCATGTAAGCCAGATGCACAAAGTGGCACATGAGTCTGGAGTTTATTTGAAGTGGATAGAAGCCCTGGCTCATCCATTCTTTATCTCCCTCTCTCTCTCTTTCTCTCTCTGTCTCTCTCACTCACACACACAAATAAATAAGTGTATAATAATATGGAAAAGAGAAATATGCCAATAAATAGAAGCTTGAAAGTATGTGTATAAATTTGAATGACAAAAATCAAGTCGATTTTGAAGATGAGAAAAGTAAAATAACAAGAATATACTGTGAGTTGGGCATGGTGGCACATGCCATTAATCCCAGAGCTCCAGAGGCAGAAGTAGGAGGACTGCTGAGCATTCGAGGTCGCCCAGAGACTACATAGTGAATTCCAGGTCAGCCTAAACTAAAATGAGATCTTATCACCAACAAATCAAAACAAACAAACAAACAAAAAAACAGAAAGAAAGAAAAAAAAAATATGCTGTGGTTTCTGAGATAGTTGTATAATTCTGGGAAATGTCAATTAGATGTTAGGATTCATGAATATTTTTATTATTATAATACTTTGTAATAAAAATCTGTAGGGATGGGACTGGAGATATAGCTTAGTGGTTAGGGTGCTTGCCTATAAAGCCAAAGGACCCAGGTTTGATTCCCCAAGACCTATGCAAGCCAGATGCACAAGGTGGCACATGCATCTAGAGTTCATTTGCAGTGGCTGAAGGCCCTGGAGTGCTCATTGTCTCTGTTTCTCCCTCTCTCTCCCTCTCAAATAAATAAATAAATAAATAAACCTTTTTTTAAAATCTGTAGAAAATGGACACTTGAATTGCAGAATAATTATAATTAAATTACTTATGGACTAAACTAATTGGTCAGTGGTTAAGGCATTTGCCTAAAATTCTTAAGCATCTGAGTTGCATTCCCCAGTGCCCATGTAACATCAGATGTACAAGGTGGTGCATTCATCTGGGTTTGTTTGCAGTAGCTAGGGGCCATGGCATACCCATCCTCTCTTTTTCTTTTCTAATGTTTATTATCATTATTTACAACACATTATGTATGGCTACATCATATATCGGTACCCTCTTTTACCTCATCCCTGCCCCCATTTCATTCTCTCTCTATCTGCCTCTCTCCCTCTCTCAAATAAAGAAATAAATTGTTTAATTAAAAATATATTAAATGTGCTATTTATTATTGCATATCTTTCAAAAGCAACAATATACTTTCTCCACATAAAAAGAAACATGACTCAGCCACAATAAGCACACATCTAAGCACTTGATAGAAGATAAAAATTTTCAAGGATTAGAAAGTCACCAAATGGCAATGGTACCATAAAATTCTACTTCCTCAAAGGCAGACCAAATGGCTGAACCTTCACCAGGCCCTTACAGGAAACACCTGAACCACAAGACACTGGAGAGGGTAGGATCAAGGCTAACCTAAATCTTCTACATCTTCCCTCCCTCCCTCCTTCACCCTCTCCCTCTCCTTCTCCCTCTCCCTCTTCCTCTCCCTCTCTTTCTCATCTCTCTAACTCTTGTATATTAGTTATCTTTTTCCTCATTTTCGTAGTGGGCACTAACCTTTCCTAGTACCAGCATGGGGCTATCATCTACAATGAGCATTTGATCAGAGAAACTTACAAGGTTTCCTAAAAGAATGACAGATTTCTGTCAGAGTACTTGATGGCCCACCAAAGGTTAGTGGTAAGACACTGTTGCTGAAGGCACCATATGCAGCTGACACGTAATATGGAACAGCATGGCTGGAGGCCAGGAGAGAGTCAGTCTCCAGACAGTCAGCGTGTCTAGTGCCAGAAGGTGCTACATGGGCAACTGGGGGAAATGACCAATATCTGTCCAAGCAACTCATGGTCTAACCTACTTAGCAGCAAATAACCTGTTGTGATGCTCACACAAGTGCAAAAGAGGCACACAGCCATGGTGGGGAACCGACTGTTCCTGATTTGGCTAACTGATCCCCTCAGTGGTGCGGGACCCATAGCTGGAGCTGGGAAACAAGTCAGAACCATATCCAAACATAAGCCCACTCTCCAATATCAAGCTACCATCAATCATAGGCTACAAGAGGGCCTACACCTATTAAACCCGCTATAAAAAAAAAGTAAGGGCTATCTCATTTATTCTGGTGTTAACTTACTCTCTTTTGGAGAATCTGCTTCTCTTTTTCAGATAGATGCAGATCCTAAGGAAAGAGCTACCCCATCATACCTCAAAAGGGCCCTGACTGAAACTAAGGAAAATTGGCGAAAGAAGCAAGGGTGCTGTTTTCCTGATGAACCGGATACCAGCACAAGGGGGAAGGAGATCAACACAGAGAAAAATAAACTCCTACCAAATCAGAGAGCCAAAGCCTCAAAGGCCACCAACACCTCATCACTGAAGCAGACCAAAAATGAACCCAACATGGCTCAGGGAAATTTTGCAGAAGAGGGGGCGAAAAGAATGTCAGAGCCATATGTTGTTTCATGATATGCAGAGACATTTATTGTACCAATAACTGTGGGCTAACTCCACAATGTACGACCCATATACCTCAACAAGGAGGGGCCAAAGGAGAGGGGGTAGGTCATGGGTGAGCCTAATAATGGTACCAAACTGCCTGTATTTGCTGAATACAAAACTAATAAAAAAATAAAATAAAATAAAATGACCTGTAGAGGGAGCGAAGATTAAAAAAAGAGAAAGAAAGAAAGAGAAAGAAAGAAAGAAAGAAAGAAAGAAAGAAAGAAAGAAAGAAAGAAAGGAAACCAATGGTAACTGCTTGCTATTATGCAGCCTATTATTCACTTGGTGTACATAAACACTTCAGATTAAGAACTGCTTCTATTTTCTTATGTGTTAAAAATTCATCATGGCCCTGGTGTAGTGGTGGGTGCCTTTAATCACAGCAGTAATGAGACAGAGATAGGAGTTTCATTATGAGTTTGAGGCCATCGGGGGACTAAAGAATGAGATCCTGGTCAGCCTGAGCTACATCTAAAAAAAAAAAAAAAAAAAAAAAAAGGAAAGAAGGAAGAAAAGGGGAGAAGGATGGCTTTGCAGTTAAGGCATTTGCTTGCAAAGCCAAAAGACCTGAGTTTGATTCCCCAGGACACATGTTAGACAGATGCACAAGGGAGTGCATGCAGCTAGAGTTCATTTTCAGTGGGAAAAACTGGCATGCCCATTCCTCTTTATCTCTGTCAAATAAATAAACAAAAACAGAAAACAAAAAAGTTCATCACAATTTATGTTATGTCTCCTATGAACATCTATTTGCTATTGAACTAATAAAAATGTTTTATTTTACTTAACATGTTATTTAAAATGTCTATGTTGCAATATCATACATTTTTGAATGCTATATTACTTTCACTTAAGACATAATAATCATAAATGACATAGGAGTTACTGTTAAATTCCTGAAAGTTCTTTTAATCACACACTGAAAATAATAGAGCTATGATAACAATGGAATTTGTCTCAGTGACTTAGAACTTGAAGATTTTATAATCTGAGCTTTAGTAAAATAATAGCTATAAAAATAATAGTACAGTTAAGTTTTCCCTAAAGCTTCAGCAGGGAAGAAACCTTTTGTGCTCTCAACCATAAGACTTGTGCTTTCTGTAAAATGAGGATTTCAGATGATATTTTTTTTTCCAAGTTAATTCTAGAGCCACCTAACTCACAGCTATCCTCCTATCTCTGCCTCCCAAGTGCTGGGAAAGACCTGAGCCACCACACCTTATGTATTTGGAAGTTTTAAACGTATGAAATTTCCTGCATGGAATCCTTGTGTATAATTAATATTTGGTTTGTTGTAAAATTTGCTTCAATTTTTAACCTTGTATTTGTGACAAGTAAATAAGAATTTCTGTTGCTATTTGAATAAAATAGCAAAATAACAATTCTGTTTAAAGCATAACATGTTGCTAGCAAGAGGTTCTCGTTTCAATGTGTTGTGAAATCAATATGGCCAATGTATTTCTCTTTACTAATTTATAATTTCTGTTTTATATGTTGAATAAGTATTTTCTTATTATTTAATAAATTGTAGTTTTATTGGAGAAAGAGTAAATTTTCAATATAATATTTAGTCTAAGCACTTTCTTAGTTATATTGTTCACTGCATATTTTAAGAGCAGACAAATTGTGCAATGATTACATCATTTAACTGGACTCAATGATATTTTAAATATTTTAAGAAATAGTTAATTTATTAATTTATTTCAGAAAGAGAGCTAGAGAGAGTAAATGTTCACACCAGGGCCCCTAGCCACTGCAGAAGTACCCCAGATGCATGTACTACCTTGTGCATCTGACTTTATGTGGGTAATGGAGAATTAGACCTGGGTCTTTTGGATTTGCAGGTTAGTACCTTAAACGTTAAGCCAAAATTTTCAGTCCTCCCCCTCCACTTTTTTTGGTAGGGTCTTTCTTTATCCAGGCTGACTTGGAATTCATAGGTACTCTCAGGCTGACCAACTCACAGCAATCTTCCTACCTCAGCCTCCCAAATCCTGGGATTAAACGCATGCGTCACAAGTCAAAAGTCCTCTCAATGATGATTTTTGAACTCTCTTTCTCTCTCTTTCTCTCCTTTGTAACTTCCTCCCTCACTTTTAGTTTTTCACTTCATTATTTTTCCATTATTTTCAAGTTTGTTTTTCATTATGCTAAAAATGACATAAGGAAAAAAAATCCGACAGATTATGCTTGGTTAGCAGCAAGTTCCTCTATAAAACCAGAGAAGTTGGGGCTAGGAAAAAGGCTCAGTGATTAAAGTGCTTGCCTGCAAAGCCTAAGGACCTGGTTGGATTTCCCAGGACCCACATAAACCAAATGCACAAGGGGTCGCATGCATCTGGAGTTCATTTTCAGTGGCTAGCCACCCTGGAGCATACACTCTCTCTTTATCTTCCTTTTTCTTTCTGTCAAAGAAGTAAAGGAATAAAATACTTTTAAAAATCAGAGAAGCTTTAATATTACAACAGTGTTAAAAATATGTAAATAATTTTAGCCTTTTGATCAGGTTTCCATGAGAAAAAATATCCTCAGAATTAATGTAAGCAAAATTCTTTTCAGATTACCTTAATTCATTTATATGTAATTTTGAGGGCTGAATTTTTATATTAAGAATATTAATGTATTTTGCTTGAAATATATGATACAAAATATATTTTCTGGTTATGAAACTGATTCCAGGTTCCTAAGTGCTGTTATTTTGAGTCAATGTTTTATTCCGTAGTCTAGGGTGGCCTGGAAATTATAATATTTTAACTTCTAGGAAAACTCCTCAGTCTAAAGTGCTAGGATAAAAGACATGAGGCAACCATATCTGGCTGTAAGATGCTACGTTTAAAAGACATTGTGGGGAAGGCATATATAAAACTGTTACTGTTCTTCAAATTCCTTTGTTTATAGTTATTTCAAAGTAATATATGCTCATTTTAACAGAACTGATTATATAGTCTGTGGATTCCTGAATCCTTTAGCTTTCTTCTCTCCCCATCTAATTTTTAGCAAATGCTACTTTTTACTTCTGCAATAAAAAATAAATTTTAGTTTATATTATACCTAGAAAGGAAGTGTTTGTTGTTCACTGGTAGTTAAACATATGCACATGTAAACATCTAACTCAGAGCCTCACATTACTTAAAACATATTTATAAGTAGCATGCTTATACACAATTTGTTTTTATAAACAATACGCACAGCTCAATTAAAACATACATTCTAAGTGAAATTCCTGAGGTATAACATTGTATGTCATGAAGGGCTGAAAAACATAAAGTACTGACATAAGAAGAAATAATAACTGGCTTGACTGTGGATAAATGTATTTGTGAACATCTAATTACTGGCCTTGTGTCAAGTAACTAAGGGGCAAGTTGCAAGAATTCAAAGATTCCGCTCCACACTCCTATTTATCTTTCTTTCTTTCTTCTTTCTTTCTTTCTTTCTTTCTTTCTTTCTTTTTTTTTTTTTCACCATTCCCTCTGTATTGTCAGAGTACAGAGCTTTACAGGCTGCTCCTCTTTGACATCTATGTTTCTGAGCTATTACAGATTCATACCACCATTAAGAGAACAAACACCTGCAGAGTGCTTAACTTATGGCTGTACACGGATGTGCTAGCTGAAAAATCTTGCTAGAAATCTACTTTATGCAACCACCAACCAATCTTTACTTCTCTGTATTTTCCCATATATGAACCTCAGAAGGGATTCTTCCTGTTCTTATTTTATTTATGTATTGATTAAGACAACCACCACCAGCAGCAGCAACCAAAACACCACTAAAATCCTGTTTCCTTTCCTCTCTGAAGTGTGGTGAGCATTTCAACGAGGTAAGCAGAACAGAAGCTTGATTCAGATGAGAGGTCAAACATGAATTTCAAAACCTGAAGTTGGACCTGCCTAAATGTAGTGGTATTTTTGTCTTCTCTTTCCTGTTTGATAATCTACATGGCTGCTTGACTAAGGACCATTCAACAACTTAGCCTGGCAATTTTGGTCACATGTATTTTGCAATCTATAGAAATAATGAGAGTTTGAAGCTGTGTTAGAAAAGGGAGGGAAAAAGGCCACACAAATTGTGAGCCATATGATAAGCTATCTGACATGCTGTTTTTAAGTGGCTAGTTTTCTATTCCTCTTGGAAAAATAAATCACAATAACCCAATTTTATTTCCTTTTCTTATAAATGTGAGAGTTATTTTGATACTTAAGAAACTGGAGAGTAAATAAATAGATATTTTCAATTGTTAGAGCAGTACTTTTGTGCCTGGTAGGAGCTGATAGTTTATAGAAATATGTTTGATAACAGCACACAACCAAGTAAATCACAGAAAATTTAACATATAAGTGAGTTTAGATTAACATAAGTAGATATTTGTTAGAGTAAAATGCAACCATCTAAGTAGATTTTAAACGACAGAGAGAGGAAGTGATGACAACTGTGACTTAAATGACATGGAGACTAGCAAAGTATATAGAAGTAGAGACCTAAGAAAATTTAACATGTCGCTCTTAAGATGAATGCCTTCCATTTGTCCAAGAAATAGAGCACAGAAGAAAAGTTGCAGGCTCAAGGGATGTGCGCTTGTGTTCTTTGTCTTCCATATCAGCCTCATGAGACCTTGGCTACTCTAGTTCTCTGTTATGGTGGTGAGTCATGAATGGATTATTACATATAGGCATAGATTTATTGTTCCTAATTGTGAATAATAACATAAACGCTTAGGCTGTGTTAATAGTTTAGAACTTAGTCATGCAGTCAGGTTCACATTGCTGATATAAATCAAAAACCAAGAGCAGCTTGTGGGGAAAAAAAAAAAAAAAAGGTTTAGTTTGGCTTACATTCTGCAGGAGGAATCTCCACGATAGTAAGGAAAACAATGGTATGAGCAGAGGGTGGACATTACCCACTGGCAAACATCAGGTGGACAACAGGAACAGGAGACTGTGCCAAACACTGGCAAGGAGGAACTGACTATAGCACCCCCAAGCCCACCCCCAAGAATACACTGTCAACTGGGAACCTAGCATTCAGAACACCTAAGTTTATAGAGGACATCTGAATCAAAGCACTGCATTCTGCTCCTGGCCCCCATAAACTGATAGACATACATGATGTAAAATCAATGCCTTCAGCCCATCTTTAAAATTTCCCATAGTTTTTATCAATCCTAATGATGTTCATACATCCCTATAGTCAAAGGTCTTTTTACTGAGCCATAATACCAACCCCCCACCAACCATAATGACATAATATTCACACTACAAAAGATGGCACTGGGCATAGGAAAGAAGCATTCAATAAATACAAGATTTAAACAGGGCAAATATCAAACTCTGTAACTTCAAGTCCAAAAACTCTAGCCAATGGCAAATCTTCAAGTCTGGTAATTCTAACCAGCAATAAGTCTCTGGAGTTCCAATTCTGGCCCTCCAGCTAGGCTACTCACAGTCCTAGAAAACTGCATCCTGGACTAGCAGCTTTTGTTATCAGCCATCTCCTGGTTCTGGCATCTCCTCTGGGTTTCCAGTGCAATCCATGCTTCATCCTTATGGCACCATGTAGTCTCTATGCAGGCATCCAACAAACCAGCCTCCCACTGCCTATGGTCACTTCCAAAACACAAGACTCTGTTGCAAACTCAGTGACCTTCTCTTGTATTTCTTATACTCCACAACACCAGGTAGGATCTCAGTTTATTAATCCAAGGGAAGAATAAAGCAGACTGAAGAACAGGACACTCCTTGAGCATTCAGACCCCTTCAAAAGAGTCTGTATTCTTCCTGTTGCCCCAGTGCAGGTCAGCTGGCCCAATCTCAGAGGTTATAATCTCTCAGTTGCAGCTGAACGGGCAGCAGTTTACCCAAACATCTTCATTTTTCTATGCCATGTCCCTCTACTCACAGCAGTCTATTTCTACACAACAGAACCCTGCACAAATTCCCAGGACACTGACATAACAGCAAGCTTCTCACACAAACTGCTAGCCCAATCCAAGCAAAACTCTATCTCACCCTTATAAGGTAAACCTCACAGTACATAGTTTTTACTGCATTCACATCTTTCAACTCTGTTCAGAATAGTCCATCAAGCTGTACTTATAGCACTGCAAGGCATTTCTTAGGACAAGGTTTCAAATCCTTCCATATCCCTCTTGAAAAACAGCTCCAAAAGGCCAAAGCCACAAAATCAGGTGTCTAGCAGCAATCCCACTCCTTGGTACCACTTTATTATTGCAGTCAGGTTCACATTGCTGGTAGAAATCACCCAACCAAGAGCAGATTATGGAAAAAAAAGAGGTTTATTTTGGCTCAAGGGTGAATCTCCATGATGGCAGGGAAAATGATGGCATGAGCAAAGGGTAGACATTATCTCTTGGCCAACATCAGTTGGACAACAGCAACAGGAGAGTGTGCCGAACACTGGCAAGGGGACGCTGGCTATAACACTCCTAAATCTGCCCCCTGTAATGCACTGTCTCCTGGAGGTGCTAATTTCCACATCTCCATCAGCTGGGAACCTAGCATTCAGAACACCTAAGTTTATAGGGGACACCTGAGTCCAACCACCACACTTAATTTATGGATACATTAGTATTACTGTACCATGTCCTTTGTTTTCTGGTAAAATTTTGAAAACAAGAAAACAATATTTTTCTGAGTTAGAAGATATGATTAAAGATGAAAATAATAGTGTGTGAGTTGAGGTTCTTTAGTGACCAAAGGTGAAACCCCAAGCCTCTTCTTTTTAACATTGTAATGAGCTATGATATTATATATAAACCTAATTCTCACCTCTTCCAAATTCCTTGCCAATTTTATTAAATGTCTCCTGTAAAAAATTCCATGGTAGAATTGGAAAAAAAAAAAAAAAAAAAACAGACACTCTAAAAAGCTCACTGTCTTTGCTCAGACTTTGATTAGTTTTATATTTTAATTGTCTAATTCTCTCTGGTACATAGTGACAGAACATTCTTATTTATATTCCTTTTATGTTATTTTTCCATTTCTTACCAGTTATTTTTCATTAAAACCTCAGTACCTTTTATTTTCATATATTTGATATTTCTAAATGCCATGTGAAACTTCTAATAGCTTGTGGAAATATGAATCACATTTGTGAGCAGAAAAATATGGAATTTTTCATTGTTTTGATTACATATATGATATTATGTTTGTTTTTGGTTGTTTGTTTGTTTTTGAGGTAGGGTCTCACTCTAGCCCAGGCTGACCTGGAATTCACTATGGAGTCTCAGGGTGGCCTCGAACTCACGGCAATCCTCCTGCCTCTGCCTCCCGAGTGCTGGGATTAAAGGTGTGCACCACCACGCCTGGCTATATATGATATTATGTAATTCATTCTTTCAGATCCTTGAATATCTCCTGTTTTTGTTATACTTTTCTAGGATGAACCCTTAATTAAGAAAAAAAAAAAAAAAAAAAAAACGAGTTGTTCTGAGGACATTCTAGACAACAGCTCAGTTTGTTTTCCAGGCTCATTTGCTTTTGCTTTTTTTGTTGAATGATTTCAATCATAAATAAAGCTTTTAATAATTTTGTGAAAAAAAATTAAAATAAAATAAAAACTGAGTTGCATTGCTGATATACGTACTTTTAATGAACACTGTGATAAATTCCAGTTGTCCCAATGATCTCCCAGGTTCACCTGTCATAGCTTTTATGATTTCTTTGTATTAGATGCTGTTTTATTAGAAAGTTTTACTTTTGACAGGGTTCATTATGGCTGTTTAATACAAGTATGTCATTACATTTTGGAGCTGTCTGTGCTTCTCTTCCACTCCTCTAAGCTTCTCCTTACCACCCCCATTTGCTGGTCCTCTTCCCCCTTCAACACAGTCCCCTTGCTACGCTGTCAAGCCCTCTGGATGTTATTAGCCTCCTTTCCTATTTTCCTTCCCCACAGATGTCCTCCTCCCTCCTTTCAAAATTCGAACACACACACACACACACACTTAAATCTAGTTGACATATTTGAGAGAATACACGTGGAATTTGCCTTCCTGAAAATGGCTTATTCACTAAAACATAATTTTCTTGACTTTCATCAATTTTCCTATAAATGTTATAATTTCACTTTTCTATGTATATGTACAACATATTTTAAATATTCATTTGCACCTAGACACCTATACTTGTCCCATTTTGTACCTATTTCTGTGATATGTTGGTCCAGAATATCTTAAGCATGTGCTCTAGAGTGGTATAACTGAGTCACATGGTACTTGTATCTTTTGTTTTCTGAGTAACATTCACAGTTACTGTCATGGTAGTTATACCATTTTGTATTCCTGACAATAGGATATAATGTTGCCTCTTTCTCCACATTAGTGTCGGCATTTGTTTTCTTGATGGCAGCCATTCTGACTAGGCTGATGTGTATGGATATTTGTCTTGAATTCTTTGCCCTAGAGGTTTTGGATACTTACTTTTCATTTGAAGATATTAGACAGAGTTTAGTGTAAGATGCTCCTGTTCTCTGTGTCTATCTTTAAAAATGTACTCTTTTACAGTGGTGAATGGATGCTACATCTTTCTCCTTTGAATCTGCCTGTCTCTGTGTCTTTCTGTGGAGATTAGGATGAGGCAGAAGCCAAGGTATATTGGTGCTGAGTCTAGGACTCATGCTTACACATACACACACACACATACACACTCACATACACAATTAGATAATTCAAGGGGCACAAAACCAAAAAACCAAAACCAAAACAAAACAACAACAAAAAAAAAACAACAACAAAAAACAAAACAAAACAAAACACAGAGGCTCCAGTTGAGTTGGAAACATAAGAAGAGAGACAGGAAGACTAATGAGGCATCTTCCAGTATTGATGATGCAAGCATGAGACTGTGCCAAGTGACCAATACCCAGCCAGTAAGCCAACCATATAGAAACTCTTTGGCATTTTACATTTTGGTACAAAATGTTCTTTAATATTCTTTTGTTAATTTGAAGTTACTCTTTACCTGGTCTCTAACTCTTCTCATCCGTGGCTTCTAAACTCTGAGGCTGTCTGGCAGTCTGAATCTCTCATCAGGCTTTATTGGTGCTCACATGACCAGGTCAGCAACATGAGAAACATTCTTCTGAAATTCCCATGAGTTTTACTTTCAACAAGAAATATATTGCTACACTCATATTTTCTATCACATGTTGAAAAGACAATGTCTTATACTCTTTGATGTGATGGCTGCTTTTAATATTGAAGTTCATTAGATTAAGAAACACCTAGAGTAGGCTATAGAGATGGATTAGTGGGTAAGAAACTTGCCTACAAAGCCTCACTACTCGGGTTCAATCCCCCAGTACCCACATGAAGCCAGATGCAGTTACACATGCATCTAGGGTTCTTTTTCAGCAGCTGGAGGCCCTGGTTTGCCCATTCTCTCAATTTTCTTTTTGTTCTCCCTATCTGTCTCTGGTTGAAAATAAATAAATAAAATTATTATTAAAAATAAAGCAAACACCCAGAGCATTAAAGTATACCTTCAGGTGTGTCCATGTTTCCAGAAATGTTACCTGGAAAGGAAGAGCCACCCTAAATGTTGGCAGCAATCATCCCCCCACCCAGCCTGAATAAAAAGAGAAAAGGGGCATGCCAGTGGTTTGCCAGTAGATCTTTTATCTCTGCTTAAGCCTTCCTTACCACTAGAGAATGTATTACCACAAACTTAAGACAAATAAAACCTTCCTCCAGTTGATTGACATTTTAAAGTATTTTCCATGTCAAAAAATATGGCTAACATAGGAAACTGGCCTTGAGAATCTTACTTGTTGCAGCTATAAATGTGACCATGTATTTTCTAGACGTTGGAACTCATTACAGAAGTAAAGACAAAGAACTTAGACCTTCAAACTGTTGAAGACCAACCATACTGACAAAAGACATTAATGGACCATCCAGGTGAGAAAGTTCATTCTGGTGAGAACAAAATACCAAGCTGAATGAGGACACTTGGGAGGCCTTGGCCGATGAAGTATTAAGTATTACGTGGGCATAAAGAACTTATTGAGAACTGAAATAAAGATCAATCATGTTACATACCTGTTCTGTTTATGACTTAAGAACTCCTTGGCAGACACCCTATAGTCCTGGCATAGTTACTGTTAAGCATCCTTTGCTACATTTACAGAGGTGGATGAAATGGATTAAAAACATATATAAAAAAGCATGAACACAGCAAAAGTCTAAGATCCATGCTGATAAAATTGCTCTGCTTGTTAAAATTGTTGCCACCTTTCATGAGAAACTGAGAACATTGCACTGGGGTAATACAAAGGAAGCCTTAAAGACAAGACCATACCCATTGACATCCCCCCAACAAAAGTTTACATTCATTCATAAGGAGACTAAGCTGAAAATATCAATAAAGGCATTGCCTATTTAAAAACCAACATGGAATGCTTTTCCCGTTTTTTGACCACAAAAGCACACAGACGCTGTTGCAGATGTGGGAGAAGGGAGGCAGACAGCATCTAAAGCTAAGAGCACAGCATCATCCACATAGAGGTGCAAGTATGGAAAATTCCAACATTATAAGGTTATGGAGGTAGAAGTAGAAATAGGGTAGGAGTAGCTAATGAGACAAGGCAACATGTGTTTGTGCAAGAGGGTCTTGAAGAACCATTTCCATCACACTGTGGAGGTGAAGTCTGGTTTCCAGGGAAAAAACAAGGATATTAGAAACACCAGAATCATGGGGCTAAAAGTAAAAATACCACATATTGTATGTCACTCTGTCTTGAAATTTCGTTCATCAAAAACAGTAGTCCATTACTTGAAAAGTCAACTTCATTCAAATACTCAGGACACAAAAATGATGTAGATAGTTTCTTTGCCAGAAAAGCTCACAAATACCTGTTAATCCAGTTCTTAGTAGAGTCATTTTTTCTTTCTGAAACTTCATAATGAGCTAAGCCACCACAGGTCGCATTTCTCTTCACCTTCTGGTATTTCAAATTCTTACCAGAAAGGTCTAGGTTATGGTTACAGCACAGTAAGGCTACTCTAGTCTAGTCCAAGTTTCCAAATCTTTTTGTATTCCTCCAACAAATCACTCCAAAACAAACAAACAAACAAACAAAACAACAACAAAAAACAACTAAGAACCACATGCTTAGGTATATTACAGCTAACTTTACTAATTTTCTCTATCAGTTACTTTTTCATTGTTTATAGAAAACTCCTGACCAGAATTGCATAGAGAAATAAAACGTTCTTTTCAGTTGGACTTCTAGAGGATAGAGACCACCACCATGGAGGAGAAAATATGCCAGCAGCAGGAAACTGGCATCACATCAGCTGGAAAGAAGTAGAGACAGAGATCAATGAATGCTTAATTCTCAGATAGTTTTCTTCTTTTTATGCAATCCAGTGGTGCCTCCTTCAGGTAGGGTAGGTCCTCCTACCTCAGCTAATCTATTCTAGAAAACTTCTCACAGACATTACCAGAGATTTGCTTACATTGGTGAGTATAATTCATGCATAATTGATAATCAGAGACAATCACAATAGCCAATATGTGCCAGGGTGTAATCTGGTGTCAGGTTGACAAGGAGGGGAGATTTAATGGTTAGTTCTCATTGCCAATAGACTAAATTTAAAACCACCTAGGAAACATACCTCTTGGTGTGTCTGTGAGTGTATGTACAAAGAACATTAACTGGAGAAGAGAGACCCCCGACCCCTTCAAATGAGTAGCACAAACTTATATGTTGTAAACCCGGGCTGAATAAAACAATAAAAGAAGTTCTGGTAAGTTTCACCATTTTTATTATTGCTCTATGAATTTGACTACTAGGCTAGGCCTTGGGTTTCATCCCAGGTATCACATAACCAAACAATAATTATATATATATATATATATATATATATATATATATATATATATATATATATATATATATAAATTTAAACTTTTTGTTGTTGTTTATTCTTATTTATTTGAGTGAGACAGAGAGAGAAAGAGGCAGAGACAAAGAGAAAGGAGAGAGAGAATGCACCAGGTCCTCCAGCCACTGTAAACAAACTCCAGACACATGCACCCCCATATGCATCTGGCTAACGTTGGTCCTGGGGAATCGAGCCTCAAACTGGGGTCCTTAGGCTTCATAGGCTTCATAGGCAAGTGCTTAAGCACTAAGCCATCTCTCCAGCCCTTAAAAAATATATTGCTGAGGAGTTGAGGAGACTGGAAATATAAGATCATGAAATCAAATGGGTGGATTCTGATGAGAGTCCTCATATATAATCAGACTCCAGATTTGTAGTGGTATTCTCACATGGTAAGGCTTATGAACATGATGAGGGCCTTCTTATGGATCCTTAATAGCTTTTTGATACCTTAACACCAACTCATAAACTCTACTTCTATTCAGTACTTATCAAGTTTTCTGGCCTCTTAATTTAATTTTGAATGTAGACCATATCAAGGGTTATGAATTCCTACAACAATTATCTTCTAAATGAGCCCTTTGTTGTTAGCAAAGCTTTGTAATGCATACACCAGTAAGCATCCACATATTTCCTAATTGTACATGCTAGTCACTATTGCTTTCCATCATAGAAATTCAAAATCAATATCCATAAAACTTTCAATTAACATAAAAACTAGATGTAAATTCTTCTATTCTCCTTGATATGCCCATGTAGAACCAGATTCTATTAACAGATACTGTCTTTGTTAAAAACAGGCTACACGTTTATTTATTGCACAATGTCAAAGTAAATAATGTTGCTTTCTAAATGTAGTAATATAGGTTCTATAAACTTCACTAATAGAATTAAAGATTAACAATAGGACATGAGAGAAGAAACATTATTTACTGAAAAACCCATATTCCTTTAACATGTGTTTGTTAAAATGTACACATAAGTTTAATACTGTTTAAAATTAATTAGTTGTTGAATGAAAATGGTAATGTTGAAGATAATATCAATATTATTCTATTTGCATATTCACTTGATTTAAATATATTACATATCTGAACCAGTTTCATGACATAGATTACAACTGAATGTTGTGTATATCATTATTTTCACTGATATTGGAAAATGACTGAATTTTGTGCAGTCTCTTGTCACTGGGATATACTCTAAAATATTATATAAACACATAACTTAAGAAAGCACATTTGGGCTGGAGAGAGGGCTCAGAGGTTAAAAGTGGTTGTTTGCAAAGCATGATATCCCAGGTTTGATTTCCCAGTGCCCACAAAGCAAGATACATAAAGTGGTACATGACTCTGAAGTTTATGTGCAGTGTCAAGAAACCCTGTTATAATCCTCTCTGTCTTTTTCTTTCTCCCATTTTCTCTCTGCTTGTAAGCAAATAATAAATAAAAAATAAAATATTAAAAAAGAAAGACACCATATTAAATGACATTAGGATATAGATTTGAATGACCAAATAGAATAAGAGATGAGAGAGAAGCTATCTGGGGATATATAGATGTCATTGGAAATGCAGACACAGTTTTTGCCTAAATTGTTTGAATATCTTAATATAATATATATTTAATAATGTAACCAACAAATGCATTCTTTCTTTAAATGCTAGCTTTAAAATTCAAAGGTTTCGGGCTGGAGAGATGGTTTAGCGGTTAAGCCTGTGAAGCCTAAGGACCCTGGTTTGAGGCTCAATTCCCCAGGACCCACGTTAACCAGAGGCACAAGGGGGCGCACGCATCTGGAATTCGTTTACAGAGGCTGGAAGCCCTGGTGCACCCATTCTCTCTCTCTCTCTCCCTCCTTCTCTCTGTCGCTTTCAAATAAATAAATTAACAAAAAAATTTAAAAATTCAAAGGTTTCCTTACAAATCTTTTTTGACATGCTCTGATTATGCTTCCATAGGCATTATGGTAAAGCAATATTTATTAGACAAAATGAATTAATCACTGGAGAAATAATTTTCAGTGCTTGAAAGCTGATTGGGTAATCTAGGGAGATATTAGATTGAGGGAAATGTAATAAAAAGACTCTTTGTGAGATCATTTCAGAGAGAACTATTTTAGTCTCTTCTGCAAAGGGATTGAAGCTCTTTTCAGGGGGTTGAAGATGTGCAATTTTAATTGCCAGCCAAGTAATAGATTAAGTCCTTTAGGAGCACAGATAGTTGAGTCAGTGGTGAGGTAATATGCATAATAATATCTAACACATTTTAATCTTCAAAACATTGCACAAACATTTTCTAATTAATCCTTGCATCAATCCCATGAGACAGAAAGATATTATCTTCCTGTTATTGATAGGAGTAACAAGAATATTTATGTGAAATTTCCAAATTACTCAACACAAACTGTTGCTGCTGGTTTCAGTAATTCAAGACTTTTGATTAAATTACAAATCCATGCTTTAGGTTGTTTTGATATCAAACTTATGATTTTAAAATGTGTTATATTGCAATTAGCATCACGTCAATATATAAAATACAATCCTATTTTTTTTTGAGGTAGTGTCTCACTCTAGCCCATGCTGACCCAGAACTCACTCTGTAGCCCAGGCTGGCCTCCAACTCACAGCGATCATCCTCCTTCTGCCTCTCAAGTGCTAAAATTAGAGGCATGAACCACCATGCCTGGTTTATAAAATATAATTTAATGACAGTTTTCAGTTTTAAAAATAATTTTATTGGGCTGGAAAGATGGATTAGCAGTTAAGCGCTTGCCTGTGAAGCCTAATGACCCCGGTTCGAGGCTCGATTCCCCCGGTCCCACGTTAGCCAGATGCACAAGGGGGCGCACGAGTCTGGAGTTCCTTTGCAGAGGCTGGAAGCCCTGGCGCGCCCATTCTCTCTCTCCCTCTATCTGTCTTTCTCTCTGTGTCTGTCGCTCTCAATAATAATAATAATAATAATAATAATTATTATTATTATTATTATTATTTTATTGAGCCAAGCGTGGTGGCGCATGCCTTTAATTCCAGCTCTCAGGAGGCAAAGATAGAAGATTTCCATGAGTTTGAGGCCACCCTGAGAATACAGACTGAATTCCACGTCACTCTGGGCTAGAATGAGACTCTACCTTGAAAAACCAAAAAAGAAATAATAATAACAACAATAATTTTATCGATTACTATTTCCTATTTCATATATATTTGGTTTTCAAAGGTAGGGTCTCACTCTAGCTCAGGCTGATCTGGAATTCACTGTGTAGTCGCAGGGAGACTTTTAATTCATTACGATCCTCCTACCTCTGCCTCCCGAGTGCTGGGATTAAAGGTGTGTGCCACCATTCCCGGCTCATTTCTTTTTTTAAATTTTTTTTTGTTCATTATTTATTTATTTATTTGAGAGTGACAGAGAGAGAGAAAGAGACAGAGAGAGATTGAGAACGGGCGCGCCAGGGCTTCCAGCCACTACAAACGAACTCCAGACGCGTGCGCACCCTTGTGCATCTGGCTAACGTGGGACCTGGGGAACCGAGCCTCGAACCAGGGTCCTTAGGCTTCACAGGCAAGCGCTTAACCGCTAAGCCATCTCTCCAGCCCTCATTTTTTTTTTAATATTTATGTTCTGTTATATTTCTGATTCATCTATACTTATTGCATAAAGTATACTCTCTTTACAATCATTGTTTAATATTTTTAAATAATGTGATAATACAGTCACACTGCAATAGTATTGTAAAGATTATAGAGTATTCCATTTCAAACCCACTGCCCCTCAGACATTTTTGTCAAATATGGACTAACATTTCAGCGTTATCCTTGGTTTAATGGAATCAGTTTGTTTTCTAGGAAGACTTCGTACAGTGATGTAGTGCGCTCCATGCTTTGTCTGTCATTTGCTTATTGTCTTTGACTTGACAATGCGCTCCATGCTTTGTTTGTCATTTGCTTATTGTCTTTGACTTGACAATATGTCTGTGCCCAACCTCATTGCTCCGTTGGTCTAACTTTCCAAAGGGCAGCGTTTAAAGTGCTGTTAGTGCTCGCCAAGTGCTGTATATGTTTTTGTTGGTTTTTCTGCCATCTCTTCTGGTAAAATTCACTGATTTTATTCACAGTTAGCTGACACTCCAGCGCTTTATAACATTATATTCTCATCTCTCTGCCCTGTGGACTCATCCAAGGTGTCTGCTGGTTCCCTCTTTCCCTTTTTTGAGGTTCAAATACTTCCTCCAATAATCTATTTCTGAATATATTGTGTAAAAGAAAACTAGAGAAAACTCTTTTATCCTCATAACCTTATGGACTTGTTTGGACTGTCTTGTTTCTCACTTTAACATTAACCACATTTCAGGGATAATATTTAATATTTTATTTAAAAAAAATATTTACTTCCAAAGAGAGAGAGAGGATGGGCACGCTAGGGCCTGTAGCTAATGCAAACAAACTTCAAATGCTTGAACCATTTTCTCCATTTAGCTTCACAGGTGTAATGGGAAATAAAACCTTCGTCATTAGACTTTGCAAGCAAGCACTTTTAACTATTGAATCATCTCTGCAACTCAATATTTATATATTGTATTCCTTTTAAAAATATAAATCTAAAAATAGTAATCCTGGGCTGCAGGGCTGGCTTAGTGGTTAAGGTGTTTGTATGCAAAGTCAAAAGGACCCAGATTCAATTCCCCAGGACCCACATTAGCCAAATGCCCAAGGGGGTATTTTGAGTTCTTTTGTAGTGGCTGGAGGCCCTGGCAAGCCCATTTTGTCTCTCTTTCCCCCTCCCTCTTTTTTCTGTCAAATAAATAAATAAATAATATATAAAATAAATTTTAAAAATACTGTCATGTCAACTATTGAGCAAATAACATGGATAGGTGTTTTGGGGGAATGTCCATTTAATTAGAGGCTAATGTATGCAGAATCAGCACACATGGGAACTCTTTTCTGTGTGTTTTGTATTTTTTGTCGAGTGTTCAAGGAAATTTCTTTTTACTTTTAGTTTCTTCTTTGTTAATATAAGCTCTTTGCTTATTATCTAAGTAAAGTTGTGACATGTATTATAAATTACTTCAATTTCTAATGTGGTAAAATATAACTATTGTTGTTCATGAGATTAGGGGGTCTTCTTTATTTTAAACTGTACATGAAGTCAAAAAGATTTTCTTTTAAATTTAAATATTAATGAGACTCCACAGTGAATTCTAGGTCAGCCTGGGCTAGAGTGAGACCCCACCTTGAAAAACCAAAATAATAATAATAATAATAATAATAACAACAACAACAACAACAACAATAATAATAATACCTTATATCGTTTTGGAATATTATAGGTTGAGAAGATAGTTTGCTTTTAATTTCTTCTTGATTGCCCACTAGTAGCCCAATTTACAATATGACATATTATTCATTTAAATAAAGTTTATCCAATAAAACTCACCAACATTCTTAGATTATGAGTAATATTATGAGTAATATTCCATTATATGTACTAAAATATGTTTGATGACAATGACTTATACTTTCATATCTGATTACATTTCTCTCTTTCCATACATAGATTTGATATCTTGTCTATTAAATTGACAGTTTTATTAAACTGAAACTTTGGGATTATGGATTTTAATGCATTAAATTACCTTTGTCAATTTCTTCTTGTTTTCTTTTTTACTCCCAATAATTTAACCTGAGTCCTCTATAAAATAGAATCAAAGGAAACATTATAGATTGAACATTCTTTTTTTTATTAAAAATTATTTATTTATTTATTTATTTATTTATTTATTTATTTATTTATTTATTTATTTGAGAGCGACAGACACAGAGAGAAAGACAGATAGAGGGAAAGAGAGAATGAGCATGTCAGGGCTTCCAGCCTCTGCAAACGAACTCCAGAGGCCTGCGCCCCCTTGTGCATCTGGCTAACGTGGGACCTGGGGAACCCGGGTCCTTAGGCTTCACAGGCAAGCGCTTAACCGCTAAGCCATCTCTCCAGCCCTTTTTTCTTTCTTTTTTTTTTTTATTAATTAGTTTTGTACTCAGCGAATGCAGCCAATTTGGTACCATTATTAGGTTTATCCATATCCTACCTCCTCCCCTTGGTCCCTCCTTGTTGAGGTATATGGGTTATGCATTCTGGAGTTAGCCCACAGTTATGGGTAGGATAAATGTTTCTGCATATCATGACCCAACATGCGGTTCTGACATTCTTTCCATCCCCTCTTCTGCAAAATTTCCCTGAGCCATGTTGGGTTCATTTTTGGTCTGCTTCAGTGATGAAATGTTGGGGACCTCTGGGTGTCTGGATCTCTGATTTGGTAGGAGTTGATTTTTCTCTGAGTTGATCTCCTACACCCTTGTACTGGTATCCGGTTCAACAGGAAAATAGCACCCTTGCTTGCTTCGCCAATTTTTCTTAGTTTCAGCTGGGGCCCTTCTGAGGTATGATGGGGTGGCTCTCTCCTTAGGATCTGCATCTTATCTGAAGAAGTGAAGCACATTCTCCAACGGAGAGGGAGTTAGCACCAGACAAATGAAATAACCCTTACTTTTCTATAGAGAATTTAATATATTGGACATTCTTTTTACTTAGGAGATGAAATAAGAAGTAAGAACGAGAAGAAATTGAGAGCCAGCGAAACTTGAGACACAAAATTAATCTGAGCCGCGCTAGCTAGTGATGCAGAATGAACGGGGCACACACGGAAGGGGTTCTGAGAATTTTCCTGGGTAGTCAGGATTTCCCTAAAAGCATTTCAAACACCTTCTCTTTCTTATTACAGCCCAGTGGAGAGATTAAGGAAATTTATCTGACTCAACAGTTTTTCCTTTACTCTTTCTTCTCAATTTCACTTTAAGAGGTATTTAATCCCACGATCTGTCCAGGAGTCCTATCTCCCCTACTGGCCACCATTGGGATGCTATCGCAGGTTTGCTGGGGGTTCAGCATCTCTTGGTAAGTGGAATGATGAGTTAAAACCTCCAGGAATGAAAGGGCTGGGCTAATTACAGTTGGGTGAATTACAAAGAGAGCAGTTTTAACTCCTAGCCACAGCACTTTCTACTTGAAAAGTATGACAGCTTAAAAAGCAATATAAGCATACCTATACTCTTTGTTTTGATATAATTGGATATATCACATAAACCAGAGAGCTAGACATAACTTATTCCAATCTAAATATAAATTTAATATATATATTTATAATTTCTAGGATATATAGAAATTATATTTGTCTTAATTTAAAAATAGCAAAATACATATAATTCCTCATACTTTCTCAATTATACTTAAACATGTTTTCTGACCATATTCAATACATATCCTTTGTTTTTTTCATAAAAAAACAACAAAACAAAGTATTTTATAGGAAATAAAAATATCTATGATCCGGTCTGGAGGGATGGCTTAGCACTTAAGTTGTTTGCTTGCAAAGCCAAAGGACTCAGGTTAGATTCCCCAGGAACCACGCTAGCCAGATGCACAAGGGGCACATGGGTCTGGAATTCATTTGCAGTGGCTGAAGGCCCTGGTTCATTTTCTCTTTCTCTCTCCCCCACCCTTTCTCTGTTAAGCAAACAAATATAAAATATAAAAATAATCTATTATCACAAATGGCTCTTCAAGAATGAAGACTTGATAAATACACTTCTATGCATATTACTATTTGCTTATACTTAGAACAAGTAATTTAAATTAGATAAAATTCCAATTTAGATAGTCTTCTTGAAAAAAAATGACTTAGACACAATGATGCTTAATCATCTATTTTATAATCAGATTAAGAGTATTACAAATATTTATTAATATATTAGCAGTTCCTAAACTAACTCTGCTATAATAATCTCCCAATATTGTTGAATCAAATATGACAGTAGAAAATAAAGATGAACATAGAATATACATGCATCATTCCCTATTTACTCAAAAGTAATACATATATGTGTGTATGTGTTAAAATTATATTCATACAGTATACTATTCTGATATCAATTATTCACACACGATGAGCTTTGTCTTCAGTTTTTAAATTAACTGGTATATATGACTTTGTATGAACCTCTTTAGTGATTCTTTATGTTAATTTCAAAGTTATATACATATATGCTTTTATAAATGCATGAGGTTGATATGCATCTGGTTTGTTTGCAGTGGCTAATGGCCCTGGGGTGCCCATTTTCTATCTCTCTCTCTCTCTCTCTCTCTTTCGCTGTTAAATAAATAAATAAAGATATTTTAAAATCTCATCTCAAACTCCCTATTACAAACTATTTTGTTTAGTACCAAGTAGTATCATTTTTTTTAGATTTAATATTTATTTATTTATGACAGTGTGAAAGGGAGAGTATGAACATGTCAGAATCGTTCATCATTGCAAATGAACTCTAAACACATTTGTCATATTGGGAATCTGGCTTTATGTGGACACTTGGGAATTAAACCCTGGTCAGCAGGCTTTGCAAGAAAAATTCCTTTAATCATTGAGCTAACTCACCAGCCAAGTTATTTATGTATTCTTTTCTACGTATCAAAATATTTTGTGATTAATTGATTAATTATCTTTTACTTTTTACAACCTCCATGATTTCATTACAAATATGTAAAACAATGATGTGTTTATGCTTGTATTTATATTATTTTCTCTACAGGTTTTGACCATAATAAACACATTATCTTTGTACTTAAAAACAATAAAAACAGTTAACTTGGTCTGGCGAGAAAGAGACCAACTTCAATAGTTTTAACTTATTCTTGTTCTTTATTTATTTCTGTATTTTGTCTGTGGCTTGTTCTGTTATCTCTTCTGACCTACTTTAAATAAAGCATGAGTACATTCATAATTTTTCATCTCTCTAGAAGATCCCATTGATTAATTCATTGACTATATGTTCAATCATTCTATTTATAGAGTGTTGCTTTATGATTTCAGAACTAGAAATCCATATAAGTTCTGTCTCCTGCATGCATGTATGTAATATTTGGAAGATAGGAATATTACATGATTTTTTCCCCCTCAGGCCTGATTTTCTGTTCTGTTCCTTACTATAGATCTTTACTTTCCTTTTGTCATTTTTTCTTCTTATATTTATTAAGAGTCATGTCTGACATGTTTCATTATCTAAAGCATAAGTTTTGAACCATTATGATATCTTTTGAATGTTTTCTTTATATGTTTTTTTAAGAATTCAAATGTGTACATACTTTACTTTAAATTTTATTTTTGTGTCTTCAGATAACTAAAACTTGACATCTATTTCACTTTCAGTATACAAAAAGCTGATTTATTTGTAGCTGAAAATATATTGGAGAGCTGATTCTAATAAGTGCTATTTCTGATAGTTTTGAGCTGAGTGTGTGTGTGTGTGTGTGTGTGTGCACAAACATTTTTGTGAACATCTTGTGAAAGCCAGAGGGTGATGTAAGGTGTCTTCCTCAACCACTCTTCATCTTGTTACTGATGCAAGGTCTCTCTCTTGAACTTGAAACTTACTGAGGAGCTACTCCCTGAATGCTTGGATTACAGGAGAGTCACCACACTTGCTTAGCATTTATGTTGGTACTGGGGATCCAAAATCTATTTCTCACTATTACTCAGCATGTAATTTACTGAAAGGGCCATCTGTTCAGCCCCATCTCTGACACTCCAATATCAAAACTAATTTGCATATCAAGCTCCCTAACAATAATAATAACCTCACAAAGACTACCTCACATGAGACATGACTGTTAGATGAATTCATTTGTTTGGAAGCATATAGACTGTTCAAAAATCATGTCATTTCCTCAATAACTGCATAGGCATTTTCCTTTGAGTTTTTCTTCCCAGTTTTTTTTTTATCTTTTACAAGATAAATACTATGTTATTCAAGTACTACATCTAATATATTCATAACAAAGGTAATCTCTACTCTCTACTTTTCTGTTCTTCCTAAACTTCTCTCCTGTCCTTTTCGTTCCACTGTTTTCCAGTTTTGTACCACTATACTTGCATCACAAATCCATTCATATTTGTACTATCTCCAGTCCATGAAAAATTATGCTTATAGAGTTTTCAAGTTGCTAATACATTAATTTATTGCTAAAAAACAGTTACCATGCTAATTCAAGCATTTTTCCTACTCAGATAATTAGACATAACTTCACACTGTTCTTTAGTGCCCAATCTCTTTCTTACAACTGCCATGGCCATTCATTTTGTAAATTATATGGAATATGGGTAATCATATCATAGTAAGGGCATAATGGTGCTGAAGGAACACTGAATTATCTGTATTACTGAATTATCTGTATTTCATGTACTTCCTGTCCACTTGCAGGTTAACTCTTTCTTGTATCTTGCATCAGTTCCATTTGAACTGAACACTCAGTACATTTTGACTATAAATTTTCTTTCACTTGACATATCCTATTGTCTTTCTGCCAACATTTCCCTTCCTCTTAGTGCCTTTCTCCATCTAAAGGATATTTTATGTATTTCTGTCTCCTTCTGAAGAATGCTAGTGATATTTTTAAAATATTTCTATAATATACAATGCAGAATTTTGGATTGGGAAGGAATTTAGTCACGTTTTATAAGTCTCATTTATGCAAAAATATGCCGTCTCATCTCTTGACTTCTGGAGAGCACACATTTTTACTCATATTTCCTATCTTAGCATCTTTAATTAAGGAAATAATTCAGAAATGTTTGATAAGAAGACAACTTAATTAAATTTTTAGTTATTACTATGGTCAAAATATAAACCATGCTATACTAAATGTACTTCATACATGAGTAAGAGACACAAAAATAAGAAAATGCTCTTCTACAGTACACTAATAGTGCTTCAGAATTTAAGTTGTTTGAGGAGTTCTGTTAGACTTGACATATTGCTTCATGATCTGTGAGACTGAACATGGTCTGTGGGTTCATTTTGAGCTCATTGATATTGAAGTGATTTTGTTGCCATCATGTATTTCTAAGATGAATAATTTTCATTTGCACATTATGATATTTATTGAAAAACCACATGATTTATATATTTACAAGGAATGAAAATAAATGAAAGACCAAATAGGAAGTACCACAATTCATCTTGACAAGATGTTATGCAATCTGTGTAGTTCAAGAGCTATTTCAAATTGATTTGTATATTCTACACTGTTTGGAAACTTAGGGAAAAAGCCAGGTAATTCTCCCACATTTACTTTCAGAAGGCTTTGTAGACTACATTTGGAAAAATTTTATAGATTTCCAAAATGTCCTCTATTCCTAAAGCTCTTTCTCATTAGGTAAAAGTGAAAACTAACTACATTTCAGCAGTGTTCTCTCTCTCTCTCTCTCTCTCTCTCTCTCTCTCTTTCTCTCTCTCTCTCACACACACTCTCTCTCTCTCTTTCTCTCTTCATATGTGTGTATAGTAAGTACACTTGGTGAAGAAATGTTACATGGAAAATTTTGAAACCCGAGACATTATCTCGTGTAGTCAAATCTTTTACACTCTTTGAACAACTTCACTAAATCTCTACCTCAATACCCTTCTACTATTTGTGTAAAATCCATCTTCAGATATAATCAAAGTCATAAGAAAAGAAGTTTTTAGTGCCTAAGAAGTTTTAAGACTCTCGGAATTATATTTCTAAATAGAATTACTGCTGTGATATTTTGAGGGCACACACACACGCGCGCGCGCGCACACACACACACACACACACACACACACACACACATATATTTTGGCTAGAAAAGAAATATAGATTCTGATGAATGTTCAGTGTATAGCCAAAATATATGTGTGTGTGTGTGTGTGTGTGTGTGTGTGTGTGTGTGTGTGTAATCTTTGAACCTTGTCTTATAAATTTTATACTTAGGATTCTTTTCCTTCAGTGTATTATTTCCAGAGCAGTCAATGTGCTAACTTGTATATTTTAATCAATGTTATTTACCTGAAGTTAAGCTTCAAACAATGTGTGCTCAGCTGATTCCTGACCGGACAACATGAAATGAAAATGGAGATGTATTTTGATTCCTATTTACCTTGGACAAGGTACTTTGTACCAATCTATTTATTGCTCCAATATTTGTATTTATTTATATTATTTGCAACGTGGTTTTCCATTAAGGAATGTTCATAAAAAAGACATGTTAAAAAAAGATATGTTAAATGATGAACAGAATCAATGACATTGAAGAATTCCATGAGAAGCCAGATTAAGAAATTCAAAATAGTATCACAGAACCAATAATCAAATATTTAATGAAATGATAATCTTAAACTTAGGAATTGGATGTAAATGAACCAATATCTGCATCCATGGGTTAAATAGGTATAAGATCTCTTTCCTACACATACTGTGTAGACATTTTCCTATAGGGAAATAGGGTTGTTTGTGGGTAAAATGAACTTGGTAATGACAATGATAAAGGTTTTTATGGGTGCTTTGTGAAGCCAGAATGTAATGTTACTGCAACCTTACATTGCATATACTGTGCATCAGCCACAGGTATTCATGTGCCAAGGCTCTAGTGATAAGTACTGAAATGGCAATATCTTCTTCTTCTGCTTTCTTTCTTTCTTTTTTTTTTTTTTGCCATGACTAAGTTCAAGAAGATATTCCATTAAACTATGTATGGGTAGTTCCAATTTAATGCAATGCCCTTGAAGTATAGTAAAAGAGAGCCTAGATAAAATCATCCAGTCTTGGAGTGCTTGGTCAGAGAAACATGGGAGGGCAGTCATGTTGTACCTCTCAAGCCATCCCACTTTGTCTAGGCACAGTGGAAGAATCAAAGTGTTGCATAAAACAAATACAGATACCATGCTCAAAGACAAGACTTGCCTCTGAGTATCACTGGCAATGTCTGGGTAACAAAAATAGCTAAGAGAAGAGAACACAGTGGATGGAGACAAGAGATGAATTGTAGAAATTCTGAAGTCCCTGTTGATTCAAAACCATCAATGTCTAAGTGAGGTTGATTCAGCATCCCAATGCCTACATGTTACAAGTGATTAAATGTCTTTTTTCATCTCCTAAACCTGACCTTCCCAATCACTTTGAACCCAAGGGCAGGCCTCGCAAAATATTTAGGAGTTAGAAGCAGAACATCCACAAATAAGGAACACATATCTCAAAATAAGGAGAATAAAGGAGTATTTTAATGGACTACAGACAATTATTGTGCTTGCTTATAGCTACTTCATGTAGCTGAAAGTAAAAATATTCTACAATTCCTTATGATAAAAATGGAAAGAATATAAATTTTAGTGTTAGTGGTTTCCAGAAATGGTGCTGCCATTTTCATATATTTTTGAGTAAAAGGAACTCCAAAATTATGCAAAATACATTGTTAGTAACATATATCACAGTATTCAGAGGGCAAAAATTTTCCTTAATAATTGGGCTTAGAAGGGCACAATATCAGTTTGAATGCATTCTAAACTATGTTATGTAAATTTGTTAGAGATTGATTACTAAAATTGTATGACCTTTACATTAGACAAACTGGAATTGAATGATCATTGCTGTTATGTTTGCATATAATTATAATTAACAACTATAACCTTAATTTGTGCTTCCTTTCACCTTTGCATGAAGGGATGATCTGCAGGAAGCTTGTACCAGGAAAGCTGATTCCTGCTCTCTAAGCATTGTGAAATATCCAAGTCATGTGATGATAGCAAATCTGGAGAAGAACAGTAGATAACAAGGATAGCCATTCTGCTGGTTCCAGACCTAAAGACGGCTACAGTTAATCCAAAGATTGTCTCTCTGAGCTGTCTAGTTAATTGACAAGATTTCTTTGACATGAAGTTAGAATAACACAATTGTTATAGGGCCTACTGTCAAACAAGTAAGACCATCAACTCATGGAATGTGAGGTAAAGTTTTATTGGGTAAAAAAGAAAGCAAAAAAAAAAAAAAACTCTGGTGCACCATGTCTGAATCTTAGAGGTTGCGATCTCAGGATGGAACCCCGAACTGCTGGGAGTGTCAACTTTTATTGGAGAAAACCACAAGTGTTCATTGTAAAAACAGGATGGAAGTTAAAATAAAAAGTTAGGCCAAAGTGAGGTAAGAAACATTCTATGCTATGTAATCACAAAGGTATTAAGAAACAGAGAGGTACAGGAAGGTCATGGTACATTGAACAGAGGGGTCATCCCATTTCTTAGATAACAGAAAACACCTGCATTTTGCAATATCTCCTGTGATACTGATTCCTGGGACTTCTTTATCTGTCTGGAAGATCAACTTGGGTAGTGGTCTCCATTATATGTGCCTAAAGGCAAGGTCTGCCCAGGAGGATGTTTAACCAGGTCTATTGTGTCCCTTTACCTTCCATTTTCCATTTATCCCCTCTGATATGACAGCAAGTCAAATCCTTGACTCCTGCAGAACAGTGTCTAAGGTGTTTTCATCTAAGTGGGTGTATTGCAATACCATGAGTTTAATGGAGCTTATTTTATTCTTCATATATCTACTTAGAGCTTTAATAATGCAGGGTCCTAAGGGCAATAGTATCAGGGGGGACAGCAATAGATGACATAAGGGAAGTTAGTTATGGAGACCAGCTGAACTTAGAATCAAACCAATTGTTAGTGGATTGCCTTTGAAGTTCTCTTTCTCTGAGATTTTCCCTAACTAAACCCACTGTATCTCAGATTATTCCTGACTGATTGCCATAAAAGCAACAAGTTTTACCTAAAGCCATAATAATCCCCCTTGTTTCATTAAAGGTAAGTCTAATCCTCTTCCATTTTGTACCCTCACTTTCATGGTCATTGGAGTGGTTAGGATGACCTGGTGGGGGGCTCTTCCAACATCCTTATAATGTGTCTCTTGTTCCAAACTCTATCACTGGGAATAAAGGGATGGAGGCAAACAGGGTATATCTGAAAAGCAGCTTTGGCTACTGGAACAATGGACTCCTGAACTCTTTCTAAGACTTGGGTAGAATGAAGAAGCCTTTCATTAGTAGTCAATTATCTGTTCAAGACACATCCATCACAGAATGGGGCTTGAGGGGTTCCATATATGATTTTAAATGGATTAATTCCTTTTAAATTAGGGGCACTGGTCCTTAACAGGGTGAAAGGAAGAAGTCCCACCCATTCTTCACTGGTCTCTAGGATTAATTTAGTTAAAGTCTCCTTCAAGGTCCAGTTCATCCTTTCTACCTGTCCTGAACTTTGGGGATGATAAGTGCAATGTAATTTCTAATTAATCCTCAGCATCATAGTCAATTTCACAGTGATTTTTTTTTTATTAATTAGCTTTGTACTCAGCAAATACAGTCAATTTGGTACCATTACTAGGCTCATCCATTACCTACCCCCTCCCCTTGACCCCTCCTTATTGAGGTATATGGGTCATGCATTCTGGAGTTAGCCCACAATTATGGGTAAGATAAATGTCTCTACATATCATGACCCTACATGTGGCTCTGACATTCTTTCCACCCACTCTTCTGCAAAATTTCCCTGAGCCATGTTGGGTTCATTTTTGGTCTGCTTCAGTGATGAGGTGTAGGGGGCCTCTGTGGCTCTGAATCTCTGATTTGGTAGGAGTTGATTTTTCTCTGTGTTGATCTCCTTCACCCTTGTGATGGTACCCAGTTCACCAAGAAAACAAACATAAGCCCGCTCTTCACTATCAAGTTACCACCAATTGTGGGCTACAAGAGGGCCTACACCTATTAAATTTTCCATAAAAAAGCAAGGGTTATCTCATTTGTCTGGTGCTAACTTACTCTCCATTGGAGAATATGCTTCTCTTTTTCAGATAGATGTAGATCCTAAGGAGAGAGCCACCCCATCATACCTCAAAAGGGCCCCAGTTGAAACTAAGAACAATTGGAGGAACAAGCAAGGGTGCTGCTTTCATAGTGATTTTTGATACAAAGGCTGGCCCATTATTTGATCCTATTTTTTTATTATTCATTTTTATTTATTTATTTATTTTTAAATTTTTTTTGAGAATGACAGACACCGAGAGAGAAAGAGGCAGAGAGAGAGAGAGAGAGAGAGAGAGAGAGAGAGAGAGAGGGAGAGAAAGAGAGAGAGAGAGAATGGGCCAGGGTTTCCAGTCACTATAAATGAATGTGTGTGCCTCCTTGTGCATTTGACTAATGTGCATCCTGGGGAATTGAGCCTTGAACCAGGGTCCTTAGGCTTCACAGGCAACTGCTTAACTGCTAAGCAATCTCTCCAGCCCTATTTGATCCTATCTTGAGGGGCAACATATAGCAGAGAAATATTTCTTTTTAACAATTTCTTAACTACTATTTGGGCTGTCTCAGTCTTGGTTGGGAAAATTTCCACCAATCCTGAAAAGGTATCAACATAAACAAATAAATATTTATGTCCATACTGACCTGGCTTTACCTCTGTGAAATCAACTTCCCAATATCTACCTGGCTCTGTTTCCCTTTCCTTCATCCTCTTTGGTGATACCTTACCAGAGGAGGTATTTGTCTGTTGGCAAGCCTGACAGCGGGTGGTGATGTCTTTGATGATTGAGTACCTGGGAAGAAAAACACTAGGGATAGCTAGTTGCTTCCTAAGTGAGTTCTTTTGTTTAGTTGTTTAGCCACTCTTCATCCCAGAGCTTGGGGCAGCAACAGCCATCCATTCTCCACTTGGTGCCATCCTTGTGGGGTCTGTTTCTTTATCAGATGACTGGTAAGCTGTAGGTCCTGTTCTGTGTATGTTGATCACTCAGGAAGAGTGTGTGCTGGGAGGGTGACCAGACAATCTGATGGATACTGGGAAGCCGCACTCTTTTCTGTGAGGTCTGCCAGTTAGTTCCCTATTGCTTCTGTGGTTTCCCCTTTCTAATGACCCAGACAATGGATTAAGACCACTTTATGAGGTGCCCAAATGGCAACCAATAAGTCCAGAATTTCACATGTGCGTATGTATATATATGTGTGTGTATATATATATATATATATATATATATATATATATATATATATATATATATGTATGTATATATATATGTATGTGTGTGTGTATATATATATATATATATACATACATATATATATATATGTATATATATATGTGTGTATATATATATATATATTTTTTTTTTTTCAATGTCTTTGCCTTATGCTGTCAATAGCCCTCGCTCCCAGTAGATGGCCCCATGTACTTGTGCTGTGGCAAAGGCGTAGCCACTGTCTGTGTAGACATTTCCTGTCTTGTCTTTTCCCAATCAGAACCTTGGTCAGTGCTATCAGTTCAGTTTTCTAAGCCTATGTACCTCCAGGTAGGGCCTCAGCCCACTGAGTTTCTTCCAAAGTACCCACAGCCACCCCAGCATACCTGAGTCCATCCAAGACAACACTGCTGCTATCAGAAAACATCATCAAATCCAGGTCCAGCTACACCACATCAGTCAGGTCCAAGTGGAGTCCATGTAAGATGGAGGTGATCTCTTGGCAGTTGTGCAGAGGGACTGACAACCTCATCAGTATCTGGCAGTAGGAAGGCTGGGTTCAAAGCCTGAGTTTGGCAAAAGTATATCCTTGGTTGATCTAAGAGCAAGGCCTGATAGAGGGTTATGCTAGAGTTGGAGAGCCATCAGTCTGTGGGCCTCTTTTTTTTAGAGTCTCTATTGCATGTGGGGCCATAACTGATAAAGTCTGACCCAAGGTTAATTTGTCAGCCTCCTTTGTCAGAATAGCAGCAGCTGTAGCAGCTGCAGTAGCTCAGAGACAAGGGGGGAAACCATCAGCTACTGGGTCTAACTTCTTAGACAAGTAGGCCACTGGGTGATGTCATAGCCCCAGTCTTTGGGTTAGTATGCCCTAGCTGTCCCCTTCTTTTCAACCATGTACAAATGGAAGGGTTTGGTTAAGTTTGGAAGCACCAGGGCATGGGCTGACATCAGAGCTGACTTTAGTTCTTGGAATGTGCTTGTTCCTCATTTTCAGTCCAACTAAAATACCCCCCCCCCTCTTGTGGCCTCATATAGAGACTTGACTAATTCAGCAAACGTTGGTATCCAAATTCTATAATAATACCCTACTGCTCACAAGTAGGTTGCCTTACACACACACACAGTTGAGCCTTTCTAGCTGATACTTGCTATCCCAATGTTTTAAGTTATCCAGAAGACATTCTATAGCAGAGAAGCATTCATCCTCTGTTTAAGAGAGTTACCTTAGGTGTTGGCTTGTGAAAGGCCTGTAAGTCTCTATGAAGAGCCTCATCAAAGAGGGTGGGGGAATTTTTAAATCTCTGTGGAAGGCTAGTCCAGGTTAGCTGTCCACTGGTGCCATGTTCTGGGTCTGCTCATCCATTGGCAAAAAAAAGGGTTGATTTCCCTTTGTCAATGGGATCCTAAAGAAAGCATTGTTTAGGTCCAGCATGGTACATATTTTCCTTTCAGGTGGCATCATACTGAGCAAAGCATAAAGGCTATTTCCTGGGGCCTTGTGTCTTCTGGAAGGTAGCCACCATAACCTTGGCCATTTCCCTAGCCTGGTTATCTTTTGCAGTGTCTCCATTATTATATACCCTGGCAGAAATCTCTACTAATTCTGAGAGAAGTTTACCCTCAAAGCCTTCTATTTCCTGAGTCTCCTTTACAATATCTGGTATGGACTGGGTTACAAAAGCAATGTTATTATAGGCTCACCTATTCTCATGGGCCTCAGAATCTATGGGGGTATGTCCGATATGCTTCCTGCAGCCTTTCTAGAAAAGCAGTGGGGGATTCTGTGGGCCCTTGGGTCACTTCAATCACTTTAGACAAAATTGTAGGGTGCTGAGATAGCAGCTGCCTAGGGACCACCCATCAGAGTTTGGCGAAGAGGATAAGGGATGCCCTACCTTTAGCAATGTTGGGATCCCAGTCTGGTCATGGGGAAGGGAAAAACCTCTTCAATGACATTAGGGTTTTCTGTGAGGCGGCCGTTGGCTCTCAACACTAGTTTCTTGGTTTCACTTCTAATTCTTTCATGTTCTTCTGTGGTGAAGTGGGTCTGCAAGAATTGCTCACAGTCCTTCCATGTGGGCTGATGGGTATAGAAGACTGTCTCAAGAAGGGATATCAGAGGATCTGCTTTAAATCATATTTAGGTTTACCAGTAAGAATGAGCATGCTAGGCAATCATACCTTGGTCTTTAGGCTTCCCAGATAAGCACCTATCATTTACTTGATGTCTTTTTTTAAATCAACTGTTTATGTCCTGATATACATTTTATGTAAATCTGATGTTTGCTTTATGTAAGGAATTTGTAACTTGATCAAGTATCTTGACTCAGTATACCTATTTAACCTTTTGTCTGTTGAGAAATTTCACCTAAAAGATGTGACTTTAGGTGTTCAAAAGAGAGGAACTATAAAGAGAAACAAAGTTATATACCGTTTGTCATTCCCTTTTCCTTATTAGAGACAATTGGAAATTTTGTCTCTGGACAGAGTCATGGGGACACATGGCTTAAACTTGCATAGAACCTGAGATAAAGAGGGTGTCATCCCTTTTACCAGAGTCCAGCTTGCCATGACTTTTAAATGTCATATAACAGTAAGCAAGAGCAGAAGAGACTGACAGAGCAGAGATCTAAGTATCCTAACATTTCTTGTCTTACTCTGAAGTTGTTTGTTTTTATCTAGGAAATTTATTTTACCATTTGTAATATATAAGGTTATAGGGTCTTGTCTATCTAACCTGCTTAGACCTCCAAAGAATATGAATTACATCTGTGATTATGACGTTGTGACCCACCTAACATAGGACATCACTGTGTCTAATGTAAGTTGAATTTACATTGTCTATGTCCCTATATGAAACTTTTAGAACATCCTTAAAATTTTGTAAACATTTGACAAATTTTTAACTTTAAGCATGGTATTTGGGTTTAGCCTGAAAAATAGGTTTCTGTTCCTTCTAAAAGTAAATTAAGTTTAGGCAAAATTTGGTCTTTTTAGATCTCTTACATCATTTCTACATATGCATATCTTCATCCACATAGTTTAACATTCTGATCTAAGTTCCACTCAAAAAAATATTTTTAATAAGGATTCTATATCAAAAATTGAAAAATACCTTCCCAATTCCTTTAGTCATCTCATCTCTACCCACAACTAACCATCTTTCTTATAAGACTATTAAGAAAAACTGCTCCAAATTGATTAATCTTATTACCCACTGACAAAGAAGCAAGTAGTCTGGCTTTTGAGTTAACCATTTTACTATTGGAAATTTGTAGAGAAAAATCCTTCCTTAGAATTTAGGTCACCAAAAATCTCTACCTGACAAGACTTGCTTTATAATACCAATATATATACCTTCAGATTTTATATAACCCATTGATTTGGGATAGGTCCTGTGAATAAACACCATGAAATACTCTTTCTATGAATACAGGCAAAACATGACAACTGTTTTATGGATAATATTTATCAATATCTCTAACACACTTGGAAATGCTTCTATTATGAGTAACCAAGGCAAATTTTCGCTTCTGTCTTGAGGAGCTTGTCTAGAACTCAGGCCAATTGCCTCCTCCTTTTAAGTAAAAGGACATTACAATATTATAAAATATCTGGAAATTATGAGTCACCATCTCAGAGAGAATTTTGTTATTTTCAGTAATTCTCTATGTCATTTGAAGTTGACCTAGAACATAAACTCAGTAATTATATTTATGATATGATTTAACAAAATATGGCTTTGTTTACATAAAATTTCCGTTCACCAAAGGGTTTAGATCTGACTTTTAATGAGAAAAACAACAACAGGAAAACCTTGAAGTAAATCAAATGCCAACAAAAACTTTAGGAGAGACCTGTTGGAGTATTTGGATTCATAAAGAAACCAAAAGGTGTATATAAACAATGTCTTATTTACTTAAAACCCAAACAAAAGAGAAAATATCAGGCACAGTTTAAACTAAAATTTTGTGCTTATTTTTATCAAGCAATGTAAAAGACCTATGGTTTAACATGTGGATTCAGGCTATCACATTGGAACTTTCAATTGGGGTTCCTCCTGTCTCAGCTTCACAAATATCTATGATGATAGGCCTAGCTCATTTTATTGTTTCTTTTTTTCTTTCTTTCTCTTTCTTTCTTTCTTTCTTTCTTTCTTTCTTTCTTTCTTTCTTTCTTTCCTTCTTTTTTATGAAGATATTTAAAATACTTTTTAACCAGTTTTAAGGGAGATTTTTCAACAAATTTATTTTGATTCATATTTTCAAAGATAAGGATGAGACAAATGAACACAACACTAAATACAAATATGCTAGCAATAATGGCTCTCCAGACACTGATGTGTGGCTGCCAAACCTAAACTGAACCAGAAACAAACCTCCATTTGAGATCCCCGAACAGAGCTAGAGAGGGTCAAGGGCAGTCCCTTGATCCCTTGTCCAGGAGAATTAATGCTGCATCCAGCTTCCCTCTTGGACTGAGAAAAGTGGGCAAAAACAGAAAAAAAAAAATTGAAAAATCACCTCCTAATATTTATTACCCAGTAAAGAAGGGGGGTGATAATCTTAGGCAAAAGTTCCCTGTCAATGGCTTGCTACCAACTCTAAAACCAGGAACATGCAGATGGATGGAGATCTGGTTCTTGGGTTAAGATTAGGGTCCTTCCCCAGTTCATTTGCCACAGAGTCAGAGAGGGAGGTCTTGAAATGTGGATCCAGTGCAAACCTCCAAGATGTTATGGGATCCATTGTCGCACAAGTAATACCATTGACTTGTGGGATGTGAGGCAATTTTTTATTGGGTAAAAGGAAAAAACAAAGCTGGTGCACCAGGTCTGCATCCCAGAGGTTGGGACCTCCTGATGCAGCCCTGAACTGCTGGAAGTGTCAGCTTTTATTGGAGAAAACCACAAGATATTCATTGTAAAAACAGGATGTAAGTTAAAATACAAACTTAGGTGGAACTGAGGCAAGAAATATTTTATGCTATGTAATCACAAAGGTATTGAGAAACAGAGAGATATAGGAAAGACATGGTGCATTGCAAAGGGGGTTATCTCATTTCTTAGGTAACAGAAAACACCTGCATTTTGCAATAAGTCCTGTGGTAACAATTCCTGGAACTTCTCCTTTATCTGTCAGGAAGATCAACATGAGTGGTGGTCTCTATTATGTGTGCCTAATGGCAAGGGCTGCACAGGAAGATATTTATCAAGGTTTATTGTGTCCCTTTACATTCCATTTTCCATCAGTCCCACTGACAACAAAATAAAGGTTGGGAAAGTCAGTCTGTGGTATTCTTTGGACTAGTTTTAATGTTTAAAAATGTTTTTGAGTTGAAAAGAATTCATAAGGCTCATTTTTTTTGTTTAGGAATTTTATTAATTCTTCTTATTATCCTTTCTTCTATAAACTATCTTTTGCATTTTCTTTCTTTCTTATTTATTTATTTTTTATAAGTTATGGACACACTGAGTATGTAAACAACACTTGTTGGTACCATCCTTATCCTCATCCCTGCCTCCACACCATCCTCATTGGGGATGCTGGTTATCCCCATGAGGATTATGGGTCCTGCATTCTTGGGGTAGCCATCAGTTATGGGGAAGAAGTAATGTTTCTGTGTGTAATATCCCAACTTGTGGCTCAAACAATCTAATACCTCTTCCATGAAATACCCTGAGCCATGTTGGGTTCATTTTAGATCTACTTCAGTGATGGGCTCCTAGGATTCTCTGTAACTCTGTATCTCTGGTTTGGTAGGAGTTGAGTGTCCTCAGTGTCTACCTCTTCGCCCTTGTGCTGATATCAGGTTCACTGAGAAAGCAGTACTCTTGCTCATTACTTCAATTCCTCCATGGTTTCAGCTGGGGGCCCTGGTAAAGTAGTAATGTGCCATTTCTCTCCTCAGGTCTTGCAACCATCGGAAAAAGAGAAGCAGATTATTCAATGGAGAGTAAAGTCAGCACACGTTAAATGGGAAAACCATTGTTAATTTAGAGAGACTTTAATTGTTGTAGGCCCTGTTGTAGCCCAAGATTTGTGGGAGCTTGATATTGGAGAGCAGGCTCATGTGGATAGGATTCTGATTTGTTTCCCAGTTCCAGCTATGGGTTCCTTTTCATTGAGTGGATCTTTTAGCCAATCCAAGAGCACCTGGTTACCCACCATGGCTGTGTGCCATTATTGCAGTTGTGTGAGCATCACATCAGTTTGTTTGCTGCTGAGTAGCTTAGACCTTGAATTACTTGGACAGAAATTGACCACTTTCCCCCAGTAGCTCATGTGGCATCTTCTAGCACTAGATGGGCTGACTGTCTGGGGACTAACTCTCTTCCAGATTCCAGCCAGTTCTCTCCATGTTCTCTACCAGCAGTAGGGTCTTACCATTAACCTCCGGTGGGTAATCAAGTGCTCTAACAAAAGTCTGTCTTCTTTTGGGAAACTTTCTAAGTCTCTCTGATAAACAGCTCTTTGTAAATGTTAACCACATCCTTGTTCTAGGTGTCACAAGCCAGTACCAAGAGAAAAGAAAGAAGAAAATATAAAAATGAAAGAAAAAAAAAGAGAGAAACAGAAGAAAATCAAGGTTAGGCTTCATCTTACCCTCTCCTCGGTCCTTTGATTCATGTATTCCCTCTAAGGTGCTGATATGGGTTCAACTATTCAGTTTGTCTTACAGAATATAGGATTTTATGGTACCATTTCCATTTGGGTTCACTTTTGTGTTCATACCCCATCCTTACTCTCTTCTCAAGCCCTACCTTCCATATTGTCTGGTCCTTGAGTTAAGGCACACATATTCAATTTAATAAACAAAGTCAATGGTACACCAAAATTATCTTCCTATAGGAAATGAGGAAATCTGTAATGTTTTATGATTGAAAATGTGTCTAGTGTAATTCTGGGTACCAATGTGTTACGAGGGTTTTAGGGATTCTAGGCAAAAAAATATATGAGGTTCTTTCTCTTTTGCAAAGAGATGTTCAGCTTATTTTTTAATGCAATTATATTCCTTATACAATGTACCATGATTTCTATTCCATATAAGTTAATTGAAAAATTTTATTATAATTCTAAGAGAAAAGGAAACTGCAAATATTTTGTTTGGGAGATTTATTTGGCAGAATAGCTTTACTATATATTTGAGATTTCAGAGATACAAATTTCTACACATACAAAACCTTGGCATTACCATAGCAAATGATCAGCAAAGCAGAGGGAATTAGCCAACACTGAAATTGTTTAAGACAGATAAGAAAAGCTCTAAAAATATTTTGTATAATTTGGAAAATTATTAATAACAAAGATTTTAAGCAAATAAGAAGGATATAAATTAATAGTCAGACAATATGACCCTGTACCTCAGAGACTCAATAAAGTTAAGGGGTTTTCACAATGTAAAATGATGTGTAATTATGTTAAATATTACCTTGGTGAAAATAAAAATATACGAACATCTGAGTGGAAGTATTTAAACATGGAAGAATGTCAATAAAAGAAAAATAAAGTCATAATAAGAACAAGAAACCAAGGGCACAGAAATGTCCAACCAATGGCAATGACTTGCTAGTCATTGTGGCAAAAATCAGCCTCAATCACAAACACAAAGGGAGTTTCAAGACATGTCCTACACATGCATAATGCCTCTCTTCAGATAGAATTTGAGCCAAATCTAGTTTTACTTAATGATGAAAGAAATCATAGAAGTCAGAAGTTCTTAGACTCAACTATCCAGGTGCAAATAGGCAGGGCAATATACTCTCTAAGGACGTTTTAAATACACCATGGTCAAAATTTTTTCCACTAATGTACTTAAACTTCTATTTTTTTCATTCACCCTATTAATAGTATATTAAATATACTCCTGTAATGGAAGATTTGGAATATAGCTATAGTTAATAAATAATATAAACTTCCTGTTTAAGAATTAAGGTAATATTATAATTTGTACCTCCCTGAACACTTCCATGCCCTTTCGTATAATACAACCATAGTTTTGGACTTTTATCTCTCTCTCTCTCTCTCTCTCTCTCTCTCTCTCTATATATATATATATATATATATATATGTGTGTGTGTGTGTGTGTGTGTGTGTGTGTGTGTATGTATATGTATATGTATGTATATTATATCTATGTATTATATATATTATATTATATATAATATATATTATGTATATGATATATATGTAATATATATACATATATAAAATATTATATATGTATATTTATAATATGCAATATATTTTCAGGCAATAGTATGTTTAGTTTTGCTTATTTTATATCATCAAATCAAATTCTTATATTTGCTCTTTAAGATCCACTATTTCACAGATTTATGATTATATGGTTCATTTATATTTGTCTATACATTTACATAGCACATTTATTCTATAATGAATTCTGTCTTATAGATATATCACAATTATTGGTCAGTTTTTTTTTTTCTTTTTATCAATGAATAGTATATTACCAGCAGAAGACATAATGGCCTCAATTGGCTTATGCACATCTCTTAGTCCACACATACAAAAATGCCTCAAGCCAGGCATGGTGGCACGTGCCTTTAATCCCAGTACTTGGGAGGCAGAGGTAGGAGGATTGCAGTGAGTTCAAGGCCACCCTGAGACTACATAGTTAATTCCAGATCAGCCTGGGCCAGAGTGAGACCCTACCTCGAAAAACAAAAACAAAACGAACAAAAATAAAAAAGCCTCTAGAATAAAAATCAAAATTTGTCAGTGTCAGCATGTGGGCTGTGCTAATCTTCACTCTTCCTTGCTATGACACCATGTTATATACATAATTTAGGTGATTTCTGCTTCTGCTCTTTTACTTCACAATCCTTATTACTTTCTAACTTTGTTAACCATTTTTTGTTCACACATCAGTAGTGGTGAATAAATCATATTTATGATTAGTAACATGATAAATATATCAGTCTTCTTTAACATTTTTAATGAAATGCTCATCTACATTATTTTTCCATCCTTTTTACTAGGTTGACATTTTCTTGTTTTCTGTAGTTACGCCTATATTCCCAAGATCATCCTTTGTTGTGTAAACAAGTGAAACCCAACCTTGTGCAAGTCTAAAGCTTGTTTGCCCTACTCTATTTATGATGTTCTTGCATGTGGAAACATTCTCAATCTTATTATAATTGTACTCTCTGATGATTTTGATACCATGAATATTTTAGCTGCATTTGAGCAAACTTCTTACCTCAAACTTCATAGACTGTCTTCTGCAATTATATTAATAAGTCATACAATACTAATTTTACCCTACGGTCTGCCATTTGGGACTTATATGCAAATTCTGTCAGAAAGGTATCTATAACTTTTTTTTAATATTAAAGACATACTTATTATGAATACATCATGTGTTGTACCATCCTTTCAACTGTCCCTGGCCCTTCTGAAGTTAGGGTCCTCCTTATTGTGATTGCTGGTATTCCCCATGGATTTGTGGTTTATGCATAGTGAAAGCAGCAGTCAGGTATTCAAGGGGGACAAAATGTCTGGGTATGATGTCCCAACCTGTGGCTCTTAGAATCATTCATCCCCTCTTCTGCAAAATTCCCTGAGCCATCATGGGTTTGTTTTACATCTACTTGTCTACTTCAGTGATGAGCTCTTAGGAGCCTCTGAATCTCTACTTTGGTAGGTGTTGAGTATCCTCCATGTCTGTCTCCTTCACCTTGGTGCTTATTGACAAGCTCATCATGGAAGCAGAACTCTTGTTCATCTCCCCAATTCCTCTGTGGTTTCAGCTAGGTCTTGGTTGAAGTGCAACAGGTAGTTTATTTCTTCAGGTCTTGCTCCCTTCTAAAAAATAAAAACAGATTTTCTAATTGAGAGTGGAGTCAACATAAGTTAAATGGGATAAGCATGATTAACTTAGGGAAATTTTGATGGATTTATCCCCTCTTTTAACTAAAGACTAGTGGGGCTTGTCACTGGAAAGCATAATTTTTTTAAATTTTTTTTTTATTTATCTATTTGAGAGAGACAGACACAGAGAGAAAGGCAGAGAGAGAGAGGGGCATGCCAGGGCCTCTAACCACTGCAAAGAACTCCAGATGCGTGTGCCCCCTTATGCATCTGGCTAATGTGGGTCCTGGGGAACTGAGCCTCGAACCAGGGTCCTTAGGCTTCACAGGCAAGCGTTTAACTGCTAAGCCATCTCTCCAGCCCCATAATCATTATCTCCATAGGATTCAGACTTGTTTCCCAGTTCCAGATATGGGTTCCTTTCCACTGAGCAGATCTCTTAGCCAATTAGCAAGCTACTGGTTACCCACCAAGGCTGTTTGCCACTGTTTCACTAGTGTGTACTTCTTGTCAGGCTGGTTGCCTCTAAGCAGTTTAGACCTATGCTTATTCACACCATTGTTGGCCACTTTCCCCCCAATAGCTCATGTAGTAATTTCCAGCACTAGGTGGGATAACTGTCTGGGTACTAGCTGGCTTTCAGATTCCAGCCATGTTCTGGGTTAACAGCATATGGTGTTTTCAGCAATAGGGTCTTGCCTCTTACCTCAGGTGGGAAATCAAGTGCTTTGACAAAATCCTGTCTTGTTTTGAGGTCCTCATAATTCTCTCTGATAAACAGTTCATTGTGGGAAGCAACTGATTTCTGGTACTGGGAGTTATGGGCCACAGCCAGAAACCTTTTTAAAAGTAAGCTTCATCCCATCCTCCCTAGGACCCTTTATGTCAGGTGCTTTCCCCATACTCCTATTGAGGGATAAATCTTTTAGTCTAACTTCAAGTATAAAAGTTTCTATGGTACCATTTCATTTTGTATTTAGTTTTGTGTTTATTTTCCCCCAACCTCTGCTTTCCCTCCCTCTAACCATTCCATCACTATTTTCTTTTCTACAGTTGCCTATCAGGTATGCCAGCAACTCAAGAAGATCCAGGTTAGGAATTTCAGGTGAGTGAGAACATGTAGTGTTTGTCTTTCTGTGTTTGCAAAGTATGATCTGTTCCAAGTCTGTCCATTTTCCTACAGTTTTCATTGCCTGGGACTGTTCTATTACTACTTATTGAAAAGGTCACTTTTTTGGACAATGGAACACACAGGAGCCATAGATTGTTATTATTAAATTTTCAGTGCCAGGGATGGGATACCTTTCAGTGAGTTGTTGGCCAGGGAGGTCCCTGATGCCCCCAAAACATTATAGGCCCTTGTTGAGGCCCTTGGTTTCCCACCAGGAATAGATGGTAAGACCCTATTGCTGAAGACTTTACATACTTGGGCTGCAAGGCCACTGAGAAATCCTGTTGGAACTGAGCTGATAACCTCCCCCATGTAGATCAGCTGACAGAAAGCTGGAAGAAGCCATTCTACATGTAGTTCAATGGGAGAAAGAGATACCACCAGTGAAGATACTCAACAGTGGACCCTGCAAGCCTTATAATTGGCCAGCCATCCCAAATGAGCCAACAGGTGCAATAGTGGCACATCTGTCATTGTGGAAACCAACTGCCTTCCAATTGGACTGGAGGTCCGCTTCATGGGGGGAAACACATCCTTGATACTGAAAACTTAAAACAGGGGTAGTCATGAGCCCTAGGGGTGTAACATCTGCTGAGGTCTGGAAAAATGTATATACTATGCTTATCAAACTTCCCAGTAAACACTTCTCTTAATATTTATACCCTTATATTAATGCTACTCTCATTTTGGGTAGAGAATCTTCTCTTTTCAGATGGCAGTGACTTTGAGATGACTCAGAAGGTATCATAGTGCTAGAAAGAAGTGACTGGAGTACTGAGTAACATCTCTATCACACCTTCCAAGGCTCAGGGTCTAATGCGGAAGAGGTGGCGGAAAGAATGTAAGAGCCAAAGGAAAGATATGACTCCATACAACGTGCTCCCTCCAGACATAAAATGGCCTGGATATGCATGACCTCATAGTGCCTGACACTACCTACACAAGACCATCATAAGAGGAGGAAAAGACCATGACATCAAAATAAAATAGAGTCTGATTGAGATAGGGATGGGCTATGACAGAGAATGGAATTTCAAAGGGAAACTTGGGGGGGGGTAGGGGTATTACCATGGGATACTTTTTATAATCCTGGAAAACGTTAATAAAAATTGAGAAAAAAAAAAAAAGAAAAGAAAAGAAAAGAAAAGAAAAGAAAAGAAAAGAAAAGAAAAGAAAAGAAAAGAAAAGAAAGAGAGAGGGAATGGGCGTGCCAGAGCTTCCAGCCACTGCAAATGAACTCCACATGCGTGGCCTCCCTTGTGCATCTGGCTAATGTTGGTCCTGGGGAATCAAGCCTCAAACTGGGGTTCTTAGGCTTCACAGGCAAGCACTTAATTGCTAAGCCCTTTCTCCAGCCCCATACTTTTTTTTTTAAAGAGCTAAATTTAACTTTTATTCTCTCTTTCCACAGAAAATGCTAGCAAAACTTCAAGCCAGAAATATATGCTGATTTCACAAACTGTAAATATGTGTAAAGCCAATAAACTTTTATTTAAGAGAAAAAAAAAGAAAAGGTCTCTTATTTCCCCAAAGATATTTCTCACTGTAATTTAGTTTATCATGTACACATATATCTATTTTTGTTTTGCCTTCCATATTTCAAGAACTAGGTCTTTCACAACAGACCCCATTATCTTAGTTAATATTTTTAATGTCCTCTGACTATAAATTATTAATTGAGATTAATTGAGGATGCTTTTACTTCTGTTTTCCTTTTTACACAATGAATTTTACTCTAGAAAAGTTGTATAATTAGATGACCTTGTTGGATAGGAGATAGGTTCCATACTATTATTTTTACTACTTGGCATGAAACCTGAAATTTTACTGCTCAGTGTATGTAACTTCTGGGGTGGAGAGATGGCTCAGTAGATAAAGTAGATAAAGTGCTTTCAGCACATCTCAGAGTCCTGTAGTTCAAATCCCCAGCCCCATGTAATTTCTGGGAACTGTATCAGCCTTCAGTAATCCTAATGCCCCAACAGAAGTGAAATGCAAGGTGAGGACTGATTTGAAAGTTGTTTTTGTACCTCCACATGTGTGTCTGCACCCATATACACACAGAGAAACTAAATAAATGATAACTAAATCAAATAAATAAATAAAATCTAGTTTTATTTTATTCTCTATATTTCTAATGACATAATCCTGTTTTTTTTTTTTATTAAGCTGCTGGGTTATTAAGATCATACAATCAGATCAAGTTTACAAGGGTGTTTTTTGTGAACATTCTTTTGGCAATTGTTCAGAATTCCATTTTAAATACAGTAAGTTTTACATTTAAACCTTTTTATATAAGGGTTTTGGCTTTATTTCTTTTATATCCACATCAAAAAAGTGATTTCAAAATAGAAAACCCACAGTTTTTTAATTCAAAATGAGAATCTCTGAATTTTATGCTCATGATATACAATAGCACTACTTGCTCCAACATTACACATCATTTAGAACTTTTTTTTGCCTTGTATACATGCCCCTGATTTTTTTCCAACTAATTATCACCACTTGACTATTTTTACTTGTCAGGAATTACATATTCCCTTTTTATTTAATTAAACATATATAAATGAGCTGCTCTTTACTTGACTAAAGCAAATCACCTCCATACTACCCTCTTCAGCATTGTATTCCTATTTGATGGAACCCCTCTTTATTATGCTTCTTCTGAATTCCCAGATTATAAGGTTTATGGTTTTGTGCAAAACTCAACCAGGTGAGCTACATCCCCATCCAGCTACTTAGTTGTTCTAGTTCCTTATATATTCTTTTATTAACCCATTTATAGGTATATAGTTTAGAATTATCCCCCTGCATTCTGAAGAGTATGCCTCTGTTCAGTCCTTTGTTTACAGAAGCTATTTAGTTACATGAGATGTTGTATGTTTACTTCAGTTATAGTATTGGTAAGTATTGGAATTATAGTATTGATAAGTATTGGATAAGTATTGGAATTTCATCCAATAAATAATTTCTTATTCTGAGATTGTAGTTTCTCTCCTCATTGCTGGGACAAAGCACCTGACCAAAAGCCACTGATGGGAGGAAAGATTTTATTTAGGTATACTGTCTCAGGGGAATGCTTCATGATGTCAGGGGAAAACATGGAAAGAGTGGCTTTTGCCTTTGAAAGCCCTCTTATTTCCTTGTAGTTTCTGTCCATCATTTAATGTAACACATATATGAGTGTTATATTTAATACTACCTGTAGACCATTCAACTTTATTTTTCATATAAAATAAGTGAAAATAAGATGATATATTTACATCTATTATAGTTCCCTAAAAGCCTAATTTTTAAATAAGAAGTAACTTGGGGTGATGATAGCTCAGTTGATAAACTGATTACTGTGTAAGCATGAGTAACTGAGTTCAGATCCCTAGGGTAGGCATTGTGGTTCACCTTTAATCCCAGCGCTGGGGAGATAAGACAAGGGATACCTGAATCAAGCTGGCTTGGTGAATGGGTGAATGCTGAACCTAAGAGAGATCCACTTAGTAAATAAAATGTGTATCAATAAAGAAAGATGTCATATTAACCTCAGCTATCCACATGAATGATCACACATATACTTTCACATCTGCTACCATGTGTAGTGACACACATTCACACCCCTACACATACACATAAAGTAAATAGCAACTTGGAAGATGAAGTAAGCATTTTATTTTAAAAGGTTTTGGTTACACCTTGGAAAATGTTGGTTCCCACTTAATATCTTTTGTTTAATAATAGCAAACTGTATATTGGAAAGTTATAGCTATGCCTGTAAATAGCTACTTGCTTGAATTCTGATGTCAGAAAAAAACAATTGACAGGTGATTTATTAATTATTTTAATATATTTTTAATGAAATTATCAATAGTGAATTTACCAAAAATCTTAAGAAAATATTTAAAAAGGATACATTTGCTTTCAAACCTTAAGGCTTTTTTTTTCTTTTTTTTTTACTCATCACCTCCCAATAGAAAAAAAAAAAAAAAAACAAAACCCAGAGGCATGCAGTTCAGAGCACCTTTAATAAGGATGCTATAAGGTGGTTGATGGGTCTCCTCTGAATATATTAAGGCTTGAACACATTTTATGAAAACAACTATCTGGGCACTGAAAACTTCCTGGCCATTTTTCAGAGGAGACACCAAATGGAGAAGCATTTTATGCTTGAAACATATCAGGGTACTTGAAAAAATGAGCATCTGGAACTTCCTGCCCTCTCCAAACTCTGGCAACAGCTATTTCTTCATTGCACGACAATGACCCTGAAAACTAGTAGCTTTCTTTATTGAAGGAAGTATATTTGGTTTGGACTGAAAAGGTGAAGACCAAAGGTTTGGTGGATAAAATTGACCATTTATTTTAGGAAATTTTATGGCAGACCTGCAGCTTTCAGAGCTGAAGCATTCAGTTCTCATTACAACCTGAAATTGTAGAGTGAAGATAGCCAACAAAGGGCCTAGCAGAGTTCTCCATACAATGTTCATAAGCTAACAAATTGTACACAGAATATTGAGACAGTAGATTACTCAGTGAAAAGTAAAAGCATGGTAAACCTTGTGAACTTTCCAAACACTCCAATGAGTTCTCAAAATAATTAGCTAATTAGTTAGCAGAGGGTAGAAGCCTTGATGAGTTTACCACAATCTTTGTTTAAGTCATTACTTGAATAATAAGAAATACATGTACAGGAGACAGTGTTAGGCAGATAGGCTGAAACACAATGAAAAAGATTGAAAAAATTCCTGAGCAATTAAATTAGTGAGAGAGACTGGGTCTATACTTTCTTGACAAGTTAAAGAAAGAGGTAATATTTAAAAATACTTTTAAATATTCTGAGTTATTATTGTCTATTGTAAGATACTGAACTTTCAAACAAAAATTACTATTCATACAAAGAAACAATGCCTGTATTGAAAACATGTTAGTAGAAATTATTAAATTCAGAAAATAATCATCGAATTTTAGGAATTTTACAATTTCTTTTATGATTTCTTCCACAACCCAACCGTTGTTGAAAACTGTGTTATTTAGTCTCCAGAAATTGATGTAGTTCATGATGTGTCTGTTGTTGTTAATTTCTAGCTTTAAAGCATTGTGATTTGGCATGATGCAGGAAGTTACTTCAATTATCCTAACTTTATGAAGACATACTTTATTGCCTAATAGATGGTCAATTTTGGAGAAGGTTCCATGGGCAGCTAAGAAGGATGTGTATTCTGAAGAGTTTGGGTGAAAAGATCTGTAGACTTTCATTAGGTCTAGTTCTATGGTGTTGTTGAGCTTTATTAGTTCCCTGTTGATTTTCTGCATGGATGATCTGTGTATTGATGATAGTTGAGCATTGAAGACTCTGAATAAGATGGTGTGGGTGTTTATTTCTGTTTTATTATTGAGTAGATTTTGTTTATGAACTGTGGTGCCCCTGTGTTTGGTGAATATATATTATGATTATATTGTACTCTTCTTGTATCATTCCATTGAGTAAGAAGTGGCCTTCTTTGTCCTTTTTGATTAATTTTTGTTTGAAGTCTATTTGATCAGATATTAATATAGTAATACCCACATTTTATTTCCATTTGCTTATCTATTTGGAGACTCCTGAAAAGGATGAATATAGAGTTACCAACAGACCCGGTTATTCCCTTCCTGGGCATTTACCCTAAAAGATCCACATCTCAGTTCAGAAATATTTGCTCAACCATGTTTATAGTTGCTCAGTTCATAATAGCTAAAAACTAGAATCAACCCAGGGTGCCCATCATTGGATGAATGGATAACCAAGATGTGGTATATCTATGCGATAGAATTCTACTCAGCAGTAAGGAAAAATAATGACACATTGAAATTTGTAGAAAAAAATGGTTGAACTTGGAACAGATCATTCTAAGTTCACTCACACAATCACAGAACACAAATGTTGCATGAACTCACTCATCTGCAGTTCCTAACCTGGATCAGCCCAAGTTGCTGAGATAACTGAATAGCATTCAAGGCTCAAACAATAGGGAGTGTAGGAGTTGGGGGAAGGGATAGGGTGGAGTGGACACAAAACTGAACCCAAATTTTACTGGTACCATAGAATCCTATATCCTGGAAGTGGAACCCTCAGGAGGACCTTAGAGGGAGCATGTGTATTGAAGGCCCTAGAGAGAGTGAGACAAACCTAACCTCAAATGTCTCCTGTTTCTCTTCTCTTGTCTTTTCTTTTTTCTTTCCCCTTGGCTCTGGCCTATAAATCCCTGCACCAGGATGTGGTCTACATCCACAATGAGCTGTTGATCAGAGAGACTTACTAGATCTCCCAACACAACTAAAACAGACTTCTGTCAGCACACTTGCTTTTCCACCAGAGGGTAATGGTAAGACCCTACTGCTGAAGATAAAAAACACCATTGGTCCTTATCTGATGCTCGCTCCCATTTAGTGCAGAGACTGATTTCTTGGGACATGCAAGTACAATAGTGGCACACAAACATGGTGGGTAATGAACTGCTCTTGGATTGGCTAACAGATCTGCTCAGTGGAAAGAAACCCACAACTGGAACTGGGAAACAAGTCAGCATCATATCCAGATAATGATTCTGCTTTCCATTGTCAAACTCCCATTAACCTTAGACTGTAAGAGGGTCTAGACTCTTATAAGTCTTTCTAAATTAATAATGGTTATCCCATTTATCCAGTGCTGACTTCACTCTCCATTGGAGAATCTGCTTCTTTTTTTCAGATGAGAACTGGGCCTGAGGAGATTAAAAAAAAAAAAAAAAAAAAAAAAACACCCAGAGCACTCCAGCCCTTCACCAGCTGAAACCACAAAGGAATTGGGGAAATGAGCAATAATTCCGCTTTCTTAGTTAAGTTGATATCAGCACAAGAGTGATGGATAAAGATACTGAGAACAGTCAACACATAACAAACCAGACATCTATATGCTCCTAAGTGCCCATCACTGAAGTAAACTTGACATGCTCCCAGCATGGCTCAGGGAATTTTATGGAAGAGGGTGTGGAAAGATTGTTAAAGCCACAAGTTGGGACATTTTACACAGAGACATTGCCTCCCCAGCCCCCACAATGCATGACCCACAAACCCATGGGGTTGACTTCATCCCCAATGAGGAAGGCCTCTTCAGAAAAGGGGCATGGAGGAGGGAAAGAATGGTACCAACTTGTTATGGTTACATACAAAATATGTCCATATCTAATAATAAAAATAAATAATAAGGAAAAACAGAATAAAAATATGGTCTGTGGAGATGCACAAACATAAGGTGCTAGGTTTTGACATTCCTAGAACGCATAAAGGCTGGCCATAGCAGAAGTGCACATCTATGATCATAATGCAGACATTACATTAAACTGAACACAAAATATATCAAATAAAAAATGGGGAAACATTTATAAAACGTAAGACACTATGTAATCCATTAGATGTTTACATAAAAAATATGTCCATATCTACTAATAAAAATCAAAAAAGAAATAAATAAATTCAGAAAATACAGAATAGAGGAAAATAATAAATGAAAATAACAAAAGACTCACTGACATGCAACATAATTTGGAAACTCATCATGAGGTGAATGGGAGTGTAAGAGTGTGTGAAATATGAGAAAATATTTGAAGAAATCTTGGCAAACATATGGAGATTTTTATTGAGAACATCAATTCTCTAGTTCTAAAAGCTTAGCAAATAAAAAGAATATCACTTAAAATTTTATACATATATATATATACATTCTTATTAATCCAAAGGAAATTTTATATATATATATATATATATATATATATATATATATATATATATATATATATATATATATATATATGTTAGCTTAAAGCCATACAAACAGAAATAAGGAAAATACATGAGTTAGGGAACAACATAGAACTTTGGACTCACAATATGCTCTGAAACAACTGAATTGTTGAAAAGCAAAGGAACATTGTGGAAAAATGTATTTGGAATATTGATAGAAAAATAAATAAGTATTGTACATTTGACAAAAGTAGTAGAATATCACTTGAAGATAAAGCTGAAATACAATTCTCCAAAGAGTAAAATATGGAGAATAGATGTTTCTATAGTGAGCATCATAACACATGACTGTAATGCTAGCATATGTAAGGTTGAGGCAGGATTAGGAGTTCAAGGTCATCCTTGGATACACAGCAAATTTTAGACTACTCTAGACAACAGAGCCACTTAAGGAAGAGCAACTACAAAACAGGCTCTTGCTTGGACAGTAAAAAATCTTTAATTAAATCTAAGAAATTAACCAAAATATAAAAGTGATAAGTTTCATAAATTTAAAAGTGTGTGTATATATTAAAATAAGTAAATATAATATACTCTACTCAAATTGTAAAACCACATTTTATCTATTAAAATTTTAAAGAATTAGTTATAGGTGAATGGCTTTATTGAGTTGGAACAATTCTGACATACAAGGTGGCCACTTTAAAGGTGAGAGATGATATTGTTATTTTCATTTGCATTTTATTGGTTACTGGTTTAAACACGAAAGAAAATAATTGTCAGGCTAAAGAGACAACCTATAGATTGTCACAAAATTGTAAACTCTGCATCCGATAGACACAGAAAAATAAAGAAGAATACTAGCAGACATTAAATTTGTCTTAATCAATAAGCATAGCATTCTAGTTCTGATTAAATTATTAGTGAGTTAATTTAATCTTATATTCTACTCCTTGTGCTTTTATAATTATTTTAAAGAAATAATAGGTAACTTCAAATATAACAATACTGTGTCAGTATTAATTATAGAGTTAAATAAAAATGTATTTCGCTAGTTATGGTTTTCATCTTAGTTGAAGTAATGTATATGAACTAAATAATTGCTTTACATGCTTACATGGAATGATAAGATTTTATATCAATGCACTATAATTGTGAATAATAACTCCCAAAGTTTAAACATTATGCATTATGTAAACTTACTGACAATTAAATCAAAGGAAATTTTATAGGATCTTAAATTAAAGTTTTATTTGTAAGTGTTCTTTTCAATGACTTAATTGAACATTTTATTATTAGAAAACATATTCTCCATCAGTTTTGATAAAAGACATTTATTTCAAGATGGAAAATAATATTCATAATGTCTGCACACATATAAGCATTTTATAATTTTCATTAAAATAATCCCATAGAACTGAACCATACTTAGCTTTAGCTTCCAAAGTGTATTAAAATAATGTATTAATGAACCTTAATTTTAAAAAATGTAAAAACATATCTTAGCATGTTCATGTAGTGATTTCATATTTATTAGTTTGATATATGCTATTGGTGTCTTGCTTCCCTGTTTTTAGCAAACACGATTAACCATTCCCTTTTTGATATAGTTCAGGAAGACAGGCTTTGATCCAACTGCCTCTTGGCTAAGCCTCTAGACTCTGAGACTCAAACAGATCAAAACTACTGAATCTAGGATAAAGACTTTGAAACTTTGTGTTTTCCATAGGAGGCTTTATCTTTCACTCTCTGTAAGCTTTGCATATTATTAGAACATTTTTTACTATGTTTTCACTAATAAGTACTAATACTATTAGAACATTTTTTTCAAAAGTAATCCTGTATAAATTCACAATATCTTATTCCTTAGAAATAAATTAATTTACAATTAAGAAGGTTTTCTTGAAATTTTTGATTTAATAATTAATTTGCACTTTTTGAGATCTAGATAAAACATTCTTGATGAAGTTATCTTCTCAGTTATAATTTTCTAATTATTTTTAAAATTAAATGTTCTTTATATGTTTTCTTTTAGTAGTGACATTAGTATTTCCTATTTTATTAGTGTAACTTTGAGGACAATGATCACCTAATAAAATGACATAGAAACTAATTTATTTTGTGATATTCATAAAACCATACTCATAGTTAGACAATGAAATTTATATCTCCTAAAAACAAGATAATGGTGATCTTTAATTTTTTTCCTAGGCATCCTGTAAGTCTTGAAGAATTGTTTGATTGTTATAATATCTGGGTGATCTTGGCACCAAATTTCTTCTGTACTAAGCACTTTGAGTGACAAGACTGTTTATTTTCATATCTGCCCTCCATATCTCTACACATGTAAGCTATTATTTACTAACTAATTATTAATTACAAACTAATGTAATTAACTAATTACATCTCTTAGAGGTGACACTAGAATGACCCACATTTATTTAAATGACTTATGTCTATGTATGTTATCACTTTCTGTTATCTTTTGTGTGATTATAGAACAACTACTATAGTAAAAATATAATTTGTAATAACCTTTATTTTATTGGTAATATTAATTTGGATAGAAAGAACACTAGCCTAAAATTTAAATAAATACTTATGATTTTACACTTCTCATGGTGAAGAGTATTTCAAATGCTTTTCCAGCATAGTGAGCTAAATGATCATTTCATCACTCCACCTTCCTATACAAATGAGTCTGCAAGAAATTCAGTATTTGACACATACATTTTTATGTCCTCATATGATAATTACATAATTTTATAGTTATATGATACAAACAAAATTATTCAAAAAATAAACAGTTCACACACACACAAACACGCATACCTATATATTGCAAAATTTCTCTAAGGACAGTAGATATGGACATCTTATTTTTTATTTATTTATTTTACTTTATTTTTGTTTACTTATTTATTTCAGAGTGACAGACAGAGAGAGAAACAGGCAGATAGATAGATAGAGAATGGGCATGCCAGGGCCTCCAGCCAACATGCACCACATTGTGCATCTGGCATACATAGATTCTGGGGAATTGAGCCTTGAACTGGGGTCCCTAGGCTTCACAGGCAAGTGCTTAACAGCTAAGTCATATCTCCAGCCCCATCTAAAGTTTTTTTTATTTTGACAGACATATTTGATCAGGCTTTTTCAACATAATCTATTTACATATACTGTTCATTTATTATATAAAAATTTTATATGTAATAGACTATTCATGTCCTTAAATTTTTATTTCTATATAAAATATGAATCATTTGGAAGTTATAACATTTTTAGAGAAATTTGGGGCTGCCGTATGAAAAGAATAATTATCTTACCAAACCAATTTATGAACAAGTAAAAAAACGAAAATCAGGGAAACAATGAAAAAAGTCCAAAATATTTCTCTTGGCTATATCACTTCTACATGATTTTTTAGGGCTTCATATATACTGGACAATTGTTCTACCAGTTACCATTCCTCCAACCCAAAAGTAACATGAATTTTTCATTCTTTTGTGGTATTGGAAGTCAATCCAGGACATCTTGAAAGTTTGCCAAGTGTTGCACAACAGCACTGCAATCGCAACTAACTAATACAGATAGCCACTGTTGGAGTACTCAATATCATATCATATGAATGAACGCAGCCCAACCATTCTTATAGTTACATAGTAATATGTGACACATGTGCATTTGTTAGCTTTGCTCCTCTCGAGAATCCTTGTATGAGGATTAAAGTTGTAAATGGCGATATGGTAATAGTTTGCCATCATTATATTTTGCTCAGATCTAAGTCTGAGGGAGAACACCCCAGAATAAAGCTAGTATTCATTTTGAAGATCTCAGCTGGACATTGCAATGGATAGAACACTGGAGGGTTATGCATATACATTTTTTTTCACCCCAGGAATCATACAGTGTGGGTAAAGGAACCTTGGAAGTCATTCTCCAATGATTCAGTCAGAACTTCTTTCTTTTAAGTCTAACTACTTACATTCTTTGTATTCTGCTTTCATTCTGGTTTGTGTGAAAGACTTTTGAAATCCCTGACTTCCACAGCTCTACTAAAAATGCAAAAAGTTAGACTTTCTTCAGAGTTGTATAAATCTTTCAGTATGGAAATGTGTCAATTTATGAAAATGAAAATATTCTGTCCATACACCTATGGCTGTCACAGGTGCACCTCCCATACTAAACCGTGCAGATTTTGTGCAGTTTAAAAGAATTTAAAATGTGTCTAAAAGAATTTGGTGATTAAGCTGGGTGTGGTGGAGCATACCTTTAATCCCAGCGCTCAGGAGGCAGAGGTAGGAAGATTGCTGTGTCGTGAGTTCAAGGCCACCCTGAGACTACATAGTGAGTTCCAGGTTAGCCTAGGCTAGAAAAACCAAACAAACAAACAAATAAACAAAAAATAATTTGGTGATGAATTTTCATTTTGACCTTTGTATATAGTGATTATTTGACTAGCCATTAACTCTATAACAAAATAAATTCAGGACACCTGTAGTTTATTTTATAATTCCTCACACAGGAACAGTTGTATGATATTCTCATAGTCATTTGACTTAATAACATATTTCTTATTTCTTACAGTCATAAATATCTAAGAGAACTGGAATGGACCACCCCAAGCTTGACATGCTATCCTCCTTTATTTCATGTTACCCCTTGAAGTAACAATTCCTTCAAAGTCAAACACAAATTTGCCTTAACAGGCACTACTTCTTGAACTATCTTGGATAAAGTGTAATGGAACTATAAATATGATAAACATCTGTGTAATTTATTTATTTATTTATTTATTTATTTATTTATTTATTTAAGAGAACGAGACAGAGGAAGACAGATAAAAAGATAAAAAATGAGCATGCCAGAGCCTCCAGCCACTGAAAATGAATTCCACATGCATGTGCCACCTTGTGCATCTGGCTTATGTGGGTCCTGGGGAATGGAATCTGGAGATTTTGGCTTCATAGGCAATCACCTTAACTGTTAAACCATATCTCCAGCCAGCCCATTTTTTCTTAAATAGTTAGTTCTAAAATGATCCCTGTGTACCTGAAACATCTATTCCTTACTTTTTTCTAAAAATTGATAACTGATCTTGACTTGTAAGTCAATTTAGTTCTAAAATGATCCCTGTGTACCTGAAACATCTATTCCTTACTTTTTTCTAAAAATTGATAACTGATCTTGACTTGTAAATCAATTTATCATATTTATACCCAGAACATCTTTAAAATGCATAATATTTATAACATAATTAAAAATACTTCTAATTAAGTTAAATTTTATTGTCATATGTAATAAAACCATTAAAATAGTCATTCTTGTGAGAACAGCAATTCTTGTAATAGTTTATTATATTTCTTGATTTTCCTGTAAAAATTTGAGTGATGATAAAAGAATACTATTCATTAAAATGTATAATGCATAATTGATATTTTATTATTTTCACTATAATTACATTCTTAATTGATTTTACAACATAATGCCCATGAATAGAATAGGGTAAGGATGCTAAGTAGTACTTTCTAGTTGGTAATTTAGCTTGTCTAGGTAGTAATTACCAAAGTACAAGTCAGAAAGACAAGACCTCCTTGAACTAGTTGATACTCACATGGCTGTTAGAGAACTGTTACTTTTCCTTTGTCCTAAACGTCATTTCCTAATCTTTTCCCTTGAAAAGTGTGGTGGTTTGATTCAGGTGTCCCCAATAAACTTAAGTGTTCTGAATGCCAGATTCCCAGCTGATGGAGATTTGGGAATTAACACCTACTGGAGGCAGTGTATTGTTGGGGGTTTATGGGTATTTGTTGGGAGCTATGAGCCTAACCTTAGCCATGTTGACAGAAACTGCCATGTTGTGAGTTAAGTTTTTATTTTCTCATCTAATGATCTATTACCAGAAATGAAGAAACCATTATGCCTGGGTGATAGCCTCCCCTGGTGCTCCCGGTAACTGATAAAGAAACAAAGAAATTGCGAGACCTTGACAAACACCTAGCTTGGTCTCCTTCTTGTGTCTGTTTGCCTTTCCTATTCAGGTTACTTCCCTTCAGGTCTCTGTTGTTCCCCCACTGGCCCGGGCAAGTGCGAACAATGTGGGGCTCAAGGTACGAAGGAAAACCTGAATGTCGCTCGAGTAAATGGTCGTTCCTCTCCCTGAATCACAGCCTCATTGGCGAGTGAATATCCACACTGAATCGCGGCTTCATTGGCCAGTGAAGATTCTCACTGTGATCACCACAGAAGCCCACCTGTGATACAGATCCCAACTAAGGTAAGACAAGCGATGCAGACTTCTAGGCAAACCATTTAAATAAAGACTATTCAGTCAGATTTGCAAGACACAGGAACTGCAGGATTTCTTTGTTGCTCTTTGTAAACTTCTTTTCCTTCTTTTGCTTTCAGTTGGCGCCATCACATGGAATTGTAACATAGCGACAGGGCAACGGGGGCCACTTGGCCAGGGCTACCCTCTGGCATTGGCTGAAGGCCCCTAGCTCCCTGTGCACATCCCGACAGCCTGCATTGGCAAAGACCTATCTAGCCTCTCTGCCAACCACCAAAACCGGTTATGCAACGGCCAGTAAATGCCCTTAGGGCGACTGCCAGATTCTTAAATTTGCGGGCAGGCTTGTGTCAGGCCCATTGGGGAATCTCCCATGCTGGTTCCCCAGCTGGGAACATTGCCCTCTGGTCTTGCCGTTTCTACTCTTTCCTTTTCTATCATGGGACAGACCCTAAGTAAACAGGAACTTTTCATCCATGGACATAAAGACTCCACAAGACTTGTGGTGCAAAATTTCAGAAAAAAGATCTTGTTCACTTTTTCTTCTTCTTAGAAGCTTTATGTACATGGTTTCCCCAGGAAGGTACCATTGATGAAAAGGATGGGGAGAGTGGGAGATTGTTTAAAAGACTACTATAGGACTTTGGGGCCTGAAAAAGTCCCAGTTCAGATCTTCTCCTATTGGTACTTAATAAATGATGTATACCAGGTGCACCAGTGCCAACTGGATGATTCAAAAGTTGTTAGGGATGGAGAATTCTTTCTTAAAAATAACCTTAAACCTAGCCAAACCCCTCCCATTCATGAACTAACTTCCAGCCATCAGGATCCCCTCACGGCAGCTACTGCTGATGCTGCAGCTGCAGCTTCATCCCTGGAGCAGCCCTGCCCTCCTGGTGAGCACTGAGGTGGTGGCTCACAGGTAAAGATTCTGGGTGGAAAAAATTATCCCCCTTCGCAGTGCCCCTCTGTCATTAATCCTATGCTTGAGGATGACCCACCTGCTGCTAAATCCATTTATCCTATTCTCTCCATATTTGCAGTTACCCCTCCCCCTAATACCTCTCTTTCCCCAGATGAGGAATCAGAGCTGGAGGGTGAGGCTGCCAGGTATCACAACCCTGACTGGTCACCTCCCACAGCCCCCATAGCAGACCCTCCACCTTATCTTCACAAGCCTAAGCCACATCACTTCTGTGCCCCTATAACTCTCGATTGTGATTTAGAAACAGTCACTTGACAGGCGACCCACCAACTTTCCTGGGAAGCCCAGTCACTAAAAACTCTTCTTGCAGTTAAAAAAGAAAAGGCCACCTTGCTTAAACAACTCCATGATTTATTCTTAGAAATCCACTCTCCCTCTCCTGCCTCCATACAACACATCAAAGCTAAAATCAAACAACCCAAGACTGTTCATGCGTTTCCAATAATATGCACTGAAGTGAAAGCAGGAACAAATTCTTTAACCTGTTCACCACCTAAGTCAAGCGGGACAAAAACAGATTCAGGGGAGGAAGACTCTCAAGGTGATAAGCACTCTAAACAATCTACTGATTCAGGTGATGACAGCTAGCCAGGCAGGAACAAAAATATTATTATCAAGTTCCAGCAGTATCACCATTTAAAATTTAAACCTATCAAGGAATTAAAATGTGCTGTTTCCTCTTATGGACCTACTGCTCCCTTTACCATGTCCCTACTAGAGGCCCTTGGTGATAATTGGCTTTCATTAAATGATTGGAAAATGCTTGCCAAAGGTGCCCTGACATGAGGAGATTACCTCCTCTGGCAGGCTGATTATACTGAAAGATGTTGAGACGCTGCCTGCCACAATGCGTCCACTGGATCCTCTTCTAAGTTCTGGACACTAGGTAAACTTTTGGGCAATGATCCTTTTGATACTAATCAGGACCAGGAAAAATCCTCCCCTTGGTTACGCTCACAAATCCAATATGCTGCTCTTAAGGCTTGGCAAAATCTTCCATCTAAAGGATCGGCTGTAACTTCCTTGGCTAAAGTATGTCAGGGACCTAATGAGCATTACAGCGATTTCATTGGTCACCTCACTGAGGCTGCAGAATGGCTTATGGCAAGGGAATAAACAGATAATAAATTCATAAAACATCTCGCCTTTGAGAATGCCAATTCGGCCTGCCAGGCAGCCATCTGCCCCTTCCACCGTGGTAAAAGTATCTCTGATTTTATCCAATTATGTGCCATGTGGACCCTGCCTCTTGCAGCATTGGGCTGGTCATAGGAGCCACCCTAAATTGCTTTACAAAGGGAAATAACAATAAAGCTTGCTTTAACTGTAAAATGCCACGTCATTTTTCCAGAGCATGTACAGCCCCTAAGGCTGCACATCCACTTCCTTCCTCCCTCTGTCCACATTGTAAGCATGGCAAACTTTGGGCCTCTGAGTGCCATTCTAAAATGGATATCCATGGAAACCTCTTACCACAAAAACAGGGAAACATTGACATGGGGCCTACCCCAGGACCCCAAAAATGATCCCCGGACAGAATCCTGGGGCTATCAGGTTCACCCCAAAATATCTCTGCCCTCTCCCAGGCAACTGCTGGCAGTGTAGGACTGGGCCTCTGTTCTGCCTCCAGAACAGAGTTGGGGACTCAGGTCTTTGCCATGGGAGTTTTTGGTCCCTTGCCAAAAGCCACTTTTGGTCTTATCTTGGGATATGCCAATTCAACCATTCAGGGACTCACCATTTCTCCAGGAGTCATTGATAATGACTATACTGGTGAGATTAAACTCATGGCCACCACCCTTCATGGGCCTATTACCATACTTCCTGGCCAACAGATTGCTTAGATAATACCATTGCCCCTCAGTGATAAGGCAGCACCCTGTCAGAAACAAAAGAGAGGTCCCCATGGTTTTGGGTCATCAGATATTTACTGGGCACAAGAGGTTACTTAAGCAAGACCCCTTCTTAAATTAATGCTAAAAGATAAAAAAAAAAAAAAAAAAAAAAAAAAAAACTTTTAAAGGTCTTATAGACACTGGTGCAGATGCCACAATTATTTCCAGTAAAACCTGGCCTGAATCTTGGCCTCTCACTGCTTCCATAACTCATCTCAAAGGAATTAGACAGGCCTCTAACCCCTTACATAGTTCTGAAGTTATTCAATGGGGGGACAAAGAGGTCAAACAAGACACTGTCTAACCTTATGTGGTCCCAGGCCTGCCCATTAATCTCTGTGGCCGAGACATCCTCTCTCAAATGAAACTCATAATGTATAGCCCTGATGAGTTGGTAGCTTGCCAAATGCTTAATCAAGGCTTCGGCACAGGACAGGGATTGGCCAGACATTATCAAGGAGCAAAAGAGCCAATCCCAGTTACTATAAAGACTAATCATGCTAAAATAGGCTATAAAAATTTATCTTAATGGCTGTTAACATGCCTATACCCCAAAGAGATAAAATATCTTGGAAAACAACAAAACCTGTGTGGGTTGATCAATGGCCCTTAACTTCTGAAAAATTAGCTGCAGCCACAATGTTAGTGCAGGAATAACTTGCTACAGGCCATATTGAACCTAACACCTCTCGTTGGAATACTCCTATCTTTGTTATAAAGAAAAAGTCTGGAAAATGGATTTTGCTCCAGGATCTTAGAGAAATTAATAAGGCAATGGTACCTATGGGAGCCCTACAACCAGGCCTCCCCACTCCAGTGGCAATTCCTGCAGGCTATTGTAAAATCATTATTGACCTAAAGGATTGCTTTTTTACAATTCCCTTGCACTCTGAGGATCATCAGCATTTTGCACTTAGTTTGCCTGTGGTAAATTTTAGAGGCCCTATGTCAAGATTCCAATGGAAAGTCTTGCCCCAAGAGATGGCGAATAGCCCTATGCTGTGTCAAAAATTTGTGGCCCAAGTTATAGATCCATTTGGACATAGATGGCCTTCCTTGTATATCATTCATTATATGGATGAAATTCTCCTGGCCAAACCTGATCCCACTGAACTCCTTAGTTTCTCTCAAGAGCTTTCTAGGGCCCTTACCAGCTGGTCTTCAGAGAGCTCCTGATAAAATTCAATTAACCCCCCCTTACTTATTCTTAGGCTTTGAACTTTTTCATAACAAAATTATTTCACAAAAAAATTCAACTTAGAACTAATCATCTAAAAACTTTAAAGAATTTTGAAAAACTCATAGGAGATATCAGTTGACTCAGGTCTTATCCAAAGCTAACTACTGGAGAGCTTAAACCCTTGTTTGACATTATCAAAGGAGATACAGATCCTGCCTCCGGCCGGCCAATCATTAATGCCCCCCATCCTAGAGGCTCTGAAGATAGTGGAGGCCACAATTCTGAGCCAGAGTCACTTTTATCTCTTATGAGAAGCCTCTTCTCCTGGTTATTTGTGCCACTGACTTTATACCCATTGGGGTGTTCTGGCAGGAGAGGCCCCTCTTGTGTGTTCATTTACCCACTTCACCACTAAAAGTCCTTACCCCTTACATCTTGTGTGTGCAGAGTTAATAAAAATTAAACTTGACCAAAGCAAAAAAAAATAGTTGGTAAGGACCCTGATAAAATCATTCTATCCTACTCCACTACCCAAATACAATGGTTAATACAAAATAATAACGAATGGGCAATATCTTGCACCTCTTTTCAGGGATCCCTTGATAACTACTACCCTGCTAACAAGCTTCTCCATTTTCTGAGAATTCAGCCATTTGTTTTTCCTACATTAACCTCCCCCCAACCCTTCCCCACATCCCCCTAGTTTTCACTGATGGCTCCTTTAATGGAGTGGCAGCCTTCACTGTAAACAATCAAACCACTTCCCTACAATCCCCATTCCACTCTGCTCAACTGGTAGGGCTTTTTGCTGCTTTACAGGTTTTTCAACCACTTCCAAATACCTCCTTTAATCTGTATTCTGATAGTGCTTATATTGCTCAATTCATCCCCATTTTAGAAACTGTGCCATACATAAAACCCACTACAAATGCCACTCCTCTGTTTTTCTCCATTCAGCAATGTATACATTCTAGGCAACACCCTTTTTATATAGGCCATATTTGTGCTCATTCTGGACTCCCTGGGCCTCTAACCACAGGCAATGCCATAACTGACAAAGCCACCCAGTTTGCCTTCCTTGTTAAGCTCGATCCTGTGGCCCAGGCCAAAGCAGCTCACTCTGTACATCATCTTCACACTCAAACCTTGTGTCTTCTTTTTAAAATTACTAGGGAACAAGCTCACCAGATAGTCAAACAATGCACAAACTGGCTCACCCTCCTACCCATTCCCCACTTAGGCAAGAATCCTAGAGTTTTAATTCCCAATGAAATCTGGCAAATGGATGTAACACATGTTCCCTCATTTGGTAATCATGTCTTTTATATGTCAACAGATTGATGCCATTAAGATACAGCCTTTTCAGGTCCATTATCACAGACTGGAGCTGGTGGATTAAGGCATTGCCACTGAAGACCTACCACCTGCAACTGCCACTCTCCCTTGATCATACATTCTGTACTTATTTACTGTGTTACTGTCCTCTACACCTCTGCTATAGCTGTGGTCTATCTGTCTTATGGCCAAAAGTCTTCCCCTCCTTTAAGAGATAGGATTCAGATCTATGCATATCAGCTCACAGTAAAATGAGTATGATATAAGCACCAACATGGGTACAAGGCAAGGCACCGCAAGGGAAGATCCCTTTCTGACCACTTCTGAATTCCCTGAGAGAAAAACCTGACGTGCATGGAAGTTGGTACCACAACTGTTATTTATATAGGCCCTGCCTCTCCTCCCCAAAAGGTACCAAGGGCCAAAATTGTGGGACAAAAAAATGACAGCCCACGGGAGGAGTCAGGTCCCTACTCCCCCAGCTGGTTAACACCCACCACTGCTTAGCGGGGCCTCCCCCTCTTTTTGTATAAAAGAAGGGAGGAGACGTTGGGAGCTATGAGCTTAACCTCGGCCATGTTGACAGAAACCGCCATGTTGCAAGTTAAGTTTCTATTTCCTCATCTAATGATCTACTACCAGAAATGAAGAAACCGTTACGACTGGGTGATAGCCTCCCCTGGTGCTGCTGGTAATTGATGAAGAAACAAAGAAATTGCATTTAGCCAGTAACCCTGTGATCTCTGGCCTGAATATGACTCCTTCCCTCTACAACCCTATATGAACCTATGTGTAAAAATAAAATTTCAAGACCTTGACAAACACCTAGCTTGGTCTCCTTCTTGTGTCTGTTTGCCTTTCCCATTCAGGTTTACTTCCCCTTGGGTCTCTGTTGTTCCGCCACTGGCCAAGGCAGGTATTATAGCCAGTTTCCCCATGCCAGTGTTTGGCATACTCTCCTCTTGCTATGGTCCACCTTATGTGGGTCAGAAGGTGATGTCCACCTTCTGCTCATGTCACCATTTTCCCTGACATCATGGAGCTTCCCCTTGAGCCTGTAAGCTAAAATAAATCTCTTTTTCCCACAAGCTGCTCTTGGTTGGATGATTTCTACCAGCAATGAGAAGCTAATTTCAACCAAGAGATAACTTCTCTTATCATACACACAATTCCATTAGACCCTCAAACCACCAATAAGGATGGAAAACCATATTCCTGGTTTCATGACCCATTCCAGGAATGATGCACTTTTCTAGTCCTATAACTCAGGAGTAATCCTCTCCTCCATTAGAACTTGTGACTATGCTTTCTGTCAGAATCCCATGGGGGATGTATTCTTATCTGAGGAGATTGAAATCAACCTCAAGTGTTGTATTGGTTACTTTCCTCTTACTGTAACAAAATATCTGACCAAATAAACTTCACTTATTTATTTATTATTGTGTGTGTGTGTGTGTGTGTGTGTGTGTGAAGAGAGAGAGAGAAAGGGCTTCTAGCCACTGCAAACAAACTCCACATGCATGTGCCACCTTGTGTATCCAGCTTATGTGGGCCCTGGGAAATCAAACCTAGGTTCTTATACTTCACAGGCGAACTCCTTAACTGCTAAGTCACCTTCCAGCCCCTAAACCAACTTATAAATGAAGGGTTTCTTTCTGTGTTACAGTTTAATAAAGAACACAGTCCATTGTGACAAGAACATGGCTGCAGGCATGTGAGGTAGCCAGTCACATGAGAGGACAACATGGCAGCATTGCACCTACCATTCAGAAAGCAAAGAATTAGTGTTCATGCTCAGCTGACCTTTTCAACACATTTATTCACTGTGAAATCCCAGACCATGGGACATGGGATGATGCTACCTATTACTAGGGTGGATCTTTTCACCAGATGTGATTTGAATGTAATTGCACCTCACAGGCTGAATGTTTCAACACTTGGTTCCCAACTGGTGGATGCTATTTGGAAAGGATGTGGAAAGTCATTGGAGGCAATGAGCTACTGAGGGTGGGCCTTGAATTTTCATAGCCTGGTCCCAAATCGTGTCCCCTCCTTGCTTCATGACTGTGTTGTAGTGTAATGGACAAGTGCTCCTCTCCTGCCACCAAGCTTTCACCATCATGAAATTTCCCCACTCCAAACTCTAGGCAATCATAAATCTTTTCCTTTCTGAAGTTGTTTTTTGACAAAGAGTAACTGATACTCCATCTCCATTAAGTCATTATAGAAACTCACAGATATAACAGAGATTTGTTTCCTAGGTGATATTAGAGTTTTCCTGACAGTCTATACTAATCACCACAAGTGTGTACTTTCAGTTTTGCTTTATAATACGATCTTTTCCCTCCCCCTTCCTCTCTCCTTTTATTCTCTCCTCTCTCCTAATCTTAAATGTGTCTCTACAAATTATTTGTCTGCTACTGTCTATAACTTGGAAGAGTATGAAAAACATCACACATTATTAATTTCTATGTCCTGTGCAAACCTTTATCACCAGCAATATTGTGTAGGAAGCCAGCTAATGGGTTACACAATGCCTTGGTAACTTTTAAGTTTGCTACACTTGATCTTTCTGGGACTGAAATGAAAATTACTGGTCCATGAGCATGGCAATACATTTAAATACCACTGAGCTTTCCACCATGTAAAAATTCCTGTAGGTGGGCTGGATAGATGGTTTAAAGGTCAAGACGCTTGCCTTCAAGTCCCCAGTACCCACTTAAAGCCATTTGAACAAAGTGATGCATGTGTCTGGAGTTCATTTAGAGCAGCTATAGGCCCTGGCATGCCCATTTTCTCTTTTTCCTCTCTCTCTCTCTTTACAAATACATAAGTAAAAATAATTTTAAATTGCTGTGGAAGAATAAGAGAGGTCAAAAGTGGGATATAATGGAATAATATTCTCCTGGATCACAAGAAAATATACTTGCACAGTAATAGGCATAAAGCAAAAATTTCTACTCCACATACTCTCAATTGCATTTATAGTCTCAAGTTGCTCTGGCTGATTTTGTTATACTCCCAATTATAACCCACTCTCCCACTATAATACCCTTCCCAGCACAAATTGTTAGCCCTGACCATGAAAGGAGCTCATATCTGAGATACAGTCACACATAAAAATAAAATTTAAAACATAGCAGCATTTTATAGTTAAACCTCATTTATTAAAATCAACATAACTGGGCTGAGGTCCTCTATGCATAAGTTTACATGTCCATGTATGAAGTTCTAGCTCTTCATGGAAACTGCAGGCTTTGTATAATATCCTTGGAGAAGTCCCTCATACCCTGTACAATAGGTTATAGTGAGCCATAGGAAATAAATGTTGGCCCAGTCATCACTTGCAGTTTCATTGAACTGCCATTTAACTTAGTGCCTCTGATTTCACTTTCAGTACCCTATCTGCTACTCAGACATCTCTTAGAAACCACACTTAGATGCCTAGGTTCCTGAATTGTGTGTTTCATGATATAATAGCATTATATCCCTTCCTTCTGCTCAATATCCCTCAGTACCAAAGGAACCTCTCCTTTCTGGTATAATGAGTGAATATCTTTGCCTATTTATATATCCCCCTTCATAGTGGAAGAATGAAGTTGCTCTGAATTCATATGCAGTGGCTCCTTATCCTCACAAATTTTCACCTGAGGAGAGTGGCTGATTGGGATGGTAGGATGGTGGGATGGTGTAAGTATGTCTATCGTTCCTCATATCTGACCTGGATCTATATAAGCAAAAGACAGTCTGGCCAATTTTCATTTAGTACGGTAATGGAGAACTTTACTTTGTCTCTTTTCTCTTTGGGTAATGTGGTGGTTTGATTCAGGTGTCCTCCATACACTTAAGAGATCTGAATGCTAGGTTCCCAAATGATGGAGATTTGGGAATTAATACCTCCCAGATTCAGTGTATTGTTGGGGATGGGCTTATGGGTATTATAGGCAGTTACACCCTGCTAGTGTTTGGCACACTCTCCTGTTGCTATTGTACACCTTATGTTGGCAGGAATATGATGTCCACCCTCTGCTCATGCCATCATTTTCCCCTGCCATCATGGAGCTTCCCCTTGAGTCTGTTAGCCAAAATAAACCATTCCACCCCCCCCCCCACACACACACATACAAGCTGCTCTTGGTCAGGTGATTTTTGCCAGCAATGTGAAACTGACTGCAATAAATAATCATTGGATGATGTGCTCTCTGTCCTCTGTGTGGCAGTGGAAGACAAGTACCGTGTCTGGGTAAAGCCTAGATCTCTGCTGATAATCTGGCCTTCAGTGTATATTTGGCGCTAGACCTACAATCCTTCTTCTCAGCAGTCTCCTGCATCTACCAGCCATGTCATGCAGACTTAGAACTCAAAACCCACAGGAAAACCTGCCTTTTAAAAGTAATGCAAATATAGTACATGTAAACTCTATGAAACAAACAAAAAATAAAGAGAGAGAGAAAGAGAGAGAGAGAGAGAGAGAGAGAGAGAGAGAGAGAGAAAGAGAGAGCACTCCAATTATATTCCAGAGAAGAAGGACAGAAAACTTAAGAAACTCTGTAATGCTCACTCTTTATGGTTGAGGCATGAGTTTTTCTAGGGATTCCTCTCAGCCCTTCATCCCTTGAAATTAGACAAAAATCACAGAAACTATTTAAATCACACAGTTTGTCATATATTGTAATATTCAAAGCTTTCACATTAAGAAGCAGGGTCTTTCATCAGACTTCTTAAGGCTGGATGTGTTTTGACTATTGAAGCAGCTTTAGAAAACATCCCAAGTAAGGTCATAAAAGACCATCTATCTCTTTCAAAGAAAGCATATACTTTAGACTTGGCCTTCCATTAAAAACCTCCCCAGACCACCATGGCTATAAAATTTTCTGCTAGCAGATGCATATAGGTTATAAAAGATAAATGAAGTGAGACAGTTCATGCCTCTTCCAGCCTCCTTTAGAGTACATAGAGATTTCTTTTAAAAATATTTTATTTTTATTTATTTATTTGAGAGAGAGAGAGAGAGAATGGGTACACCAGAGCCTCCAGCCACTGCAAATGAACTCCAGACATGTACACCCCCTTGTGCATCTGGCTAACATGGGTCCTGGGAAATTGAACCTGGGTCACTTGACTTTGCAAGTAAATGCCTTAACTGCTAAGCCATCCCTCCAGCCCCTGCATAGAGATTTCAAGTCATTGATGCTCATCAGAATTCTTATTTATTTATTCTCTTACAGAAACTACACTATTAAAAATTTAAAAAATCATATTAAACCAATAGCTTTTGAGATGATAAATCACATCTTCCAAGTGAACACTTTACTACTGATTATGTTGGGTAAAATTTAAATTTTGTTTGCCCATTCAAACCCAATTCAGACTCTTTCCTCCAGAGAGGGAATGAGGTAGCTTTGCTAGGCAATTATGATGACTGGTACCCTGAAAGTAAAAAGCAAGAATGTCTTTGGGCTTTGCTAGAGATCAGAGTGGAAACTTCTTATCTCTAGCCTAAAGGAGTTCCCTAGATTTGTTTTTCCACAAACAACCTGAGCCTCTCCTGAAAGGAAAGTTCCCTATTCTAAAATTCAAATCTAATCCTGACATTGTGATTGGTCAAGTTCAGTCCCCAGAACTTGACTTCATGGTTATTTTTTTTCCTGAGACAGCTCAAGTGCATAACAACCAGCTGTCTCTGGCTTATCTGAGCCAGAAGGTAAAGCCCACTACAGTAAGGTTATAAATACAAAGTCGAGGGGAGGCTCTCTTGATAACCCATTCATCACTAGTGAACCTCCAGGTTTTAGTGAGTCTCTCCTTTGTCTTAGCCCAGCTTGGATCAGACAAGGGGTCTGACCCCTATTCCCACATGGGTTTTTTTTTTTGTTTTTTTTTTTTTATTTTTATTTTATTTTAATTTTTATTTGAGAGCGACAGACACAGAGAGAAAGACAGATAGAGGGAGAGAGAGAGAGAATGGGCGCGCCAGGGCTTCCAGCCTCTGCAAACGAACTCCAGACGCGTTCGCCCCCTTGTGCATCTGGCTAACGTGGGACCTGGGGAACCGAGCCTCAAACCGGGGTCCTTAGGCTTCACAGGCAAGCGCTTAACCGCTACGCCATCTCTCCAGCCCCCCACATGGGTTTTAACCCACCCCTACCCTCCACATGGCAAGAGCTCTCTGCATTTTATTTTCTTTCCTCTCTAACTCTCTTTTATGTTTCTTCCAGGCTTACCACTTGGGCTCTCAGACAATGTGGGTGTATCTATTTTCCTTCCCTTGGTTTTGTATTTCCCTAAATAAATATAATTTAATAATTGTCCTTTTGAGTCTTATTTTAGCCAATTCTTTGGTTAAAAGTAGACACAAACTAAGGATTTGGGTTTCAAGGACTCTATTGCTAAACCCCTAACACCCTATATCACTTCCTTGCTCATATTTACAACAAAATTTAACTTGCCATATATGCTCCCATTTATCTCAAGTAACACATAATGTTCTTTTTGACATAGGACATTGTTTTTGGCCAGTCTATTTGTTATTGTCTGGCATGGATAAGTGTGTCTGACATCCATTAGACACTGAATACAACTTTCTCGAGTGAATATCTGAATATGCTGAGAAAGGGACAAAAGAGGAAGGAAGGGAGAAAATAATTGTAATAGAGTAAATGAATAATAATGACTACACAGAATAAAATATGATAGACAGACACATTCACAAATTCATGGGTGTAACAATCTTTAAAGGATTCTATTAACCCATGCACAACTAGTCATGTGTTCATATTTTAGTTTTAGTTCATCTCCACTTTTACAGAAAGATACTTTAGGGAAGTTCTTGACAGGCTAAACTTCTTTCCATTAGAACTAAAACAAAAGAAATTCCTAAGTCTCCCATGGAATTAACAGATACTGAAATCAACCTGCCTTTCTCCTCTCAAAACCTTGTGGGTAGTGCTTGTGCTGTGCCGCCGACAACTAAAGTAGCATGACTTCTTGGGACAGTTTGTAATCAAAAGCATGTACACACACATGTAGGGGAGTGTGTGCACATGTGCAGTTTGATTAAGGCAGAGAAAGTGGACTGGTGGCAATTTTTCCATTTCCATTCAGGACAAGGTTGATTTACTGGGGATGTGAACATTCTCCAACAGCCTAATGTGCTATATTACATTTCCTTCCACATGGAGGGAGGGAGAACTCATGTTTCATTATTTATCTGAATGTTATCAACTTTTCTGTGCATGTTTCTGAAGCATCATTTTTTCTTTGCTTTTTTTTTTGTGTGCAGTGTACTTGTACGTGTTGGTGTGTGTTTGTGTGTGAGTGTGGGTGTGCCATGGCATGCATGTGAAAGTAGAGGGACAATTTTAGTGTCAGTCTCCACTTTCCCCCTTGGTTGAGGCAGGCTTTCCCATTCAACCCCACATTCACTAATCTGGCTGTCCTCCAAGCTCTCCAGAAGTTTCTGTGTCTTCCTCCCATTTTGCAGTAGGCAGACATGGGGAATGCAGATGAGCATGCTGCTATGTCTAGCTTTATGTGAATTCTGGGGAAACAACCTCATGTACTAATAATTCTGGGGATACAACCTCATGTACTTATAATTCTGGGATACAACCTCATGTACTAATATTTTGCACAGTAAGCACGTTATCAATTGAGCCTTGTCCCAGCAAACATAATCTGATTTTAAAGGCTTGTCAATCTCCCCTGTCCATCAATAAGAAGTGCCTATTATTTTCTAGTTCATAATTGTTCTGCTTTGCCCAGAATAATCATAGTATAATTGTGAAAGATAAAGTTTGCTAAAATAAATGTTAAGCATGAATTTTTAATTTTCTCCCATAATATTTTTACTTTCCTATTATATATTATTAAATAAAATGTCAAGGGTGGTGGAAAGTAATTCCATACCTAAGTAAAATGAAATTCATTGACTATATCCTTTTTTGTATGAGAAATGTTTGAATGAATTCAGTAATATTAGTACTGGCTGACTCCAGGCTACTAATAGCATGTCACATTTTATATCTTTATTTACATAATTTTATATTTTTATTTTCATTTTCATATATTTATACATTATATTCATAGAAACCATTGCAGTCATATCTACTGCCATCTAGTTTTCCATAATTTTAAAGAGTTTTAATTTTTTAGCCTCAATGTAAAATTTGTTTATTTTTTATGTCATTCTTGTTTGGTTGTTTTATTTTGTTGTTGTTTTGAGGTAGGGTCTCACTCTAGCGCAGGCTGTCCTGGAATTCACTCTGCATTCTAAGGGTGGCTCGAACTCACAGCAGTCCTCCTACCTCTGCCTCCCGAGTGCTGGGATTAAAGGTGTGTGCCACCACGCCCAGCTTTTTATGTCATTCTCGACACCAGATGAAGTATCTTCCAAAGCAGATTTTACTTTATTCAGAAATACACTCTGTTTTTGGGGTGATCACTGTGTGACCCTGTGGAAAATGGAGACTTGTCACTCATTGCCTGGCTTGGCACATAAAGGCTTTTGTGGAAGAATTTCTGTATAAAAACATAGCTATTAAACACAGACCTCTTTACTGCTAGTCTGTATTTGAACCAGTCATACAAATTTGTAGACCATTTGTCCATTCCTCTTATAGTCCTTGTTTATGTTTGAAAATGTCAGATTCTAGAGTGCAACATTTGATTTGGGGAAAAAGCTGAATGAGTATTATATACAACCTCTGAGAACAAAAAGTGTTCCAAAACCAAATATTTTCTAAAAAAAAAAAATTTTCCAATAAAATTCACATTTTTCACTCAACTTATTTAATTCTTATATGAACATAATTAACTATATTTAATATTGCTTTTTATGTTCAGTGCAATGGGTCAGATATGCAACTCAAAATTCAGAATAGTCGGGCATGGTGGTGTAGGCCTTAAATCCCAGTACTCAGGAGGCAGAGGTAGGAGGATCACCATGACTTTGAGGCCACCCTGAAACTAGCTAGTGAATTCCAGGGCAGCATGAGCTAAAGTGAGACCCTGCCTCGAACTCCCCCCAAAAAAATCAGAATTAAATTTGAAACATAAGGAAAAGACCCCTCCCCCCACACAAAAGTAATGTTTATTTGGTCTATTTGTGGGAAACAGTATCCTTCAAACATGCTAAACTTGACTAGATTATTTTTCCTACAAAAATAGAATTTGTAGATCTTATTTTTTTTTTACTTAATGCATGTTATATAAATACAGAAGAATTTTGATCTATAAATTATAAGATGCATTTACACATAAGGTATTAAGTATTTTATTATTTTTAGTAATATGGTTTCAATAAAATTAGTGCCAATTAGCATTAACTTAATGAGTCTTGAGCATAACTTGTATTTGTCCTTGGAGATTTGTACTTTTTCTAAATGTTCTGACATGATGCTATATTGATTTTCCTTAAACATTTGACAGTATGGAAAATATTAAATTCATGTCTTTCAAATATGATTTAAATAGTTCTGTGTCTATATTTGTTGGGTGTCACTGTTTTTATTGTTCACCACAACTTAGAGAGCTAACATAATTTAAAGATTAATCTTACATATTTGGAATTCGGGAGGTAGGGTAAAGTTACGTGCCCCTTTCTACAGTTTATTTTCTTGTCTCTTTCTGTTTGCTGACATTTATTAGCTCTGTGCCCTTGTCCATCTTCATAGCCAGCAGTGATGGTGAGCATTTCAAAGTCTGGGGAGAGAATCTTTCTCACCTGTGATCATCCCTTTGATAAGCTTGGACCCACTACAAGTAATCTCCTTGTTTAAAGTAAATTGATTAGCAATATCATGCCATTTGCAATCTTAACTCACTTTGCCATCTATTGTAATCCAAAACTTACAGTGATCATGTCTACCCACATTTGGAAGGAAATGTTTTCGCATGAAATTATGTGCATTAATCAAAATCATAGTTTGAATATTATTTAATAGAATTTTTACAGGAAATAGGATATAGTTAAATTAAAATTAAATTATATTTCAAATATTTAATTAAGACATAGAATTTAGAATATTTTTTTATAAAACCACTTAAGATTTCAAATAATGTCCCAAGAATATTTTTGGGTATTCATAGAATGTAATGTGTTAAGTGCAACATAACATATTATGTTAAATATAATATACATGGTATACATATAAGTATATAAGTGAAATATTAGTATAATAATGGAATGTTTCCTTTTTTTGACATGTGTAATTTGTTCTACATAATGTGAAGATAGTAGTGGAATTAAGTAGAATTACTAAAATTAAACAATAAATTTTGCACATATGTTTACACAGTTCAGTTTTCAGTGAATACTATCAGTGAAGGTCAATGCATTATTGCTACCTAAATATGGTTCTCTATACAATACTGGCCCCAAATCAGCAATCAATCTATTCTTTCCAATGAGTTGCACTTCTACCCAAAGACTTTGGCCAGGCTCCACCAACCTTATTTCCTGTTCCTCTACACTGTGTTGAAATATAGTCATAGCCATAACAAAGTAATAGCAGTAAATCTGCTTATTCAGAAAGAAAATAACGGATGTCATGTAAATATACAAACACTTATGGGAACGTGTTCTGTGAATACAATTTTTGTGCTGATCTTCAAGGTGAAATATTAATGGAAATGCTTTTCGGATAATGTTGCTCATTGAAAAAGTAATTAGCATAAAACAAACTCTCTGTGAAGTGTTTATAGTCATTTGAGGGTCATGCTAGTGATGTCTGAGTTCCCAGTGTGCTAATTTCAGAGTGCTATTTATACAGAAGTGGAGATTAAAGGCAAGCTTTGTTGTTTTGATTGCACTTGATATATATATTAGGAGTATCATCCGATTTCTTGCTTCATATCTTGCTTATATAGTTATGCCATAATTATCAAATAGTTAGTTTTATTTTCTTAATGGCAAATTTATCAGATATTGTTTTTAAAGTGATAGAACAAATAAAGATATATGTTTTAAATTTTATTTTCTCAAAGAATTTTGCTTATAGCTTATCACATTTTTTAAATTTTATTTTATATGTAAGCACTTTGACAAGTGAAATATTCCACTAAATATGCAAAAATAGGATCAAAACAAATTGTGTTTTTACATGACCATCACAAGTAAAGGAGATATGGAAAATATTTTAATTTCAAAAGAATTTGGATTGAAACTTACTTCCATGAGTCTATCTTGAAAAGCTATCGCATTAATTTCTCCCCCCCAACATACACACATATTAAAGATCATGATATGAATATTTAATAATTTTTGAATGTCATAAATTGGGAAATATAACCATTTAATCTTAAATATGTGTATGTGCATGCGTGTGTCCAGTATATCACCATTTAAAACATTTTAAAAATATCAAACCTTTCTAAATGAGCAGTATATCACAAGTATCCTCATCATTTTTGTCTTCTTACAATTAGTACTATAAGTAGGAACTGAGTGATTCAAAATTATATAAGAATATGCACACATACCTATACATATACACATGATTATATCAGAAAAATTGAAAGGCAATGATTTTGAGTTTTCCACTGAATTTTATAAAATCAGTAGTATAACATTGTTCAAATTTCTGCCAGTATGGACTCACATATAATTCCCAGTACCTTCTCATTTCTTTTGTTGCTCCAACAACTTCTTCTAGTTCTAGGAAAAGTAATTCCCAAATTCCTTCTGCATTTTGTGAATTTTTCCTTTTTTCCTCAACTCTTTACTTTATAGTCTACTCTCATTTCACATGTTTAAATAAAAACATCACCTCCTGGCTGAGGCTTTTTCTATAGCCCATGATAAAGTAATTGTTTTATTCCCCATGACCTTGTAGCACATATATTCTCTGAATATATTTTCCTATTTATTTGCTTAACATTGGCTTCAGTCACCAGAATATGAGCGTGAGTGTTCTGATGAAGCAGAATGCTTCTGGAATTATACCAATGTCACTGTCTATAGATGTCAGAATCATGGTATGATCTTTAATAATTTTTGAATGTCATAAATTGGGTATATCGTCATGTAATCTTAAAGCAATACAATACATATTGTATACTTTTCCTTTTTTTTTTTTTTTGTTTTATTTTTTGAGGTAGGGTCTCACTCTAGCCAAGGCTGACCTGAAATTCACTATGGTGTCTCAGGGTGGCCTCAAACTCACTGTAATCATCCTGCCTCTGCCTCCCAAGTGCTGAGATTAAAGGCGTGCACCACCGTGCCCGGCTTACTCTTCCTTTTTTGAGACAAGGTCTTGTGAAACCCAATCTTGCTTTAAACTCTCTATGCAGCTAAAGGAGACCTTGAACTCCTGATCCTCTAGTCTCCTAATGTGGCTGGATTACTGGTATGCACCACCATGCCTATATACTTTATTATATAGCATTATATTATATTATACTATAACATATTGTATTATATACTCTCGTAAACAATAATATTCATTTCAATATATCCAAGGTATATGAGTGATAAACATAAATTTAATATATAGTGTAAATATAGTTGTATAGTTCTATTGAACACCCACTATAAATCTGGTATTGTTAATTCCAAGCAATGTAGATTATACAAATAAACTGCAAACAAATAAACACATGAATAAATGGACATTTCTTCTCTTGTTGGTAAATTAATATATAATATAATATAATATAAACAAATAAATGTAGATGGTATGTTTTCATTGCTTATTTATTTGTATGTGAACAAACAATGACATATTCTCATCACATTAGGCTACATTAGGGAAGTAAATAGTTGTATAGTGAATGCTGAATCTATATATCTTTTTAAAAATATTTTTGTTGTTTATTTAATTATTTGAGAGCAACAGACAGAGAGAGAAAGAGGCAAATAGACATAGAGAGAGAGAGAATGGGTGCACCAGGGCCTCCAGCCACTGCAAACGAACTCCAGACGCATGCACCCCCTTGTGCATCTAGCTAACATGGGTCCTGGGGAGTTGAGCCTCGAACCAGGGTCCTTAGGCTTCACAGGCAAGCGCTTAACCGCTAAGCCATTTCTCCAGCCCTGAATCTGTATTTCTTATTTTTTCTTTTTCCTGACACATTTGCATAATTGTCACTAAAATAATTATAAAGTATGTTAATTGTGCATACAATGTTTTTAAAGCATCAGTAAAATTGACTAGAAAATTGCCCCATTACTTCAGTAAGAGTGGTTAAAGAAACCCTTTAGTTCCTATTAGGATGAAAGAACTATACACAGTGCTGAGTCTCATACAGCTGCAATATTATATTTTTCCAGCTCATAGTCATTTGAATTAGTAACATTTTCATTCTTCATTTGTTAATGCCTATTTTTATTGCTGAAAGTATGAAGTAATTAGATTTAATTTAAATTCTAAACACTATTAATAAGATGTAAATTGAACAACTTTAACCTAGTAAGTCTATTTCAAGGAGATTTTTTTCCCCCCTCAAGGTAAGGTCTCATTCTAGCCCAGGCTGACCTGGAATTCACTATGGAGTCTCAGGGTGGCCTTGAACTCATGGTGATCCTCCTACCTCTGCCTCCCAAGTGCTGGGATTAAAGGCGTGCGCCACCACGCCCAGCTAAAATGTATTGCTAGAGTCTGAACAGCATGCTCTTGGGGTCTTCAGTCATTTAAGTGTGTGTGTGTGTGTGTGTGTGTGCATGTGTGTGCACTTGCGCATGCATGTGTGTTGCTGGAAGCCAACTTTCCAAGGAGATTTTAAAGTGTCATTATTACAAGTACTCAAGGATCAACGAGGAACCATTTCCTATGAAAGAGAAATACAAGAACATCTCTACAAAGCAAAGTTAATAAATGAGTCTTAGAAAATGAATGCAAGGACACTATTTGTAGATAACATTATAATATAGAAATAACTTATAGATCTGGAGATAATGCTGCACCATGATATCCATACTATAGTAGAAGAACCTGCACAAGTTTACAACACTTAACTTTAAATGAGGTTAAAATTTTTACAGACAATTATAGGGAGAAAACTGATTGTTACCTATCAATTCTCATTGACTTGTGAGTGTGTGTGTGTGGGGGGGGTGCTGTGGGGGGTGTATCAGAAGACAATCACTACCAGTTGCTACCTTGTTCTAGACAGGGTCTCTCATTATTTGTTGCTGTGAAAGCCAAGCTTCCTGGCCCATAGGCTTCTGGATTCTCTTGGCTCTGGCTTCCACTTCCCTAAGAATCAGATTTCGAGAGGTGTATGCTACTTCTGTTCGTTTTAGGCGACTTCTGGGGATCTCAACTCCTTTCTCAGGCTTTTGCAGAAAACTTTTTAATCACTGTGCCATCTCCTCAGACCCTCAGCAAATTTTAAAATGGTATATAACTCACCTCATTAGGGTAATTAACTGATTATTTTTTTTAGTGGGAAAAAAATTCAACTGTCTGAGTGAAAGCTCCCTAAATTATGTACACTTTTAAGTTGGCTTAGGGTAATATTTAATGATGCTGTCTGTTTCTGTAAAAATTCTTTTCTCGTAAAAGCTACAGGTAGAATCTTAACTTTTGGATTAAAGTGAGTAATGAAGGAAACACAATTTTAATTAATGATTAAACTAATTAACTGTAAGATACCTGATAGAAACAAAATTTTGCCTTTTAAAATTAAAACAAATAAAAGTAAGTTTGATGCATTAAACTTGCACTGGTCGCATGAGATGTATATATTAAGTAGTTCTATTAATTCTTTACTTTAACATTTTTAAAAGGAAATTAAAGCAAGGTTTTATGGCACACATCTTTAATCCCAGCACTCGGAGGCAGAGGTAAGTGGATGAACCTGAGTTTGAGGTCACCCTGAGACTACATAGTGAGTTAGTGAATACCATGTCAGGTCAGCCTTGGCTAGAGTCAACCCCTACACTGAAAAACCAAAAAATAAAATAAAGTAGGGCTGGAGAGATGGCTTAGCGGTTAAGCACTTGCCTGTGAAGCCTAAGGACCCCGGTTCGAGGCTTGGTTCCCCAGGTCCCACGTTAGCCAGATGCACAAGGGGGCGCACGCGTCTGGAGTTCGTTTGCAGAGGCTGGAAGCCCTGGCGCGCCCATTCTCTCTCTCTCCCTCTATCTGTCTTTCTCTCTGTGTCTGTCGCTCTCAAATAAATAAATTAAAAAAAAAAAATTAAAAAAAAAACAAAAAATAAAATAAAGTAGAAATAAAAATAAATAAAGCCACATCAATTGTACCTCACTGTCTGAATCACTTAAAGAGAGAAGGGAATTAACAATAACAACAACAACAAAAAAAAAAAAAAATGGTAAGGAGGTCCCTGAATATCTATGGTAAGAATCAAATGCCCCTTTTAAAAAAAGAAATTCTTAGTGGAGACATGAGGACATGAAATTCACAGAAAGGTTGTTTGCTTGAATGCACTTGGACTCTCTGGTATCATTACCATCTAGATGCCCAGGCAGAAAGTCACCTCTTACCAAGTGATACATTTGTTTTATTTGCTAGCTGCAGCCAGAGCAACAAAATCCAGTGAGCCAGGCAGTGTGTTGCAGAAGGAAAGGAAAGTAGCTCTAGTTTGAGTGAAATGGGCTGTGGTTTGAATAGAATAAATGGCCCACAATATATTCAGTTCTTTATTGTTTGTAGTTTGCATGTGCTGGCTACCTGGCTGGAGGCAATGTCACTGGGTGATCTTAAGGTGTGGTGGTGGGTTTCCTATTTCAATCTAAAGATATGCAAAGTGTGCCTAGCTGGAGTTCCTAAAGTGTGCTGAGGCTTTTGACCTATAGGCTTGTACTTCCCTCTCTCTGCTTGGGCCTGTGAAGGCAGGCCAGCTTCTTCTTCCATTATGGAACTTCCCCTGGATCTGTAAGCTTCAATAAATTCCTTCCTCCATAACTGTGCCTGGTCTGAAAGTTCATCTCAGTGAACCTGAAGCTGTCTGCTACAGAAGTTGGTACCGAGGAGTGGGATGAGATGTTCCTGGCCATGTGGATGTTGATCTTTTGGAACCTTTGTTCTGGAGGGATAGGCATGGACTTGGTGCTTGCAGCTGAAGATGTCTTCTGGAGTGGTAAGCCAAGTTTTATGGACTATTCTGATGAGAGTCTGGAGAATGCTAAGTGCAGACAGCATTGAACTTTGAGGCTTGGCTTATGAGCTTTCTAAAGGGAAGGAAAGACTGCAGAGGACTTTGTTGGAACTGGGCTACTGGCATAAGGGCTGGCTGTGTCCTGCTGCCCAGGCCCAGAGAGTTTGATCAAGGTTAAATTTGTAATGGACTGATGTGCTTGGCTAGAGATATTGGACTGAGAGACTTAAGATTTTAAGCGGGAAAACTTTAAGCAAGTTAAATTTACTGGCACAGAGACTAGCTTTAGATTACTAAAGCTACCATTGACAAACACATTAGCAATCTTAAAGGACCATGGAAAGGATGCCTGAGGAAAGACTACCATAGAAATGCAAACACTTTTGGAAAGAGTTGATTAGAGAAGGAACCTGCTTTTCAAGGCTATGATTTGTTTCGTCCCCGAATTAAGAATATGGCTGTGTCCTACACACCTGGTATTGGTTTCAGAAGCATGAAAAATGTGAGAAGTGGTTGTGAATTGCACATGCTTCCAGGAGCTGCCGCTGAGATGCGGCATGAGGTAGGGCCTGATGTCCTGATAGGCTGAAAGAGCCTTTGGAAGATGGACCGTGGTTTACATGAAGACCTCAAGAATTTTTGAATATACCAGGACTATGCAAGGGCTACTATAGAGCGCACTACTGGCCTGGGATGGAAGTGTTTCCCTGCTACTCTGCCCAGCTGGACGGGTGGAATTAGAAAATCTGGAGACTGTCAGTGTCTGGTTATGTTGAACTTGAACTGCAGAAGTTTGATATTTGTTTGACGGTGGTTGAATTTGCATTGTTTTAGTCTCTCTTTGCTGTGCCTTATACCAGTTAAAAATGTTTCCTTTGTGCCTTTATAATTTATAAATGTTTAACTTGCTTGATTTTACAGGTCTTAATATCTTAAATTGGTCAAGACTGTGGGGACCTTTAAAATTGAACTGTGCGCAATTTACAATGTATGATAATTATAAATCTATTGGGGGCCAGGGGTGGAATGTGGTGGTTTGAATAGAATAAATGGCCCACAATATATTCAGTTCTTTATTGTTTGTAGTTTGCATGTGCTGTCTACCTGGCTGAAGGCAATGTCACTGGGTGATCTTAAGGTGTGGTGGTGGGTTTCCTACTTCAATCTAAAGATATGCAAAGTGTGCCTAGCTGGAGTTCCTGAAGTGTGCTGAGGCTTTTGACCTATAGGCTTGTACTTCCCTCTCTCTGCTTGGGCCTGTGAAGGCAGACCAGCTTCTTCTTCCATTATGGAACTTCCCCTGGATCTGTAAGCTTCAATAAATCCCTTCCTCCATAACTGTGCCTGGTCTGAAAGTTCATCTCAGTGAACCCAAAGCTGTCTGCTTCATGGGTATTCTATCAAGTGTGGATGACAGTCCAGATTGACATGACTGTTGACCATCCTTGGTGGACAATACAGTATGTTTCTTCCTGAAACTTCAGATCCAAGTTAAATGTCCACAATTCATTCCACATCATGGAAAATATTAAAGGAAACTTATTTCAAAAATAGTCAATGGTTAGAATGCTGGATGGCATAATCGAACGTTTCTACAAAATGGAGTAATTTATGTGATAGCTATTTAGAGCAAAGAAATACAAATCTATAGACAATATCAAAGATATGCTTCATAAAAGCTTTTTGGACTACTCTGACATCATGAAAGGTAATTATAGTTTAAAAACTCAAATGTTCAGATAATCCACTCAGTATTTTGTTAGCATTGTTTTTGCTGTTTGGTGTTTGGTTTTAGAGACAGACTGTCCTCAAACTCTCAATCCTTCTGCATCAGCCTCATGAGTGCAGAAATTAAAGCTGTGCATTAGCACACATGGCTTGGCATCTTCTTGTTTCAGTCTTAAAAACAAATTATCAGTTTGGAGGAACATAATTTAATTCCCCTTTTCAAACTTTTCTCAGCTCTTCTAATATAATGCTTTTTGTAGGAAGAAATTCCTTGAACTCTCAACATCAAATGTTTCTCATAAAATTCAAAATGCCAGGAATAAGTCTGTTGTAGTCAGCTTCACATTGCTGGCAGAAAACACCCTACCAAGAGCAGCTTATGGAAGAGGGGTTGATTTTGACTTATAAACTCAGTGGGAAGCTCCATGATGGCAGCTATCCTTGGCAAGCATTCTATAGTCCTGGCATCTCCACTGCCACTGGGTTTCCACTGCAACCCTCGGTTCATCCTCACGGCTCCATTGGGCCTCCATGTAGGTAGTCTAACAAGCCTTCTCACATTGCCCATAGCCATTTCAAAAAAAAAAAAACTAACAAAAACATGTTGGTGTTATATGCCTTTAATTCCAGCATTTCAGAGGTGAAGGTAGGCGGATCACAGGCCATAGTGAGATTACATGGTTTATTCCAGATCACCCTAGGCTAGACCATACCTTGAAAAATCAAAACCGAAAAATGTTGAAAATTCAATGATACTCTCTTTCCTGCATTTGTTGTATTTCATAGTACCAGGTGTGCTACAGACTTTTATCCAGGGAGTAATAAAGTCAACTTTGAAGAGCAGGACACTCCTTCAGCATTCAGCCCCCTTCAAGAGTAGGCATTGTTTCTGTTGCCCCAGTGAATATCTTTGGGTTAATTCTCAATGATTGGATAGAAACAGGAGAGTGTGCCAAACACTGGCAAGGGGAAACTGGCTATAATGCCCATAAGCCTTCCCCCAACAATACACCACCTCTAAGAAGCATTAATTCCCAAATCTGTATCAGCTGGGAAACTAACATTCAGATCACATAAGTTTATGGGGGATACCTAAATCAAACCACTAAAATCGTGAAAAATTTTTGAAGCTCTAAACCAGCACAACGAAATATTGAAAAAAAAATTGAAATAATTCCACCAGTGTAGTGTGCACTTTAATGCTGTGACAGTCCCAACCTTAGCCTGCTGGCATGCCCAGGGAACAGTGCTGCAAGCATCTTCTTCTGAGCTATAATGCTTAATTACCATGAGTCATTTTGATTCTACCAAACAATCCATCCTTATTTCCTTGTTGTTCTTGTGCATATTATTTTATTTCAATTACATAAGACCTAAACTATTATCTATAGTAATTGTTTTTTATAAGATAAATTAAGGTTGTTATTTAGTTTATTTTAATTTTGTAGATAAACAGTGACAAAATATGACTTATCTAATATTTCCATATTGTTGACTCATCCAATAACACCAAATTAATAAACACAGATTAAACTACAAGTTTATCATGCAAAATCTATGTTTTTCTCATATAATGTATCCTTAACTGCTTATGAAAAAATTATTTAAATAATTCTAAAGGTATAGTGATATATTTAATTGGAGTTTGAGATGTGAAATGTTTAAACATAATCATATATTCTATTTTAACTCTATCAGGACCTTGTGCCTTGAGTTATTCATTTAACAAATAATTGTCACAGCTAAATATAACAAATGAAAATATAAGCAAAATAATAAAATAGAACATAAACATCTTATTTTTTCTTTCTAGGTAGTGTCTTACTGTAGTCCAGGCTGACCTGGAATTCACCATGTAGTCTCAGGTTGGCCTCAAACTCATGGCAATCCTCTTACCTCTGCCTCCCAAGTGCTGGGATTAAAGGCATGCACCACCATGCCCAGCTAGAACATAAAGTTTTTGATATGTATCAACCATCACACTAACAAATCTTATGTATTTTTTAAATATTGGAAGAAATATTAAATTAAAACAATCATACAAAATGCTTTGTTTTAAAATCTCAGGTGGGCTGGAGAGATGGCCTAGAGGTTAAGCACTTGCCTGTGAAGCCTAAGGACCCCGGTTTGAGGCTCAGTTCCCCAGGTCCCACGTTAGCCAGATGCACAAGGGGGCGCACGCGTCTGGAGTTCGTTTGCAGAGGCTGGAAGCCCTGGCGTGCCCATTCTGTCTCTCCCTCTATCTGTCATTCTCTCTGTGTCTGTCGCTCTCAAATAAAATAAAATAAAATAAAATAAAATAAAATAAAATAAAATAAAATAAAATAAAATAAAATAAATAAAATGTCAGGTATGTATTTGCATAAATAGATACATAAATACACAGATAGATACATAGACAGATACATAAATCAGTGATAGATAGAATCTCACTGTCTACAATTAAGAAAAATGTAGAATGTTGATGTTTTAAGCATTTACTGAAAAACAATATTGTGTCCATGATGACAAATTGCTGTTTGAGATGGCCTAAAACTGCATTTAAAAAAAACAAATCTTTATGTGAATGTGTTCAATATTTCACTGGTGTCTTAAATTTAACTTTAAAAAAAAAAATCTTACAATAATCTATGGCTCCTGAGTGTTCCATTGCCCAAAATATTAGGTTTCCATATGATTTATTTATATCCTCTTAGATTTTGATTAGCCCTCCCTCCTACTTTCCTTTACTCAATCTCTTACCCTGACCTCACTTGGGCCTTTTCACCCCCATTAATCTGTTCTTCTACTTACATATATACAATACAATCCTATTAAGTAAGCCCCTCCCTTCCTTTTTTTCCACTTTATATCTCTTTTCTAGCTTATTGGCCTTTGACCCTTCAGTGAGTTGTTGGCCACGGAGGTCTCTGATGCCCCCAAAACGTTATTGGCCATTGCCAAGGCCCTTGGTTTCCCACCAGGAATAGATGATAAGACCCTATTGCTGAAAACCACATACTTGGGCTGCAAGGCCACTGAGAAATCCTGTTGGAACTGAGCTGATAACCTCCTCCATGTAGACCAGCTGATAGAAACCTGGAAGAAGCCATTCAGCATGCAGTTCAATTGGGAGAGAGAGAAATCACCAGTGAAGATATTCAACAGTGGACACTGCAAGCTCTATATTTTTCCAGCCAAGCCTAATAAGCCAAAGATGTGATAGTGGCAGGTCTCTCATGGTGGAAACCAACTGCCCTCTCATGGGAGGGAATACATCCCTGATATTGAAAACTTAAAATAGGGGTAGTCATGAGCCCTAGGGGTGTAACGATTGCTACTCTGGCTAAATGTATATACTAGGCTTATCAAACTTCCCAGTAAGCACTTGTTTTAATGTTCATACCCATATATTAATGCTACTCTCACTTCTGGTAGAGAATCTTCTCTTTTCAGATGGAAGTGACCTTGGGATGGCATCCTTGTGCTGGAAAGAAGTGACAGGAGTGCTCAGCACTGCAATATCTCTACCACATCTTTCAAGGCTCAGGGTCTATTGTGGAAGAGGTGGCAGAAAGAATGTAAGAGCCAAAGGAAGGGTAGGACTCCTTACAACATGCTCCCCCCAGACACAAAATGGCCTGGATATCCATGGCCTCACAGTGCCTGACACTATCTACACAAGACCATCATAATAGTAGTAAAAGATCATGACATATGGGCTGGAGAGATGGCTTAGCAGTTAAGCGTTTGCCTGTGAAGCCTGAGGACCCCGGTTCTAGGCTCGGTTCCCCAGGTCCCACGTTAGCCAGATGCACAAGGGGGCGCAGGCGTCTGGAGTTCGTTTGCAGAGGCTGGAAGCCCTGGTGCGCCCATTCTCTCTCTCTCCCTCTATCTGTCTTTCTCTTGGTGTCTGTCGCTCTCAATAAATAAATAAAAAATTTTAAAAAAAAGATCATGACATGAATATAAACAAGACTGAGATGGGGAGGGGATATGATGGAGAACGGAGTTTCAAAGGGGAAAGTGGGAGGAGGGAGTGTGTTACCATGGGATATTGTGTACAATCATGGAAGTTGTTAATAAAAATAAAATTTTTTAAAAAAGAAGATAAGGTCGGACAGGAGGGATGGCTTAGTTGTTAAGGCGTTTGCCTGCAAAGCCAAAGGACCCAGGTTCAATTCCCCAGGACCCACATTAGCCAGATGCACAAGGGGGCACACACATCTGGAGCTCGTTTACAGTGGCTGGAAGCCCTGGCACCTCCATTCTCACTCTCTCTCACATACACTCTCTCTCTCACACTCTAATAAATAAATTTAAAAAAAAATCTTTGATTATTTAGTAGAATATTTAATTAAATGTGAATATGTTTTGTGTGACAGGTCAATGATAAATTTAAGAAATACCATAGTTAAATTCAAACTAATACATAGAAAAAATATGAAAAACAATATTACAGAGAATTAGTGGAAATATTGAATTATAATATCTTCTATTTTCATGTATTTGTGTGTAGCATGGGAGTATGTGCTGTTTTGTGTGGTGTGTGCATGTGTATGTAGATACAGATGACCAATGCATGCATGAGAGAAGGCTAGAGGGGAACTTTGGGAGAACCGTATTATTTTTCAGTCACCTGTTTCATTTCAGTCTCTTACTGAACTCAGAGCTGTTGTTTGCAGTCAAACTGTCTAACCAGCAAGCCTCAGATATTCTCTTTTCTCTGGGTTGGGCTAAGGTGTACATGGCCATGCCCAGCCATTTCCTTAGGCACTGTGGAATAGAAGTCAAGGTAAATCATACCCTTTCAGGTCATGAAATGTTCACTGCACTCTTACCCACTGAGCCATATCCCCAGCCCCTTGAATAATAGTATCTATATTACCTTCTGATTAAAAAAAAAAAAAACAAAAAAAAAACCTTTCTTCATAATCCCTTGTATTTCAAAAGGAGGATACTATGTTTTTTAAAATTTATTTATTTATTTTAGAGAGACAGAAAGAGAGTGAGAATGGGCAGGCCAGGGCCCCTACACCACTGCAAACTAACTCCAGAGGCATGCAACACCTTGTGCATCTGATTTACATGGGTACTAGGGTTTCAAACAAATATGTGTCCTTAGTCTTCATAGGCAAGTGCCTTAACTTCTATGCCAGCTCTCTAGCCCCAGGAACATTTTGTCTAAATTATCCCAGAATGTTCTTTACTCCTTCTTAGAGTTTTAGTTTAGTGACTTTCTTTTAATGATGACCATTTCCAATATAATGACACAGACTTGGAGAGCTGTTCACATTAATATGTTTCTATAATTTAAGTGATCTTTCATATTATTTAATGCTGTAGAGAAAGCATTTGATCATATTATTAGTAGTTAAACCTCTATAGTTTAACTCAAAATAGTGGCTTCACATCACTACCACCTTTAGGAATTTATTTTTTCAGATTCTTGTTGTTTACAGTGTAATTTAAAAAATATAAATTTTGTACTTAAGGTGCACATCATGGTAACCTACATAGAGTAAAATGGTCACTAGACTGAAGTAAATAGTACCCATCATTTCACAGACCTACACCTTTTTATGTGTTTGTTCTGGCAAGCAGGTACTTAGTCAAAATTCCAAATACCATGAATTTTTATGATATGTAGTCTTGTGTTGTTCCATAGGTCTCTGGACTTATGATACTGTAGACCTGTTTCTTTCAATCCCTGACCACCCCTACCATCTCTATTTCCTTCTCCTTCATTATCAGTGCTTTTTTTTTTTATTAATGAGTGAAGCATCATATATTTCAGAGGTGTACAATTCTGTAAAAAAAAAAAAAATCATCTTGTGAAGCAACTCCAGACTTACCTAGGTTCTTATGACAAATATGTACAAAGCTGGTTAGCACTGTAAGTAAGAGAGCTAAACATCTATTTAAATTTTTTGTTAATATTTATTTATTATTTATTTGAGAGTGACCAAGAGACACAGAGAAATGAGCCAGTGAGGGAAAGAGAGAGAGAGAGAGAGAGAGAGAGAGAGAGGGAGGGATAGAGAATAGGCATGCTAGGGCCTCCAGCTGCTGCAAACTCCAGATGCATGGGCCACCTTGTATATTTCACTTAAATGGGTCCTAGGGAATTGAGCCTTGAACTAGGGTCCTTAGGCTTCAAGGCAAGCACTTAACCATTAAGCCATCTCTCCAGCTCTGAATATCTATTTTGACATAAACATCTAAATGAAAGGACAGCTCTGGAGCTGCTGAAATTAATTCAGCCCTGGCTTGCAATGGAACATTGATGTGGTTTTTAAAAATATTAGTCTGGCATACCTTTAACAAAACTGAATGGTATAATGGTGATGATCTTCCTTATTAAATTGCCAATTGGTTCATATATGAAGAATTAATCATAAAGTCTTGGCTAATACTCAGCATGTTAAAAGGGAATTTAGTTGCTTTTTTTGTTCAGAATTTTATCAGTGTAGCTATAGTCTTTTATAATCCAAACCACGTTATCCTTCCATAGTTCCACTGTTCAAAGAGCCAGCAATGTCTGGCCCAGTCTCATGCTGCGTTCTGTTCTTTTCTCTGGCCGTGTCAAGCATGTTCCTTTGGCAGAGGCTTTGCACCAGCTGGCATGTTGACATGAAATGTTCTCTGTCCTTCCACAAGTCTCTGCTACATTGTTCTTCAGATGATATCATTGATAATGCTATCCAAAGCACACTCTCTCTCCCATGCTTTATTTGTATTACATTTTAAATCTTGACATTCCTGATTATTACATGCTTATTTAACTATGTCTGCTACATAAAAATGTCACCTTTGTGCTTATTTTGAAACCATGATAAAAACGGGTTACCTGTTACTTTGCTTTTCCAATTCAATACATACTTTTAAATGTACATATTTACATATACAGACAATTTCAGCTAATAAGGTGACTTACTTTATTAATCTAACCCTCCAATACTAGCATACTTAAATTTTATTATATTTATGATATGCACACTTTAATAAATTAGTCTTATTAGGATAGCTTTTCTTTATTATCTCAAAATTTTAAAATATGTATTATAGAATCATTAAAACCAACCTACTATAGGGATAACCTTAGCAAATAGAGAAACACATATTTATGAAGATTAAAAACTAGATAAATTTGTATTCACATATATCAGTGTATACTGATCTATTGTATGCATTCTAAACAAATTTGATCTTAATTTAGACTTTGAATTCTCAAATGTGAATGTATAGTTTAATTTATATTTGCTACTGAAGGCTATATTTGTCTCAATTTAGGTTTAATCAAAATTTAACTACAAATATATATTTACTTTATATACCAATGTTATAAATAATATATGTATTCTGATAAGGTAAATGTTATTCTATCTAGAAAACTAAATATAATCATAAGATGGTATTTCAATTCATGATACATTATTATCATCAAAAGCCTTTCCTTTTTTTCTACTAGGAAATTGTTTACTTATGCGTTCAACTAATTTCTGTCCCCATCTTTTATTCATTCATTCATTCATTCATTTACTTAGTTAATTATTTAGTTTTTATACATGGTCTCACTTAGTCTAGCTGCTCTCAAATTCACTACGTATCCAATGATACCCTTGATCTCCTGATCCTCATGCTGTGACCCCATTTCAACTATTGTCATATTAGGCCTGAAACCCCAAACATGGCATTAATTTCTCTTTATAAAATAGTTAATTTGGGCTGGAGAGATGGCTTAGCGGTTAAGCGCTTGCCTGTGAAGCCTAAGGACCCCGGTTCGAGGCTCGGTTCCCCAGGTCCCACGTTAGCCAGATGCACAAGGGGGCGCTCGCATCTGGAGTTCGTTTGCAGAGGCTGGAAGCCCTGGCGCGCCCATTCTCTCTCTCCCTCTGTCTTTCTCTCTGTGTCTGTCGCTCTCAAATAAATAAATAAAAAAAAAAAATTAAAAAAAAATAAAATAAAAAAAAAATAAAAAAATAAAATAGTTAATTTATGGGGAATTGCTTATCAATTTTCTTCTATTGAAAAGTATGTTAAAAGCAAGAGATTCGTACTTATTTTATATTGCATTAAACTACTTTTTCTTCCTAATGTTAGTTACAGAAAAGAGAATCATGACATTCTCATTAAAATTTAAAATATATGCTGGCATTGTTCTAGAATTTATTACATTCTAGTAAAGACTTCTGGTAAGTCCATGGTTTCTCTGACAACAATGCCACAACTTTCTTTTGACATATGTAGATGTTGGTAAAGCCCTAAACACTGTGAAATATGCCTTAATTTTATTGAGCAAAATTGATGATGATGATCTATGTCTGACCATAATTAAATAACCTATTGAAAATAACAATGTGTTTGTTCATCATGAGAGCCATTCAATTAAACTTTTTATCATTCACTAGAAGAATAAGAACTTCTCAACTGTAAAAATGCTGGCAAATCTTCAGCTGGAATAAGAATCTAACATGAAGATTATTTTCAAGAATGAAAAATGTATTTCAATTTTTGCATTTTATCCATTCTGCCTATGACGCAGATACAGATACAGAAGAAGGAATAAATTGATGTTTGACTTACCAAGGCACATTAACTTCTAAACAGTGCATGTCTGAAGGAATGCATTGTGTGGATTCATTTTAAAATTTATATTTGTTGAAATAGAGATGAGATGCCACTGTGAACTATACAAAGAGAAAAATATGTGCTTGACTTTTTTTTTTTTTTTTTACTTTAAAGAAAAGAGTCCCATTGAAAAGAGAAAATTCTGTGTGTGTGTGTGTGTGTGTGTGTGTGTGTGTGTGTGTGTGTGTATGTTTTGTTCTTTCTTTGCAGGACTATGGTTTCAAAGGGGAAAATCCCTTAAGAATCTGTTTTAATAGCTTGACAAATATTTGTCAATTTTTATATTATTATTAGTAAATATATATATTAAGCTCATATGAAATTTGTTATCTATGTGGACTGATTTAGTTTATTTTTTCTTGTCATAGTACATGGAACAGTTTAATTTCAAATAAACTTCCTGCTATTAAATACACATTTTATGATTATGTAAAATTTTTGAATTGCTTATATGTTTTTATTAATTTAAATGCATTAAGTCATTTAACTCAGGTCATATATAAGGCACTGTAATTTCCTTATGTTGGGAATAAAGTAGAGTCTGGTTGCATGGCTCAAGGAGTAGAGAGCCATCTTCATATTTTTATGGGTATTGTTGCAGGCAGGTTCACATTGCTGGCAGAAATCACCCAACCAAGAGCAGCTTGTGGAAAAATACAGGATTTATTTTGGCTTAGAGACTCCAGGAGAAGCTCCTTGATGGCAGGGGATAACAATGGCATGAGCAGAGGGTGGACATCACCCCTTGTCAATATCAGGTGGACAATAGCAATAGCAGAGTATGCCAAGTATGCAAGAGGAAACTGGCTATTACACCCATAAACCCATCCCCAACAATGCACTGCATCCAGGAGGTTTTAATTTCCATTTGCCATCAGTTGGGGAGACTAACATTTAGAATAACAATGTATATGGGAACACATGAATCAAACCAGCACAGGTATGTTGCCCAGTGCCACACAACAATTTTGTCATGGATGAGAAATGATGGCATGGGGTCCCCAGTCCCTCTCTGAGAGGATATTGATTGTTAACATTTGCTGGTGAGGCAGGAGAGATTTTCCACCATGGTGTAGCCACTGGTAAACTGCAATACTGTGGTAAATACTACCCCCTCATACTCAGATATACAACACTAATTAAAATTAGTGGGCCATACAAATGTACAAGAAATAAAAGGATATCAAAGTACAATAGGAATTAATTGAGAAGAATAAGGAATTCTGTAGAAGGAGAACAAGGAGTAGGCAAGAAGGGTAATGGAGGGATTATGCTCAAAATATATTATGTACATGTGTAAATAGTCAATAAAATAATAAACAAAGTAAATCTTACTATATATGTGTATTTGTACGGAGAGAACACAATCAGTAACCTTTACCTTCTAATTAAAAAGACACCATCTTCCAGATTTTCATTGACTTTCTCTGCAACGCCCTGCTCCAGAACCAAACTAATGAATTGAGACTATCTTCGTCAGTCAGTTGTACAATGCTTATTATGTCTGTAGAACCACTTATGATCTTACGTTGATTCATGCTTGAACTTTTATTGTGCTTAAGCTCATTATAATTAAATATTATTAAGTATTCTCTGCAGAATAAATAGACATACATTTCTAGTCTATTTACTTGTATCTTCCATATTATTAAAAATGCTCACATATATTTAATAAATATATACTTCTAATACACACCCACATTTATATCTCCTATATAGTAATTTCTTTTTATATAGACATAATTTCTTTTTATATTCTCCTGAAATGTTGCTAGAATCTGAGCTTCATAATCAAATAATACAGGGTAGAAAAAGAATTTTTTCTGCTCATTCTGACAAATCTCTCCACATGACATTCATTTCCTGTGAGTACCCATGGCTCTGCTTGATGGCCAGTCACCTGAATACCCTAATTACAGAACCCTCACTGCTGAGTCCATCTGTTATTCATTAGAGCCCATAAAGCAATCACCAAAACCCAGAGCACAATGACCACCTCTTTGTCATCTGTGTGGAAACCAGAGCATCCTGGAGTGACTGATGGAAAGAAAACTCACCACTCACATGTTTTATTTCCTTTAGTACTTTGATTAACTCTTACCAAAATAAAATTGGAAAATGCCTTTGAGTTTTACACAATGGTCAGAAATAGGGCAAATGCCAGTAATTCATATAGGGTCAATGCTAACATTTAAGACTGATGGAAGGAATCTGACATTAAGATATTCCAACAAGGGATTTTATTTTCTCAATGAATTTAATAAATAATTTCTTGTCATCTGGAATGTTTCATTTATTACTTAAAATCATGGTGATAATCAGAGTGTTCTTGCGATTTGACCTTGAGAATAAAAAAGAGATGTATATAGCTCTGATCCTTGAGACTTACCAAGTTTCACAGTTACATCCTTAAGGAAAACAGCCAGTTGAGGGAGAAAATGAAAACATGTTTAGTTTTGAGGTTTATCCTTAAATGATGGAAGGTTTTATATATAAGGGCCTCGAGTACATAACCAATGATAGTTATATGTATTATGATCCATTGCAGTAAACTTAATGGTATTATTATTTATTGAACACTTCTCATTCCCCTCAACACTTTAATTACTATGTTTGTCAAAAATGTTATAGGATGTGTGTATGAAAATTTGTATATAAATATTATAGTATAATACATATGAGTATGTAAGTTTATTATAGCTGGGATAATTGAGATCTAAGGCATTACAATTACTAATATTAAATCCCTTGACAATGTTGGGCCAGATTTAAATTCTGAAAGTCCTTAAATCTAAACCCAAATTGTATTTATATATAGTATATTGGTTATAGAATTATAGAATTAGACTTCTTTTTTCTTCTTTTAAGTAATTCTCAAAAGAAATAATAACTATATGACCTAAAAAAACCCACAAAATTGTGCTGTAAGAGTTGGACATAGTATTTGGATTTTAGTAGAAAGAATACAAAAGTAGACTGCTTACATGTTATTTTCAGATTTTCAATGAATTATACATTCAATGACTATCTTTCTTGCTGCATCAAAATATCATAGAGCTCTTAGCAGTCCAACATCAGGTGAGTTCAAGAGCCAAAGAAAGATCTTAAGCTTGATTAAGGCTGGTTTTCTGAAACATTTCCAAAAATACAAAATAAAATAAAATAATTGTAGCTCTTAAGCTTTGTAACAAATAGGTGATGTTTCCCAATGCTTTTGTGATGTTTGTTCCCAATGTAATAAAAAAATCTGGTAAGCCAAGATAGCATACTAGACAAGACCCAGCATAAACCCAATAGGTTCAGACAATACCTTCTGGTATAAGCTTGCCAACCAATGTTATTTGGTATTTAGAATGAGATGTGTGGTCTGGAGAGATGGCTTAGAAGTTAAACGCTTGCCTGTGAAGCCTAAGAACACCGGTTTGAGGCTCGGTTCCCCAGGTCCCACGTTAGCCAGATGCACAAAGGGGGCGCACGTCTGGAGGTCGTTTGCAGTGACTGGAGGCCCTGGCACGCCCTTTCTCTCTATTTGCCTCTTTATCTCTCTGTTTGTTGCTCTCAAATAAATAAATTAATTAATTAATTAAAAAACAGAATGAGATACGTAGTTTCAGAATACCTATTCATATGAATGAAAGGAACATAACTTTGTAAAATGTAAGTGGCATCTTTTTTTTTCAATTATTCTTGAAATAATAGAGATTATTTTATAGAAAGAAATATTTTTGTTTGTTTCTGTTTTGTGCTGGTGCCCCACTATCCACTGCACTCTGTCCATACCCTTAATGTACCATTGTCCTTTCATTGCATAAAGATATCTGTGTAATCATAATGAATTGTTTTACTTGAACTAATATGTCAAATACTTACATATAACTACTCCACCTATTAAAGAGAAAGAAATCACTTCTTTAAGATTGATTAAATAGGGATAAAACTTTGAATTCTTATTTTGAAATTGTTGGAAAGATTACTCCATGCATACTTTGGAATGCAATGAACGAAAGGAATAATAAGATGAATGTTTAGGCAAAGCATTTACAGGTACTCACTCTAAGAAAATCAAATTAGGAAACACTAAATTATGAAGATTTCATCATCATGTGTATGAAAAGTAATCAGAAGATACAACTGTAAGACTTTAATCTTTGGAACTGATATTAAATATCATAACTAATTTGAAAATATATGAAAATATTGCATACTATGAAGTTATCCATAGTCTCAAGTTGTCACATGAATATCTATAATTTAATAAGGGCCTTTATTGTTTGATGGACGACAGAATTTTTTTCTTCCTGAAATTTTATCCATCTTATGTTAAAAAAGAAAAGGACTATTACAACATAAATAACAACTGCAATGAAAAGTAAACTGTAAAGCAAATTTGAATGGAAATGCTATGTAGACATTTATGACTGTATTTGTGACTAAGTATGTTTATATGTGTATACCACTTTGAACAATCTCTTGCAACAGCACTCCAAGTAACTGAAAAAGCTCTTAAATGAGGAAAGAATGCTTTGAGTTGTGACTAGAAGGTTATTATAATTTTTGTTTTGTGAAATGAGGTTGATGATACTATGAAATTTTCAGGTGGTTCTTCCAATAAAACAATGCAAAGTGGTCCCTTCATCTTATGCAAAGATAACATTTTTATTTCAAAAAATGAAGTTCAAATTTTCAAAATATTAAATCTATTTATTTGAGAAAGAGAAAGAATGAAAGAGGCAATAGAAAGAAAAAAAAAAAAAACAGGCATTCCAGGGTCTCTAGCTATTCCAAATTAATTCCCAGACACATGTGCCACTTTATGTATCTAGCTCATGTATGTAGAGGGGAATTGAACCTGGGTACTTAGGCTTTGCAAGCAAACATCTTAACTATTAAGCCATTATCTCCAGCCCAAAGTTCAATGGTTTGTTTTGGCAAAATGAGTAGTTCAATTCTATCATTTGAAGACCTTCTTGGTAGGATTACAGAGAATAAATACTGGCAATTGGATAGTAACTTCTTGATTCCATGAATAGGATGATTTGGGGGCAGCATGATTGCATTTCTTTGAGGTAATAAAGAAATATATAAAGTTAGGGGTAATGAGTTTGGACATGCTCCTAAATGCTTCCTGAGTCTGGGGAGGCTTTGATGCCCTCTACTTGCCATTCTGTATGTCACAGGAATAAATGTGCTAGGCACAGGGTGGCCCACTTAACCAAGGAAGCATACACATTTGCACACTGAGCCATATTTAGGAGTTAAAATGTTATAGGAAATAGACAGCATGTCAGTTATAATAAGACAATTTTCTTTAGCAAAACTTCAAATTTCTGAATTAGAAATTCTGAATTCATTACTGTTCTGTAAAGAGCAAAGTTGATCAGCGTTGAATAAGAACTGCTTAGAATTTTATTACTAAAATAAACCACAGAGAATACAGTTTTTGCAAACCCCTATGAATATTGTAATGACAAACTTAAAGAATCATGGGAGGAATTGAACATTATTCTCATAACTCAGATTTATGTAGATTCTGAATGCCAAAGAGGGATTTTTTTTTTTTTTTAGTTTTTTAGTTTAGTTTAGTTTTTGTTGATTATAGTATGAAAAACAGTATCTATGAGGGAACAATGAGGGGACCCTAATTTAAATGGGATAAGTATAGTTAAATATCATTTAAAATTCATTTTTCCAGGCATCATTTTAGGGAATAATTTTAGGTGACAATCTTTGCTAAGTGTGCAAAAATTTCATTAGAAAAAGTATAAATCAGGCTGAAGAGATGGCTTTGTGGTTAAGGTGTTTGCCTGAAAAGCTAAAGGACCTTGGTTGGATTCCCCAGTACCCTTCTAATCCAGATGCACAAAGTGGTGCATGAATCTGGAGTTCATTTTCAGAGGATGGAGGCCATGGTGTACCTATTCTTTCTCTGTCTGCTTCTTTTCCTCTATCACTCTCTCAAATAAATAAATAAGTTAATTTTTTTTAAAAAGAAAAAAAGCATAAAGCAAGGTAGAAGAAAAGCTAATTCATAATGATTGCATGCGTATCTATACTGTCACTGTTTAGCAGATTATTATCTTAGGAACACATTCATGCTTTTCTAGAACAATCTATTAGGAATTCAGATAAGAAATCAGTATCAAGGAACAGTTTGAATATATGAGATAGGAAAAGCAATTATTTTTCAGAAAAATAAAATAGCACTGGTTTAGATCGTTAAGTCTCTTGACGCTGCTGATATAAGAGATGCAACAAAGCCTGTGGTGGTGGGTAAGAACATATAGAAGGGCTTCTTCTCCTCAGGGCAAACAATTTTGCTCCATGGGGAGGGGACCTGGTTTTTAAACAAATGGTCAATATAAGGTTTATCTCAGAAGAGAATGCTTGAGTCTTTTATGGCTACTCATGTTTGACTAAGCAAACTTTGAATACTTTGTGACAAGTCCAACTCTATATCTTCCCTGTCTCTCTCTCCAACAATGTTGCATGTGCTGAAAAGTTTAAAAAAAATCACAGGTAAAATTTGAAATGTTGGCATTGGATTTACTATGAAACCCTATTATTTGTGGATGATGAAATATATCTGTATTTATTTCCCTTCATTCCATCTCAAAGTGACAAAGTAAGTATACAGCCTTGTCACATATATATATATTTATTCTTCAGAATAAATCACATGTTAATATCATAATGGCAAGGCTTTTGTTTCACAACTAAGAAGATTACAGTAATATAGCACATCTCTCCAAATCCAATGCTATCAAAATAGGAATTAATCAAAAGGGGGAATATTTTTTTAAAGTAAAAATGTATACAAATTAAACAACACATACAAATCCAACCGCTAAATGATGATATCAAAAAGAAAGGCAAAAATAGAACTAAGACAATTAAAAAGTGAAATATAATATACCATAATGGGTGCAATGAAAATAGTTTTAAGCAGTAAAAATAAATAATATCTCTCTATGTTAGAAATCTTGTTCTGAAACAACATAACTTTATACCTAAAACAATTAAAAAAAAAACAACCCCCAAATCAGAACATAAGCATGTACACTGCCACAGACTATTTATCTAGCAATATTAGACATCAAAAACATAAGCAAAACAAAGTATTATTTGTTGAAAAGATTAAAAATTAATAATCTACTAAATAGACTAATAAATGATAGAAAACAGGTAGTACAAATAAATAATTTTTAAAAAGGTGGCATTACAAATGTTACTATTGAAATAGGATTACAAGACACTCCTATGAGCAATTGAATGCCTACAACTGAAAACTCAGAAAAAAATGATATATTCCTGTCAATGTAAAACACCAAGACTAAATCATGAAGAAACAGAAAAATAGAGCATATTAAGTTGAATAAGGATATAAAATCAGCAATTTAAATTATTTCACTAGAGGAAAGTTTATATTGGTTATCACTAATTTTAAATTTTATAGCTGATAGTCCTTCTAAAATTCATCCCAAACCCCAATGAGGAAAGAATACTGCTATGTGCACTTTACTAATTCAGCATTGTTAAGCCAGTTTTGGGTACTACAAAAGAAGTGTTTGTACACTGACAAATAAACAGAAACAGAATGTAAGTTAACAATTCTATTCACTATAACATCAACCAGAAAGTATTTAGGAATAAAATAAATCAATCAGATGATATTTCAGTCATGTCACTAAAAATTACACAATATTGATAAAAGAAATAGATGATAGAATAAGTGAAAATATGGATTTATATGATGAAATAAACAATGATCTTACAGCATTTTCAGATTCATTAGTGTCAAGGCAATCCTTACCCTAAGTACTAATATTTTTTTTTTCACAAGAATGGCAAAAAGTCTTAAATTTTATTTTTATTCTTTAAAGAAACAGGAAAGTTAAAACATTTTAAGCAAAAAAAAAAAAAAAAAAAGAGAGAACAATCTTGAGAAAAAGACCTGATTCTTTGACAAAATAAAAAAGATTGACAAACCTCTGGCCAATTTGATCAAGCAAAGAAAAAGAGACACTTCAAATTAACAAAATGTGAAATGTAAAAGGAGAAATCACAATGGACATGAGTGAAATTAGGAGAATCATCAGGACTTATGTCAAAAACCTCTACTCCACAAAACTTGAGAATATGGAGGAAATGGATAAATTAATGGACACATACCATCTATCAAAGCTAAAAGCAGAGCATATTAATCACCTAAACAAACCTATCACACTCATCGACACTGAAAAAGTAATAAAAAAAACCTCCCCCAAAAGAAAAGTGCGGAGCCAGGTGGTTTCGCAGCTGAATTTTATCAAACCTTCATGGAAGAACTCAAACCAATCTTCCTCAAACTGTGTCACACAAGTGGAGAAAAAGGAAAGCTCCCCAACTCCTTCTATGAAGCTAATATCATCCTAATTCCAAAAGAGGCACAGATGCCACAATGAAAAAAAAAAAAAAAAAAAAAAAAAAACCTACTGGCCTATTTCCCTGATGAACTTAAATGCAAAGATCCTGAACAAAATCCTCACAAACAGACTCCAACGACACATCAAAAGCATTATCCACCAGTTCTGAATATTTACGTTGTTTTCACTTTTTTTCTTAATGTTTTTTAATTAGTAGTGGACATACTCAGTATGTAAACAGCATATGTTGATACCATCCTTTCTCTAATCCCTGCCCCCTCCAAAAGGACCCTCCATGTTGGGAATGCTTTCAAGAACATTCTGAAATTTTTGTCATCTGTAACGATTCTGTCAGCTTAACCAGTGTCCAACTCCTCAAGAGCAACAGTTGGGGACTGTTAATGCATTGGTAATGACCCATCCAGGATCCAAGCAGGCTTTCATTTCTCATGCCTCTCTTAGCACATTAAATATCAAATGCCATGGTTCCATGTCTCTCTACCAGCAAGGGAAAAATCACTCCTTATCCTTGAGCAGAAGTGGGGTCCAGGGAAACCACATCTTCATATTTGAATACCCACATTCTTTGTTCCATACCAAACACATGACTAGAACTAAAGTAAACATTCTATAAACACTATTGGTTAACATTAAAATGAAGCATGCTTACAAATGTTAAATATTAAAACTTCATATTTCTATACTGAATTTCTTTTGCTCATAATATGTTGTAACTATAACAGGTAAGGCATACATTCCCATCACATAGCATTTGGAAACAATCTTATACACTTAACTTTCTTTGGTCATTTTTGCTATCATAGGACAAAAATAATAGATAATATAATAAGTTTTTCCCTGACTTTCATTCAGTTCTTTTCTTGTGTAATGTAAATGTCTTATTTAAATGGAAGACTTTTCTGAATGTAAATTGATTTGTACTATAACCAAAAATCAAGATACCCAATTATTGTATGATAGTTGAATACTTCAAGCTGTGGCCTGTGTAACTGTGTAGTGGTTACCTTTTCACTGTTTAAAAGAAAAAAAAAAAGAAGAAGAAACTTTTGGGAGAAAAGGGTTTATTTATTTATTTCAGGCTTACAGTATAGAGGGGAAGTTTTACCATGTCATCATGGCATGGCAGAGCAGAGGCTGGGCATGACATCTTGCCTCAAAGACTAGGCGACAGTAGGTGGAGTAAGTGGGTTATCACAAGGGGGGCTTGGCCTATAATTTTCAGAGGCCCATCCCAAGTGGCATCCTCCTCCTGCAAGGCTACACCTCCCACATTGCCACCAGCTGCGGATTTAGCATGAGGCTTAATCACAAAGGAGGCTATGGGAACACTTCACATGCAATTTACCACAGCATGAGTATTTTAAGTCTTTCCACAAACTCCAGGATTGGATTCCACATTAAATAGTATGTCACTTAGGTGACTAGGAAATAATAATCTATGTTTTCTTGTTTGTGTGATGGCAAATACCAACCCTTTAAAATTATTCAATTTCTGTTAACATGTGTTGGTTGTTAATATTAAGATGGCTCAGTGTGATTCAGTTTATTTAAAAAACCTTTGGAAAATAAATACAAAAACAAAAAATGAAAAATAAAAATGAAATAGTATATGTAGAAAAGCTTCCAAAATAACCTTACAAATAGAATGTATTATGTGGAGAAAAGATCATCAGGGCTTGAGGACAAAGCATAGGAAATAGATGTAGAGGTGAAAATCATTGGCATATTCAATAAACTTATAAATAGAACATGAGTAAATGATGGACATCTTAAAAAGACAAAACATTCAAATCATGTACTTACAAAAAGGAGAAAAACTACAGGTCAAAGACATAGAGAACATCCTCAATAAAATTATAGAAAAGTTTCCCAACCGTAAAAAGAAAAAAGAGGCTCATAGAGGTAGAGGTGGCCCACAGAAAACCAAATAGACAGGACCAGACAAGAAGTAACCCACATCACAACATAGTTAAAATATTAAACACAGAAAACAGAGAGGACAAAAGCTGCATGAGATAAATAGCTGATCACTTACAAAGATAAGTTCATCAGTATTACTTCAATTGTTTTGCAAACTCTAAACTTCAGAAGAACTTAGGATAGAGTATTTCAAATTTTGAAAGACCATAGCTGTCAACCCAACTACTAGACCCAGAAAAATTACCCTTCATAATAAAAGTAAAGGAAAACTAAATTGTGACAAAAGCAAGCTTCATGGATATGTGAGTACTAAGCCAGCCCAAAAGAAAAGACTGGAATAAATACTTTGCACTGAAGACAACCATCATATGCAAGAGACCACAGAAAGTAAACAAGAATAATCAAAACTAGAATAGATATGAAGGCTGGAGAGATGGCTTAGTGCTTAAGGTATCTGCCTGCAAAACCAAAGGACCCAGGTTCAATTCCTAAGGATCCAGATAAGCCAAATACACAAGTGGGCACATGTGCATGGAATTCACATGCAGTGCCTAGAGGCCCTGGCATGCCCATTCTCTTTCTCCCTTCTCTCTCTCTCCCTCTTTGTCTTTCTCTCTCTCTCTCTCATTCTCTTATTCTCAAAAAAGTAAATAAAAATTTTTAAAAAATTCAAAAATATCTTAAAAAAAAAACCAAAGGGACCTGAAAGCAAATGAAGTTAAAAAAAAAAAAAAAAAAACCCTGAACACCTCAAAGCTTTCAACTTGACAGGTTTTAACTCACATCTCTAAATTTTAACACTGAACATCAATACATGGCTCTATATCTTTCCATCTGCTATCTTCAAGAAACTCACTTAATCATTAAAATGGCTAACCACATCAGAGTGAAAGGATGGAAAAAGATATTCCAAGCAAATGGAAATAAGAAACAAGCCGGTGTAGCTATATTTATATTTTACAAGATATAATTTAAAGTAAAACTAATAAAAATAAACAAAGAAGTCTACTTTCAACTTATCAAGGGAGCAATTTCACAAGAGGATATTACAATCATAAACATATACGCACCAAACAGGTGCAGAACATTTTATAAAGCAAAATTGTATAGAGGTTTTTTTTTTTTAATTAAAATATTGTCATTAAACTGGGCATGGTGGTACATGCCTTTAAACCCAGCACTTGGAAGGAAGAAGGATTGCTATGAGTTTGAGGCCAGCCTAAGACTTCATAGTGAATTCCAGATAAGCCTGAGTGAAAGTGAGACTCTCCCTCGACAAAACACAAAACAATAAATAAATAAGCAAACAAAAAGGGCATTAAATCAGAATTAAATCCAACAGAATAATAGGGGGTGAATTTAATACCCCACGATTATCAATGCACAGGTCATCTAAACAGAAAATAGACAAACAATAGAGCTCAAAAACACCATAGAAATCAAATGGGCTTAATGGACATCTACAGAATATTCCACGCAAACTTGATGGAATCTAGATTCTTCTCAGAAGCTCATGGAATATTGTCTAAAACAGATCATGTTTAGTACATAACAAATTTTCCAAAAAATAAGGAAAATTGACATAACTTCCTGTATTATACCTGAACTTAATGACATCATATCAAACAATTTAAAATACACCAACTTCTGGAGATTTAGCAACACATTAATGAATATGAATGGATCATTTTAAAAAAAGAAAAGTAATTTAAAAATTACTAGATGGGACACAATGAAAGTCTCATACAGCCTTTCTCCTCCCCCATCTTTCTCTCTCTTTCCCCACCATGCAAATAAATAAAAAGCATTTTAAAAATGGGAAAATTATATTGAGTGCCAAACTATGTAGCTTTTTAAGATGAAATAAATAATTCATAAGATAAAGAGATAATTTACTAAATTAAATGTTTTTCTAGCATTACATTAGTAAGGCATCAATATCTATACTATATATGGATATTAAATGAAGATAGGCAGATAAGTAACACAGTAAAATAACTAAAATTTAAAATGGGCAAAGGAATTGAATATTTTCCAAAGAAGTTATACAAATGGCCAGAACTTATATTAAAAAAGTTCCCCAACATCATTAAAAACAACAGTTACAAAAGTTACAATAACATATGAAATTGCATTTGTAACAGTGATTATTATTATCAAGAGAGCTAAAGACTCCTGAAGATGTGGATTGAACTGAATTTTTGATCCTACTGGTAACAGTGTAAACTTGCACACTTGTTATGGAACATAGCAATTGTGTCAGTAAAGCGGCATGCTAACAAGCATGAGGATTTGAGTTACATCCGCACTTACAACTTCTGTATACATGGTACAATGCCTCCATCCTGTGCCTCTTCCCTCCCTGCTTTGCAAACTCTTTCCAAATTCTATTTCAGGCTCTTTCCCTATTTTCTTCTCTTCTCAATGACATATTAAATTAGTCATAAATTTAAATCATCTATATTATTTAAGTCAATTCTGCAACTACATGGCTGTCAATGCCCATACTATATTGAAGTTTCTGAATTCGATCCCTTAAGTTAGATCACTCCATGGAAACTGAGACTGATATAGCTAACTAGTTATATCTTCAAAATTATTATTATTTCTGAACCAATTCCTACTCTCTTTACTGTCATTGTTGGTCTAGAAACATTCTCTATGAAATTGAATTCCTCCAACTAATTGCAAATATATAAAATTTTAAGCTCATAATTGTCTCTCATCTCTCCCTGAAACATTTCAACTAAACTTTTAAAAACTTGCATCTTTGATCTTCAAGTGTGTCAGTGAATAGATTCCATTTTGTCATTTCATTGACTTCACACTTACACAAATCATCTATAAAGTTTTAGTTAATTGGTGCTATAACTGACTCACTTTTCCCCTTATTTTTAATCTACACTCTTAAAAATTATTATCTAACCAACACTCAGTATTTATAAATTTAGAAGTACTTACTAACAAGATTTTTTTTAGATTAACCTTCTCATAATGATTTTTCCCTGATGAATATTTAATATGTTCCATATCCTATGAAGCAAAAGTGCAATAGGTATAAAAATTGACTTGAGGGCTGAGAAGATTTCTCAGTGGTTAAAGTTTCTTGATTGCAAAGCCTTCCACCTCAGGTTGTATTTCCAAGTACCCACAAAAAGCCAGATGCACAAAGTGGTTCATGCATCTAGAGTTAGTTTGCAATGTCAAAAGGCTGTGGTATGGCCATTCTTCTTCCTCTTCTTCTTCTTCTTCTTCCTCTTCCTCTTCCTCTTCCTCTTCCTCTTCCTCTTCCTCTTCCTCTTCTTCTTCTTCTTCTTCTTCTTCTTCTTCTTCTTCTTCTTCTCTCTCTCTCTCTCTCTCTCTCTCTCTCTCTCTCTCTCTCTATATATATATATATATATATATATATATATATAAAGCAAAAAGTTATAAATAATATTTTTAGGGCTGGAGATATGGCTTAGCAGATAAGGCACTTGCCTGTGAAGTCTGAGGAAACAGGTTCGATTTTCGAGATGAACAAGGTGGTGCATGGGTCTGGAGTTTGTAGTACAGAAGGCCCTGGAGTATCCATTCTCTAGCTGCTTCTTTCTCTCCTACCTCTCTTTTCCAAATAAGTAAATTAATTAATAAAATATGTTAAATATATATATATTTACATTGACTAGAATATGTATTTTGATGCCATATGGGTTAAGGGAGAACATATTCCTTATTAGGATATTAAATAAAAAAGTGTAATATATTAGGTCCTATGTGCAATGAGTTTAATAGTGGCTATATGTTAATAATATGTTATATATGTTATATTTATATATTCCTCTATTAAACTTTCTTAATAAGGGTAAGCAGTCTATATAAATGACAGCTTCAAATAAATTTAGCTCATCTCATATACAGCATCCACATATACATGAATATGTCAATTGCACTTTATATAATTTAATATATAGATAGCATTGCTAGCTGTATGTACTACATGTTTAAGAAAAGGACTACCTTCTAGCATCATCATCATTATGTCCTTTACAGTAGATCTTGGAGAGAGATGTGACCTGTTTGGGACATCCATTTATATTTATCATATGCTTTACCTGTGAGTCTTGATGAAAAACAACAAAATGTAGAATATGCTAGGAATATAATTTTCAATCATCTACTGTTGTATTTAAAATATTATTTTGCCCTTTCCCTTTAGCCTTTTATTATTATTATAAACAACATATTTTGTATGGATACATCATGTGTTTGGTACCCTCTTTGCCCTAGTCCATGTCATGATTCCTCCTGGGGACCCTCCTCAGTGGGGTTGCAGGTATTCCCCACAGGGTTGTGGGAGTGGCCTTCAATTGTTTCTTTTTTGGGGGGGGAGGCGGGGAGGAAATGCCTCTAGGCATGATGTTTCAACCTCTGGCACTTACAACCTCTCTGCTCTCTCTTCCACAAAATTCCCTGAGCCATGTTGGGTGAATTTTAAGTCTGCTCCAGTGATGGGCTCTTAGGAGCCTCTGGATCTCTGCTTTCATGTATGTAAGGCTTCTTTTAGCTTGGCTGAAGTGCAAGGGTTAGTCTACTGGGATCTCACCACCTGCTGAAAAAGATTCACCAATGGAGTGATGTCAGCATAGTTTAGATGGAATAAGCATTATTAATTCAAGAAGAATTTGATGTATATAACCTACCTTTTAGCCAAAAACTGGTGAGAGCTTGACAGTAGTGGCATAGTCTTTGTCTATTGGATTCTGATCTGGTTTCCAATTCCAGATATGGGTTTGGATCTCTTATGCAATCATAAAGCTATTGGTTACCCACCAAGGCTGTGTGCCACTATTGTACTGGCATATACATCCTGTCAGAGTGTTTGCTTCTGAGTAACTAAGACCTCTGGTTGCTCAGATGGTAGTTGGCCACTTTCCCCCAGTAGCTCATCTAGTGCTTTATAGCACTAGATGACATAACTGTCTGGGGACTGGCTGTCTTCTGGATTCCATCCAGATCTCTCCATGCTCTTTGTTAGCAGCATACGGTGTCTTCAGCAATAGGGTCTTACCTAAAATAATTTTTAAATATTACATTCAAAACTTGGTTTATCTGGGCTGGAGAGATGGCTTAGCGGTTAAGTGCTTGCCTGTGAAGCCTAAGGACCCCGGTTCGAGGCTCGCTTCCCCAGGTCCCACGTTAGCCAGATGCACAAGGGGGCGCATGCGTCTGGAGTTCGTTTGCAGAGGCTGGAAGCCCTGGCGCGCCCATTCTCTCTCTCTCCCTCTATCTGTCTTTCTCTCTATGTCTGTCACTCTCAAATAAATAAATAAATAAAAATTTAAAAAAAACTTGGTTTATCTTAAATTTGGCTCTTTTAAATAAAAGATTTATTCAAAGACTTTTTTTCTAAAAATATGTATTTAAATGATTCTATGCATTAATAACAAGTATGAATCAATTTATTTTCTCTTGAGTTTTATTTTCAAATGCTAATCTTTAATTTCTAATACAAATATATTGTCTCATACTATCTGGGATCCCCATGTGTGCATGTGCGTTTACTAAAATGAGTACAGTTGAAAAAGACAAAGAGAGTTCTTGAAAAATTATTTCTGCAAAATAAAATTTGAAATGTGGTCTGATGCAATTTGCTTGTAAAACCAATATACAAATAAATTAAGCTGTCAAATTTTACTGCCAATTAATATTTAATACTTATAAACATTTAACTTTTATTTCCATGAATGTTCTTATAAAGCTTAGATAAATTATCTTTAATATATACTCATATTATTATTTGAATAAAATTCATTTAGTTTTAAAAGCCACAGGCTGGAGAGATGGCTTAGTGACTAAGCACTTGCCTCTGAAGCCTGAGGACCCTGGTTCAAGGCTCGATTCCCCAACACCCACTTAAGCCAGATGTACAAGAGGGCACACACATCTGGAGATCATTGCAGTGCTTGGAGGCCTTGGTGTACCCATTCTCTCTCTTTCTCTATCTGCCTAATTCTCTCTCTGTTGCTCTCAAATAAATAAATAAAAATAAACAAAAATGTAAGCCATTATTCCAGCATTTTCCATAATTTTTAGATATTTAGTTGGCATATTGGGCATACATATAAAGAATAAAGTGTTGTCTTCTATATAGTCTCCCTGAAATATGAGAAATTAAGTTTTCTCAATATATTTTTAAATATTTAACTAATACTAATTAAGATAAAAATCTATGTCATACGTTTGAATGGAAGAATTTGAAGAAGAACTTGAAAATTTCTCATGTGTTTCAATGGCCTATGTACAAGGGTCAGATGTTATTGTAGAGGTCAGACATTCTTCATAATATGTATTATCTTTACCTAGTAATTTACTTTGGGAAATGATCCTAATGGCTTAATTAACTTAATATATTTCCATTTCAGAACTGGATAATTTATAACATTTCACTGACGGGCTAGGGTTCATTAAATTCTATTGATCTTGTGCTGTAATTGTATTTGGAATGATTAACGAATGGGGCTCAATTATTGGTCATTAAACAAAGACTGTAGACACGTGTTTCAGAATCAGGAGAGTGCTCTAATATAAAATGAGGGTTAAGTATTGTGAATAACCAGATAGTTGAAAGCAAACTAACATTAAAATTGCCCAGTAATGGAAGGTCAATAATTTAATGAATGGTTGGTTGTCAATTGTGGCTTTATTTCTGCTTATTTGTTTATCATGCTCTTGATGAGATGATCTAAATTTTAGTTAATGCAAGACAAAGGTAGGAGGATCACTCATGGTGATCCTCCTACCTTTGTCTTCCTAGTGCTGGGATTACAGGCGTGCACCACTACTCCCAGCTTTATTGTTTATTTTTAAAGTATTGACAACTTATTTTTCTATTCATAGAACTCTGCTATGTTCTTTTCTCATTTAATTGATTGCTTACATGTAGAAGGCACTTCAGCTAAAGGATACAACTGTAAACATGGATTTAAGGATTTCCATTCAAATAGTTTTCAGTAGAATATGAAGACACATATACTATTATTTTAGAATATGATATAATTTGTTAACACTGGTTTATTTGGACAGATATTCCAGGTTAGCCTGAGCTAGAGCGAGACCCTACCTTGAAAAACCAAAAATACAGAAATAAATAATAATAGATTTAAGTACATGAGACTAGTTTTTTACAAAAGTCACATTAATTTGCAGGGGGTATTGGTCTTAGTATTTAGTTTTTGCAGCTCTTCGTGGATTATAGATACCAAACCCCTTTCATTGGTATGGCTGCCAGGTATTTTTCTGTTATTCATAAGATTTTCTGTTTACTTTGGTACAGTCTCCTTTGCTGTGCAAAAAGTTTATTTTCATGTAGATCCATTTGTTCATTACTGGGATTATTTCATGTGCTATTTGTGTCGTGTTCAAAAAGTTATTATCTATGATAATAACTTCCCTTACCTTCTTACTCCTCTAGTATGTTCAGTATTATGAATGGTTTTTAATTTTTATTTTTTTATGAGTGACTTTCTATAGAACACTTCCTTTATTGATTGTGTTCATTACTGTAATTTAGACTGAGTCACAGTCTAAATTGGTTTTCCCACTTACCTTTTAGCAAATCTGGCTATGTCTAGCTGTAGAAAACCATTGTATAATATCATATCATGTCATATCATACCATTCTTGTCCCTGGGTGAAGTGTCTGTGAAGAGGATTTATTCTGCTTTGTGTTTGGTGCTAGAGCCTATGAAAGTCCCTGAACTTGGAACATCTCCCTACCAAGGACAAAATAGTGTTTTCTTGAGTGAATCCTGCTGTCTTTTAAATGAGCTAGGAGAATGGGACTGAGGCCTACTACCTTCCTGGCTCTGTTTGACATCTACAATGTGGGTTAACATGTTGGGCATTGACTGGTGTCACCTAGAGAAATTTCTTTACAAAATACTGTTTCATATCTTCTCCATCTATGTTGACCAAGAAATCATATGCAATTTTCACTATTTAGAAACTAAATATTATATGGCATAAAAATACCACGCTAAAGAGTTTCTGTTGGATGATATGACCTTTCAGAGTAAAATTTTTCTTATATAGCAAATCTTCCTTCCTAGGTAAGAGAATATAGATAATGAAAACTAGTGAATCCCCTTTATCAGATGGAATATCTGCAAAGTATGATAAAGACAAAGAGATGGTGGTTTTCTTCTTCATGGGTATGGTTTTGGTAGAACACATAGGAGTCAGGAGAGGAAGTCCTGAGATTGCTTATCAGGGCTCCACATGGGAGCTGCCATCACTTTCTTTGTGCTTTGTTGATGATTTGAAATCCAGTTTTAAGTAATACTGCATCTAGCCTACAACAATTGTGAGGAAGTACCTCTCAGAGACCACTGAGTCCAGTGGTCAGTATTAGCTTCTCAACTGCTGCATTATTCTGATGAAGAATGCATAGCTTTTGAGATTCTTCTGTCCTGAAAGGAATGGTTTGCTTCCACTTCTAATTATCTGGCATGGAAAAGTGCTTTATTTGTTTGAAGAGCATTAATCGACCAGGCAAGATTGAAGTTACTTAACATTATTTATCTTAAATCAGAAAAGACTTAACATAGGTACTTATGTAAGTGCACACTTTCCACTGACTATGACTTCTGTACCTACAGTGATATGTATATATGAATCTACAGACTTATCTATATTATTGTAACTTTAATATTAAGAAATCCATTGTAAATTTTCTCAATCTTTCATTACTAAAAGAATCTCACATAAATTAGAATAGAGACTTATTGTTTTGGAACTCAAAATGCCTAGTCAGGGGCTGGAGAGATGGCTTAGCGGTTAAGCGCTTGCCTGTGAAGCCTAAGGACCCCAGTTCGAGGCTCGGTTCCCCAGGTCCCACGTTAGCCAGATGCACAAGGGGGCGCATGCATTTGGAGTTCGTTTGCAGAGGCTGGAAGCCCTGGCGCGCCCATTCTCTCTCTCTCCCTCTATCTTTCTCTCTGTGTCTGTCGCTCTCAAATAAATAAATTAAAAAAAATGCCTAGTCAGAGTGCTGGCATGACCAAATCTCTTCATATATTGGCAATCCTTGTTAATATTTCAGTGTTTGGTTATTTAATGAAGTCAATGGATCTCTTAATCCATCAAAATGGCACTTACTGAACTTGATAACATACCCCTTTGTTCTTCTGGTTATCCTTGTGCCTTGTAAAAATTGTCTTCCTTAAGGGTTTTGAGTACATTAGTGTTTTGAATATTACCCTTGGGATATAATAAATAAGCAATGCACTGGGGAAATCTGGTATTTTAGTGCCATCCAGCTTCTTTGTTCCTGGCATAAAATATCTCTCTTATAAATGCAAAATTCCGGTTTATATAACAACATAATTTATGAAAGTTAACTTCCTGTAGGTATTGTTGCATGATATTTTCAGGAAGAAGTTATCATAATATGAAATAATTCTGAAATAATAACCAAGCAACTCTTACATATTAGTATGGACAATAACAAGCATTAAGCTTATGGATAAGAGATGCATTTTCTCATGTTCATGATTAAAAATGACAATAGTACAGCTGCTTGAAAGACATTATACACATTTAAAAATATATGTTTACCAGTCATGGTGGCTCACACCTTTAATCCCAGGAGGCAAAGGTAGAAGGATCAAAGAGAGTTTGAGGCCACCCTGAGACTACATAGTGAATTCCAGGTCAGCCTGGACCAGAATGAGACCCTACCTCAAAAAACCAATATATATATATATGGAGAGAGAGAGAGAGAGAGAGAGAGAGAGAGACAGAAATTGGGTATTCCAGGGCCTCTAGCCACTGCAAACCAACTCCAAATGCATCCCCATTTCTGCATCTGGCTTACATAAAAACTGGGAATCAAACTTGGGTCATTATCTTTTGCATTCAAGTGCCTTCACTGCTGATCCATCTCTCCAGGCCATGTTCAGCCACATATTTAAAATTTTTTTTTATTTATTTGCAAGCAGAGAGAGAGAGAGAGAATGGGAGTACCAGGGCCTCCAGGATACACAAAATGAACTCCAGATGCATATGCCACTTTGTGCATCTGGCTTTACATGGTGTTGCAGTCAGGTTCACATTGCTGGCAGAAATCACCTGACCAAGAGCAGCTCGTGGTAAGAAGGTTTATTTTGCTTACAGACTCCAGGGGAAGCTCCACAATGGAAGGCAAAATGGTGACATGAGCAGAAAGTGGACATCACTACTTGCCAACATCAGGTGGACAATAACAACAGGAGAGTGTGCCAAACACTGACAAGGGGAATGGGCTATAATACCCATAAGCCCACCCCCAACAATACACTGCCTCCAGAAGGAGTTAATTCCTAATTTCCTTCAACTGGTGAGACTAGCGTTCAAAATACCTAAATTTAAGCCTGGTGTGGTGGCACATGCCTTTAATCCCAGCACTTGGGAGGCAGAGGTAGGAGGATTGCCATGAGTTCAAGGCCACCTTGAGGCTACATAGTGAATTCCAGGTCAGCCAGGGCTAGAGTGAAACTATACCTCAAAGAACCAAAAAAAAAAAAAAAAAATTGTTTATGGGGTACATCTGTGTCAAACCACCACATTCCGCCCTAGCCCCCATAAACTGATATCAATGGAAGATGTAAAATTTAATGCATTCATCCCACATTAAAATTCCCCATGGCTTTTATAAATCCTAATGGTGTTCAAAAACATTCCCACAGACTAAGGTCTTTTAACTGAGCCATGATACCAAAAAATCTCCCCCAAACCTATAATGGCACAGAATAAACATTCACACCACAAGAGGTGGCATTGGGCAGAGCAAAGACACATTCAACCAATGCATGATCTGAAACAACCAGGGCAAACACCAAACTCTGTAGCTCCAAGTCCAATAGCTCTAGTCAGTGAGAAATCTCCAAGTCTGATAATTCTAACCAGAAACAAGTCTCTGGGGTGACAAATTCTCCCCTCCAGCTAGGCTACTCACAGTCTTGAAAAGCTGCATCTGGGGCTGGCAGGTTTCCATTGCAGCCATCTTGTGGTCTAGGGGCATCTCCACTGGGCCTCCACTGCAATCCACGGTTTATCCTCATGGCTTCATCTGGTATCCAGGCAGGCATCCGGCAAACCTTGACTGTTTCCAAAACACAAGACTGTTGCAAACTCAATGACCCTCTATTTCCTGCATTTCTTATATTCCACTATACCAGGTAGGATGCCCACTTGTTAATCCTGGGTGAGGGGGAATAAAGCAGACTTTGAAGAACAGGACACTCCTTCAGCACTCATGCCCCTTCAAAAGAGTCTACATTATTCCTGTTGACCCACTGCAGGTCAGCTGGCCCAATCTCACATGTTGTAATCTGTCAATTGCAACTGAATGGGCAGCAGTTTGCGCCCAAAGATTTCATTTCTGTGCCATATTTCTCTGCTCACATCAGTCTGTTTCTACGTATTAAAACCCTGCACAAGTTCTCAGGACACAGGCATAAGAGCAAGCCTCTCACACAAACTGCCTCTAGCCCAGTCCAAGGAAAGCTACGTTCACCCTTATAAGCTGTTGCAGTCCGGTTCACATTGCTGGTAGAAATCACCCAACCAAGAGCAGCTTCTGGGAAAAATAGATTTATTTTGGCTTACAGCCTCGAGGGGAAGCTCTACGATGGCAGGGGAAAACAATGGCATGAGCAGAGGGTGGACATTAACCCCTGGCCAACATAAGGTGGACACAGCAACCAGAGGGTGTGCCCAAACACTGGCATGGGGAAACTGGCTATAAAGCCCATAAGCCTGCCCCCAACAATACACTCCCTTCAGGAGGCATTAATTCCCAAATATCCATCAGCTGGGAACCTAGCATTCAGAACACCTAAGTTTATGGGAGACACTTGACTCAAACTACCACATAAGCCAAACCTCAAAGTCCATAGTTCTTCCTGCATTCCCGTCTGAGTTTAACAAGAATAGTCTATCAAGCTGTACTGTCAGCACTGCAAGGCATCTCTTAGGTCAAGGTTTCAAATCCTTCCACATTCCTTTTGAAAATCAGCTCTAAAAGGCTGAAGCCACACAGTCATGTGTATCTAGTAGCAAGCCACTCCTGGTACCACCATTACTGCTGCAGTCAGGTTCACATTGCTGGCAGAAATCACCCAACCAATAGCAGCTTGTGAGGAAAAAAAAAAAAAAAAAAAAAAAAGGTTTATTTTGGCTTACACGTTCGCAGGGAAACTCCATGATGACCAGGCAAACAAAGATATGAGCAGAGGGTGGACATCACCTCCTCACTAATATTAGGTGAACAATAGCAACAGGAGAGTGTATCAAACACTGGCAAGGGGAAGCTGGATATTATAACTATAAGCCTCCCCCAATAATACACTGCTTCCAGGAGGCACTAATTCCCAGTTGCCATAAGCTGGGGATATTAGCATTCAGAATACCTAAGCTTATGGGGAACATCTGAATCAAACCACCACATATGTGTACTGGGGAATCAAACTCATCAACCACATTTTTAATGATATCCAATTATGTGAGATTTTTGTTTCTTTTTACAATCCACACCTTGTTTCAGAACTGAAAATTTATCCATGAGAATAACTTATATAAATTAAGCTCACAAATGGATAGTCATAATGATAAAATTCATGCCTCTATCTTGTACCTTTATTTTCTTAATTTTATTTATTTATTTTATTTGAGAGAGAGAAAGAGACAGTTAGAGGCAGAGAGAGAGAATGGGCATTCCAGGGCCATCAGCCACCACACATGAATTCTAGATGCATGCACCAACTTGTACATCTGGCTTACCTGGGTCCTGGGGAATTGAACCTGGGCCCTTAGGCTTCACAGGCATTCACCTTAGCCAGTAAATTATGTCTCCATCCATATCCTGTACCTTTTTGTGGTTAAATGAGGCCTTACAGGATTATCTACCTTGTTTCTATGTTTCTCAGGAATAGTTGCAAACTATATGCAATATACTTTTATTTTTCTTTCCTTAATGAGACTTGGTAGTATGAGAGTTGCAGAGGGCAGGCATGATTAAAAGTACACTCATCTGTGGTACATTCAAATCTATCCCATTTGATATGAAAATCATCATCATTTAAATGGACCTTTTGATAACAGAATTTAGCAGTGCTATATTATATATATACCTAATGTTCATAAAATTGTATTAGAATTCTTAAATAGTATTCGCTAAAACACATAAATTCTAGATGTTACAAAGGTCATGTCTGTATACCTCAATCACCTCTACTAAAGTGATAAAGGAACATGTGATGTTAGACATGGTTGACATATCGGAAACTTGCTGTGAAGCATCTTTTTGAATTATCAAATAAAAAAGAAAATCTATGTTATAGTATTCCTACTAATATTAGTTGGTCAAGTACAAAACATATATCATTTATTTATTTTTATATGTGTGTGCATCCATGTGCATGCGTGCACATATGCATGTACACACTTATAGATTCACCATAATTTCTTGTCTCTGGACACGCCAATCCAGCTTTATGTAAGTGGTTATGCAACTGAGTCTGGCTAGCAGGTTTTGCAAATATGTATTTTGATGAAGCAGTACTAAAATATGTTTGTAATTTTATTTTTAGTCCATTACATTTATATACATTTTAAATAAATGTATCATGATTTCTTCAACACACCAGGTTAATTGATATTTACATATATTAATTATTTTCCCACATTTTGATACTTTTTTACTTATTTTTATTTATTTTCTTGAGAAAGAGACAGACAGGAAGATAGAAAAAGGCAATGAAAGAATGAATATTGGTGTTCCAGGGCTTTCTGACACTATAAATGAACTGCAGACACATGCACTACTTTGTGTATCTGGCTTTAGTTGGGTACTGGGGAATCAAAGCCTGGTGGTCAGACTTTGCAAACAAGTGCCTTAAACTGCTAATCAATCTCTCCAGCCCTCACTTTACTTCTTATCTGAATTTATCTTGTGCTATTTTTGTTTTGTTTAATTTTTAAATATTGGTATTAGTATACATTCATTGTATGATGTAAGTTTCATTTTCCAAGTGCAAATATAATTGAGTTGGATTACATTCCCCACTTATTACCTTCTCTTCTCCCCACACATTTTTTGATTAAGTAGAAACTTTGCATAGGCACATCATGTGTTGGTAAAATCATTCCCTCCTCCTTGCCACCATTCCACTGAGGGGCCTCCTCCGTAGGATAGCTGGTATTCTCCATGCAGCTGTGGGTTATGAGTTGTGAGAGCAGTATCAGTCAATGTGGGGTGGGGATGATGCCCCTAGATACTCCCTTCCACTCTGTGGCTCTTGCTATTTTTCTGACCCTTCTTCTACAAAATTTTCTGAGCCTTGGCGAGCGTGTTTTAAGCCTACTTTAAAATTTCGCTGTCATCAGCTTCTGAATTTTTGTGTTAGTATCTTCAGTGTCTGTTTCCATCCTCTTGGCACAGGTTTTCTGGTTTGATGACATAGAAGTGGCACTTTTGCTCATCTTTCCAATTTCTCTTTGGTTTCCCCTGGTCTCTAGCTCATATGCAATGGGTGGTTCATCTCTTGCCTGGCAGTCAGCTATCTTCTTGTGTTGAGAGATTTTGGTTGTCCTCAGTTCTCACTGCCTTCTGATAAAGAAAACAGATTCTCCAATAGAGAGTGAGATTGTCATAGGTTTAAGGGGATAAGTATTGTTAATTTAGACAAATTTTGATTGATTTAGCTTCTCTTTTGGTCAAAAACCAGTGCAAGATTCTTGTTGGAGTCCATAATCTTGGTCTTCATAGGATTCTATTCTCTTTCCTATTCTAACTATGGGTTCCTTTCAACTCAGTGGATCTCTTAACACATCAGAGAGCTATACCTTTCCCACCTAGGCTGAGTGCCACCATCGCACAGATGTGTACATCTTGTCCGGCTGGTTGCTTTCACATATCCGTGTCCCTTGGTTGCTCACAATGTTGGTGGACATTTTCCCCCAGCAGCTTTGAATGGTCTAACCATCTGGGAACCAACTTCCTACCAGATTCCAGCCAGATCTTTGGAGGTTCTCTGTCTCTAGCATGCTGTGATTTCAGCAAAAGGTCTTACTTTTTACTTCAGGTAGGTAATCAAGTCGTTTCTATTTTGATGGCATCATTTTTCCTCTTGTGCAGGTGCTGTGAAGGTAGCATCAGCTACTTTGATGTCATGAATGGCCACTTTGTGTCTGGAAGACAGTATTATAACCACTCCCACCCTTTCAGCTCTCACATTCTTCCCATCACTTGTTCCACAATGGTCCCTGGTCCTTGGAGAGTGTAGCAGAGTTGTTTCTCTCTGTGCTTGACTCTAAACTGTCACTATACTTTCCCCGCCATGATAACCTGTGTCTTCTCAAGATGCATAAGGGGAAGACTTCCAAAAATAAAAAGAAAAGAGAGAGAGAGACTGATTGAGGAAGACACCTGATATCAAACTCTAGCTTCTATTCACATGTGCGCACATGTGTATGCATACCCACACACTAATGCTCCCACACATATATGAATACACATGCACTCATGGACACAAAGAAAAAGAAAGAATTTCTCTAAATTTATTTGCCAAACTCATACAATTTGATATTCACTAAGAAAAACAAGCAGCAATTATCCCAAGCTTTGTGAGAGCCACCTGTGAGCTTGTTATGTACCACAAAAGAAGGGCATGTGGTGTCTTTAGCAATAGGATCTTACCTTTTGCCACAGGCAGGTAATCAACTGCTTTGACAGAAACCTGTCTTGTTTTGGGGAACCAATTTCTAGTACTGGTAGTTATAGGCTAGAGACCAAAAAGAAAGGAAAGGAAAAGGAAAAGAAAAAAAAAAGGGTTGGCTTCATCCCACCCTCAGCAGGGCCCTTCTTTACTCTTGTTGAGGGTTATAGCTTTTAGTCTATCTCCAAGGATGAAAGTTTTTATGGTAACAGTTCACTTTGGATTTAGTTTTGTGCTTGTTTTCCCCCATCCTCCAATTCCCTTCCTCCCAAGCCCTTCTTCCCTATTATCTGGGCCTTGATGTTGCTTATCAAGTATGTCAGCAACTCCAGCTGGTCTGGGTTAAAAATAAGATAAGTGAGAACATGCAGCAATTATCTCCCCGTGATTGTGTGATCTCACTGAGTATGATCTCTTCCAATTCTATCAATTTTTCTACAATTTACATTGTATCATTTTTTCTTACTACTGAGGATATTTCCATTGTGTAAATGTACCACAACTTTGTTATCATTCTTCTAATTATGGACACCTGGGTTGTTTCCAGTTCTTAGCTACTATGATTTGAGCAGCTATAAACATAGTTGAGTAAATATCTCTTTCATGAGACATGGATCAGTTAGGATATATGCCCAGTAAATAACTGGATCTGTTACCTCTATATTCATTCTTTTCAAGAATCTCCGTACTGATTGATTTCCATAGTGATTGTACAACTTTACATTCCTACCCACAATGAATAAAGGTTCCTTTGTCCCCATGTTCTTGCCAATATTTGTTGCTGTTAGATTTTTTTAAATGTCATTTATGCTTTTAGTGATTGCCATCCTTACTGGAGTATGGTGGAATCTCCTAGTTGTTTTAAATTGCATTTGCCTAATGATCAGAATTGTTGAACCTTTTCTTAAGTGTATGGTAGCCATTCATATTTCTTACTTTGAGAATTCCCTGTTCAGTTACTTGGAGTGGTTAGTTTGATTGTGATGTTTAGCTTTATCAAGGTATTTGTAGATGCTAGGTACTAGGCTTCTGTCCGTGGTATAGCTACCAAAAGCTTCCCCTATTCTGTGGGTAACCTATTTGCTCTAATTAAAACATGTTTGTCTATGCAGAAGCTTTTTGGCTTCATGAAATCCTATTGATTGAGTAATTATTTAATTTCCTGGGATACTGGGATTTTGTTCAGGAAGTCTTTCCCCACTCCTATAGCTTGGTGAATGTCTCCTACATATATATATATATATATATATATATATATATATATATATATATATATATATATATATATATGTGTGTGTGTGTGTGTGTGTGTGTGTGTGTGTGTGTGTGTGTGTGTGTGTATATATATATATATATATATATTCTTCCAGGGGGAAGATGTTCAGGTCTCATAATGAGGTCTTTAATCTATTTGGGATTGATTTTTGTGCATGGTGAGATTTATGAGCCTAGTTTCATTTTTCTATGTATGGTTATCCAATTTTTCTGGCACCAATTGTTGAAGATGCTGTCTTTTCTCCAGTCTACATTAAAGGCAAAGTTGTCAATGATAAAGTAATTATAGTTACTTGACCTAAAGTCTGGGTCTTCATTTCTGTTATTCTGTTATATTGGTCTTTATTTATGTTTTTATGTCAGTACCATGCTGTTTACCAAGTCTGTCCCTTTTTCAATAGCAACAAAAAGTAAATAAATAAATACCTTAGAATAACACTAACCAAGGTGTAAAATGCCTATATAATAGAAAACACTACCGAAAGAAATTGAGGAGGACTTGAAAAGATGGAAAGACCTTGTATGTGAGTAGGTAGAATTTATATTGTGAAAATGGCAATTCTACCAAAAGCAATAAACAGATTTAATGAAATACCAATAAAAATTTTAGCATTATTTTTCAAGGGGATAGACAAAAATGACCTCAAAGATCATATGGAATGGTAGAAAGCCTGAGATATCCAAGCAATCCTCAGCAAAAAATACCTCTGTAGGTATCACAATGCCTGATCTTTAGCTATATTACAAAGTCATAGAAACAAAACAGCATGGCAGTAACATAAAAACAGAAATATAGGTCAATTTGTGCTTTATTTTCAGTACTTTGAACATAGTGTTCTACAAAGCTTCAGGTAGTAACTACTTGTCACTGTTGTTCAACTCTAGGGACCCTTTTTATTTTTGTTGATTAAATTGTCCCTAAAAGTAACTAGTATTTTCAGACTATTTGGTGTTCTTTCTTGTTTCTGCTTAAGACTGGGAAGAAAGAGCCTGAACTTGAGCCCAGGACATGTGTTTCCAGAAATTATTCTGGAAGAGGACACTGTATTTCATTCCAATGTGAAGTCTGTTTTGAATCTGTCTGGGTTTGCTCCTGCTGTTAATGGATTGGTCATCCTATGTTTGAGAACACTTCTAGCTTGCAACAGTTTAATTGCTTACTTTGTCAGTGCACAAATCCCCAGTCGCTTTACATCCTCCAAGAATGTTAGAGCTATGCCAGCCCAGAGCCCTCTAACTCTGATGATGGGACTGTCAATTTAAACTTCATTTGAATGAATAAATTTCTTCCTCTCAATATAGATATGAATGGAGTTCCCTCCCAGTATTGAGGAGTGCATTTTCAACCCCTGAGAAATGGCAGCTCAGAAGGTGTAGCCAGTAAACTATGGTATCATGAAAATCCTTTACTGTCAATTTAAAACAGCATTTGTTCTTTATCTAGCAGGTATATTTGAGCTCTTTGCTCATAACTCAGAAAGAGTAGTTAAATTTTTGCTTTACAATTTCTGGTAGTAAAATTGAGCACACTAAACTTTCTATGACACCTTTGATTTTTATATCACTATTATCTTTATAGCCTGGCCTTTGAAAAGTCTGAACCCTCTAAGGGACATGTACCTTTTTTATCAGCACATGTTTAAAAAGCTATTGTGTGCTTTAAAATAAAAATAAAACCATTTTATAATGTATATATTTATGATATGAACTATCATCTAAAAGTTTAATGTGCTATGTATCTCCAGAGTCCTCTTCAAAAGCAACAAAATAGGGCTCAGGTCAGAGAGTTCATGCTTAACATAGGCAAGGTCCTGGATTCCCATTAAAAAGTATTGGCAAAATAAGTGATCAATGTAATAAGTTACAAAACTACTTGGGTTTTAAAACTGCTATTAGGTTTGGCATCCATGTGCTATTAAGTGATACTTTTCCATGAGACTAGGAATATTTTGGTCATGGCTTAACCTTCACTTGCAGCTGGCACAAAATTGCCAGATAATAACATAAATAAAGAAGAGGACTTGAAAATGCACCAATACATGCTCAAATATTCTCATGACATTTATGTATCAAGACAAAGAGTGACATTTCACTTTATCTTTTGAAATAACCCTGAGTATATATGTATTTTGCTACATATTTTGGGGGGTTGACCATATTTAGGGAAACATCAGTCTTTTGAGAGTGCCCTTAAACATTATACCATCATTCAACTTTCCTTTCACAATATCCTTTAGTTGCAATTACAACCTATGGCTGTCTTTCCTTATGTAACTTGCATTCAAAACTTTATATTACCTGTTTGGAATTACTGAGGAGAGAGAGAGAGAGAGAGAGAGAGAGAGAGAGAGAGAGAGAGAGAGAGAGAGAGAGAGAGAGAGGGAGGGAGGGAGGGGGAGGGAGAGAGAGTGAGAGGGAGAAAGAGAGGGAGAGAGAGAGAGAGGTAACAATAAAATGGTCACAGGTCTTAGAAGAAGGATAAAAGCAACACCTGCTGTGCATTAGTTTTCATTGGTTTGTTTTGTTTTACATGTGCACAAGTGTGGTATGCAAATGAATGTCCATGTTTGTGTGGGTGCACCTGTGAGTGAGTGTTCATATGTGCAAATACATATGGAGGACAGAGGACAACCACACATGCTATGCTCAGGAACACTATGCACCTTGTTTGAGTCAGTGTTTCCCACAGACTTGGAAGTAAAACAAACAAACAAAAGTGAAATACTGGCTAGCAAGTTAGTTCTGTGGATCTGCCCATCTTTGTCTCCCCACCACTAGGATTGCACCACCAAACCTGGCTTTTCCTATGTGGATACTTGGGATTGAACTTGATTTTCATGCTTCTGAGGCAAGCACTTATTGATTAAACTATTTTTCCATCCCCTACAGCATTACTTTAAACCAATTAAAAACATAATGAAGTAAACAATATGTAATTGAACTTGAATTGTTTTATAAACATTTCAAACAATTCCAAAAAGTTGTATCCACAAGCATTCCTCTACTAAAATAAGTAGGCTCATTATTTTAGGGTAGAGTCAATATATATACATATTTTCCTTTCTTTTTTATCATTGTTGCTGTGGGGAACTCCTTTTCTTCACAAAAATATGGAAGTAATGTCAATTACAACTGAATACTGTAAATTAGAATAATTTCGCATTTATTTTATGTATGTTCTGAAACTATAATGTGTACATTAAAATACCACTGAGTTATATGTAAAACATAATCCATAATTTATAATATCTATTTTCATAAGCATATGTCATAATATTTCCATCTAGAACTAGAAGATCAAAATCAGTTTGATTTTGGTTTCAAATCTAGAGTTGTAGTAATTATAGCAACTACCTGTGCTTACAAAATGATTCTCAACTATTACTGAGCTGGGCGATATATTCATAAATTTTTCCATTAAGCTGAATTGAGTCTAAGTTTTAGAATGTTTTCCCAGGCCAAATAAAGTGTTAAAATTATATATATATATATATATATATATATATATATATATATATATATATGTAATTACATATATATAATTGTGATTTGCTAATAAGAAAGATACAACATTATGACTTATGAATATATGTGTTTTATGAGGGAGGTGGAAAGTGAAGGAGAAAGGGTTGGCAGATGGAACCCTAAAGATATGGTAGAAATACTACACAGTGGTGGACCAAATTGATGTGACAGTAATTCTAGAACACTCATGAGATCACAATAAATTATATGTCTACTAAATGGAGATGCTATGACATACTATAATCTTCAGTACATTAATGTAGCATTTGTAACTAAATATTCTTGCCTGTGATTCATAAAAATCACTTCATGAAAATACATATAAGATAAAGTGAGATACCTATGATCCTTCAAATATTTTTTTCTCATAATAATTTCAGAGATAATATAGTGTATTTTCAACTATCAGCCATTGTTATTGTAAGAACTTACTGATATGATTTCATTCAAGGCAGACATATTATTTGGGACAGTTTATTTAAAAATATTCTCATGTTATATGTACTATGAAATTAATAACAACAAAAATATTTAGAAACATCCCCACATTTTTATAGATTTTGAATATTCATATCATTGAACAAATACCCTGAAGATTTCAAAATCTGATGGCACTTATTGACTTAAAATAAATGTATTTTTAATGATATCAGTAAGTTCATATTATAAAATATGTAAATAAAAGGAATCAATTTGTTGCCATGATTCATTTATCCATAAGGTATCTATTAAGGAAAATGTATACTCTAACCTTATTTCAGCTTTCAAAATGCTAAGAGTACATATCTAGTCAACACATCTCTACCTTACAAAATGTACTTACTACTGAAGATATCAGTGTAAGGAAAACAAATGGTACATGTATTATGGTGCTTTGTGATAAAATTTAATGATAATACTAAAGAAGGTGGAGTTTAAAAGAAAATAGTCAAGGAACTAAAGATGCACCTTGTGATATGATGGAGAAAATTTGTTGGGGTCTCTTTTATAAATACACAAAAGTTTGTTCAAGTTATGTCTGTTAGTTCCATTGAAGGTCAAAATGTCAACATGTAGTTTTGAAGATTGCAGTTAATTGTAAGTGAAGCAAATGAATCTCAGTATAACTGGGGAAGGAATCAGAGGGAAAATTTGATAGACTGATGATGCATCTTATTAATAATAATAAGATGCTGGGTGTCTAGGTTCAGATGAAACATTGCATTATGCTGAGAACCGATACAATCTGTTATACCTTCTGTCATCATTCTTGCTGCTCTGTTTACTTTGTACTAGTGAGACAGAAACAATGGAGGGGTCTAGATAATAATGTATGGTGGTATGATGTTTTCACATTCTAGTTCCATTTTCAATGTAAAATCAGAAGATAGCTCAATGTAGATCATTTGACTGAAAAATAAAGTAAAAACATTCATATTTTACTGTAGAGTAGGATGAGAAATGAGAGGAAAATGTATAAACCAAAGAAGTTCTGCTACTTTGGCTAAAGAAAAGGGTAATGTTACCTGAGTAAAATGCAAGAATTTTATAGAAGAAATTGTAGGAGCTCAATGAATTTGTCCCATTTCAAATATAAATATCTGAATATAAATATCTAAATATGAATGCCCTGGTAGTTCATAAAGGAAAAGTTTTTATCATAAACCTAAATTGAATTAGATTTAAGATCCTTATGGAAATGATGCCATTGGAGTTCTTTCATCAACCTGTGGGGCCATTTAGCAACTATTGCTGAATGAGAAGCAGAGGACCTAGAACCATTTCTAAAACCATTTGTTTGTTGTAATTCACTGTTGCGAAAAGGGTATATTTCCTTGAATATGTCAAGAGGCATGATGGGAAACAAAGGGGGACATAAGCATTCTTCATATCTAGTTGTAAACAGAACAGTGTAGCAGCAGGGCTGGAATGTAGCTTAGGGCAGGTTGCTTACTGGGCTGTGCAGGGCCATGACTTTTAAGTGCACATAAAACCAGACCCAGGGAAGTTGTTTTAATGTAAATGTAAGTAAATCTGAAAGATAAAACCTTACGTATTGAAGAGAGCACTGACTTTAAATAGAAATAAATTCTCTGATGATTTTTTCAGCTGAAACAAAACAGCTATGTTAACTACTTTTATATGCTAGCTCCCATTTGTTTATCTACTTGGTGAGTGATAAAATATGGTTGAAAATAATACAATTTTCAAAAATGTAATATCATTGAAATATAATGTGTCACCTATTTCAAACAATTAAATTTAACTAATTCACTTAAAAATGTGAAATGAGAACATGTCAAAGCAAAGACAATTACATCAGAAACAAGGTGAGCACATACACTAGCTAGTACCTCTTGGGATTGGGTAAACACCATGAATTTAGTGTGCTTTTATTTCTCTAGTGCATTGCCACAAAAGACTAGCATTATGTGGAAAAAAATAATGTTTTATATAGAGGTAAATACTTCATTTTCATAAGTGAAAACATTTGATTTGCTATAGTAAAAATACTCTTGTCTTTCTATAGTAATCAATTATTCAGTAGAAAAAAAAAACCTCTAGAATATACTAATGACATCATTAGAAACAAAGCAGAGTGTGATTATGATAGAAAGAGAAAGGACCATGAATGAAGGTTCAGTTTGTGAATATGGATGAACTGAATACTTCAGTGGGCCAAATTTTCATTATATGTAAATGAGGACACTGGATACTTTCTAAGACTCTCTGGTTCAGTAATTCCACGAAAATTGCAAAGCTCTATGTAATTCAAATACCCAGTGGAATGAACTGAGACAGAAGTTGATGGAGAAGATTAAATATCTGGTAAGTAGTTTGAAGAGAGCTTTCCTGCCCTCTGAAATCTGCTTTACATATTAGTAAACTGTATAGGGCTTAAATAAAATTGTATGTTAGTGTTCAGGGCATTGCTAACCGCTATACAAAGGAAAGAATAGCCAATCATTTTTGGAATCTAGCAGTTTATTTTTATTGCTTAAAAATGTTTTGGAATTATGCTTTTTGTGGTTATTAGGCATTAAAGATTTAGTCTTTGATAATTTCAGAAAGTTCATACCAAATTTAAAAGAATAAAAACAATTCTTCAAACATTGGTTATGGTGGGTTTTCATCATAATATCTTGAGGAAATTACTTTTCTTTCTAGATCTTATTAGCTTCACCTATAAACAAGATAATAAGATCAGTATTATTGAGTCACTGTGAATCCCAAGATAATATTTGAAAAAAATCTTATAAAATTCATAGATGCATGTTTTCTAAATTATTTGAAATCCCTCATGCTCACCATTAGTATTCATGTGTGAAACATATCCTGTAACAGATGTGATACTTTATAGAGTCCTCCAAAATCTCAGCATCCCTTTTGTCCCTATTGTCACTAGAGTAGTTTGAGCTATCATTGGGTTTATGCACTAATAAATTCAAACTTCCAACCTTATATACCAATAGCATTATACACACAAAATTTAGTATCTTAAAAGAGACATCTTTATCCTCAAGTTCACTGAACCAGTATTTTTGAAAGCTGAGATAAATCCAAGTTTTTTTTTTCATAGAAGAGTTATATATATGGCTTATATGTTTATAGAAGGAAATACAACATGGTTCTTAAAAAGAAGGGAATTCTTCAATTTGGGCTGATATGAATGGACTTAAAGGACATTAAACTAAGTAAGATTTGCAGAGAGATATAAAGGTGTATTAGTGGTTTCCAAGGATGTGGAAGAGGGTGTGATGGGGGAATACAGGTAAAAGTACATGATGCAGATGTCATGGAGATTGAATAATAATAATATTATGATTATGTGCTAAAATTTGCTAAGAATACAGAATATAGGTGACTTTACTACACAAAGATAATTGTATGAAATATATTCTATTACTTGATTATACTAATGATCATATTGAGCATTCTGGTTTACTTTAGTGCATTGGGAATGCTGACTTGTTGAACTTGTAACCCTTATTGAGCAACATTAAAATCACTAATCACATCTCATTTATAGTTTTATGAAGGTTTTAGCCAACATATTGTATTTAAACCACATGTTGGTACAGAAATAAAGTCCACAGATCCTAGACAGTGTATAAATACAATGTGTATCTGACAACATTTTACAAATATAAATGAACAAGGGAAAAGACATGCTTAAGCACATGTGGCTAACATTTCTATGAGTGTAATTTATCCCATTATATTTTCTTGACCATGTAAGCTTAAATTTTTTGTCCTAACTTCCTAATACCAGCATTTGTCTGTCAAACTTGACTCTCTCAGTGGTCTGGGATTATTTGTCTCCTAGTATACAACTAATTTAGCTCTTGTTCCTAACTCAGAGTTTGAGAAAGGAAGGACACTTTTACCAAGAAGGCATTCATGACCTCCAAATATGACAGACTATAATTCTTCCTGCACCATCTACACCTGGAGACTGACTCTCAAAATTTTCATCTGGGCTTCAGAAGGGAAATTCCAGATTTTTTTGGTTATTAGCCATCTCTATGAAGCCACAGCAGGAAGGAGTCAGCCATGGTCTTGACATTCATGGGCAACAATTACTCCTTATTCTCCTGTTAAATATGTGTGGACCAGCAACAAAGATTCTGAGGATGTTAATAGTGAAACAAAAAGAAATAGTCTGATACTGTTTATCACCACTGTCTAGTACCCCTGAAAAGACTATCACCCTGCCTCTTTCCTAGTGGTCCACCTCACTTCTCAGGTATTAATGAAAGTGTACAAAACCCCAAATATACTGAAAATATGGTTAAACATTGTTTTTGTTGGTACTATTATATTGGATTTGCTACAATTTTGGCTCATAAGGCCTTTAAATACATACCTTTGAAATTAATAAGCTACAGATGTACAGATATATTAAAATGTGTCATTCATGAGAATTAGCTGGTTACAGAGTGAACCTCTGTGAATTAGAAATTATAAATGATAAGTTCTTATATTAGAAAGCATTCAGAAATTAGATTTCTTTTAATTGGTGCTATTCAGAATCATGGTAAAGCACTTGTGTGTATAGAAGCCTATTGTTTAGATTCTATTTCTGCCTGGGATGCTAAGGGAACAGAGTATAACCAGTGTGTGCTTACTATGTGTTTGGCCTCTAGGCAATCCCTAGCACTCCTATCCTCCCCCAAAGGGCACAATGTCTCCCTTGATCTGTGAAATAGAGCTAATATTTTTTAGTCTGTGTGCCTCCGTTGGTTGCTGAAACCATTTAATACAGTACACTTTAAATTACAACTCTACACAAATGAAGTCCAACATAAAAGTATCTTTCTATTTTCCTAAAGTAAAACTTTTATGTAACCATGGATTCTTAAGTTCTGATCAGCTTCCATATAACTGCATACACAGTTTTCAGTTTTCAATTCAACTCAAGTTGATAAGACTAAAAAAAAAAATCTGAATTTGCTTACTTGGGTGGTTATTTCATGTCAAAAAAGAAGAAATAAATCTTCCCAATCTAGTGAAGGAGAGGGGAAAACAAACAATAAGAAGTGAGCCTTATGTTTCTCCAAAATAATGAGAATGAAAATGAACACTTGCTTCAAAACATGTAGTATATTTTAAAATTAAACCTTATCTCTTCAGTACAGCCATCTTGGCTGCTAACTGTAAACATGTTATTTGTACATAGAAGCTGGGAAGTGAAAAAAAATGGGAAAAAGTCTAAAATATAATAATTTTAGGCTCTGCATGCCATAAAGAATTCAATAGGACTTGAGGATTCTTATACACTTATTTCTTAAATAAACTAAAACTGAATATGTCTAAAAAAGATTAACTTTTATTTATTTTTTCTTGGAAGATTATTTAGAATAACTGTATAGGGAAGATTCATTATTCATACATGAAGCCAGACTTATTTTTAAGTTTTAGCCATCACCTTGGTGCTGATTGTCACAGTCACCATGGAAGCAGCTCTCTTAATGTCTCCTCACTTCTTCTGTGGTTTCATCTGGGCCTTGGCTGAAAGTCAAGGGGTAATTTATCTCCTTGAGTCTCTCTACCTTCTGAAAAAGAAAAACAGATTATCTAGCAGAGAATGAAGTCTGCAAAGGTTAAATAGGATAAACATTATTAATTTAGGAAGATTTTGATGAATGTAGCCCCTCTTTTAGCAAAGACTTATGGGAATTTGACATTAGAAAGCATAATCTTTGTCCCTATAGGATTCTGACCTGGTTCCCAGTTCTGGGTATATGTTCCTTTCCGGTGAACAGATTTCATAATCAATCAGAAAACCATTGGTTACACACCAAGACTATGTCACCTTCGCAGTACTGTGTACTTCTCATCAGGCTGGTTGCTTCTTAGCAGCTTAGACCCCTGCTTGCTTACAACATTGTTAGACACTTTTGTCTAGTAGCTCATGTAGCACTTTCTAGGAAGAGAAGGGCCTAACTGTCTGGAACCTGGCTCTCTTCTGGATTCTCCTAAGTTTCTATGTTCTGTGCTGGCAGCATATGGTGTCTTTAGCAATAGGGTCTTACCTTTTACATCAGGCAGGCAATCAAGTGCTTTGACAAAAGCCTATCATGTTTGGGATAGGTCCCTCCAATCAATACTTCAATGTGGGTACCACTGAATTCTGACAAGTCAGAGCCAAAATTTCTAAGGTTAGGCTTCTTCTCACCCACTCCAGGGCCCTTCTTTTCAGATGCTCCCCTATATTCCTGTTGAAGGTTAAATCTTTTAATCTGCCTTCAAGGAGAAGAGTTTCTATGGTACTAGTTCATTTAGGGTTTATTTTTGTGTTTATTTCCCCTTCCTGGAAGCCCTTTCATCCCTACTGTCTGTGTTTCAAGCTGCCTATCCAGGATGACAGCAATGCAGAGAACGCACACAGTCACAGAAAGACGAACAGTGAATGTTCTCACTCATCTGTCATTCTTAACCTGGATCAGCTTGAGTTGTTAGATTCTATTTTTTAAATTTCTCCTGTAGGAGGGTTGGGAGTGTTGAAAAGTGGTAGGTCATTTGTTTAGCAAGCACCAGGCCCTGGGATCAAAAAGAAGAATTTATTTAATAAAACAAACAAAACAAAAACAAAAAAATGCTCTAGGAAGGCTGAGGTAGGAGGATCACTGTGAGTTCAAAGCCACCCTCAGACTACATAGTGAATTCCAGGTCAGCCTGGGCTAAAGTGAGACCTTACCTTGAAAAACAAAAACAAAGCAAAACAAAACAAAAAAGCAGGGGAAAACAAAGTGCCTGCAACTATTCTACTGAGAATATTGGGAAATGTGTTTATGTAACATTAATGGAATTGACCCCTCCCCCCCAAAAAAAGAAAAGAGCATTTTTCTTTTCTCCTGTAGCAAGTATTGCTATCATGGTCCATGCGTTTGGCCAGTGGATTCTGTGGTGTCAGCTAAAAACTTGTCAGTCATGTCATACACTACTTGTTAATAGCCTATTGTCCATTAGGAATCAACGTCAGCCTCTAAAACTTTGCACAATCGAGCATTTTAAGTGTTATAATAGAAACCAAAAGATTGAATGTACATAATTTATGTTTAAAAGTCCCTCAGAACTGAAGATTGAAGGATATATATGCATTTCTGAAGTACTAATTAGCCTGATGAAGTGCCTGTGCAGTCATGCAGACTGATCTAAGGAACCCAGAGAAAGGCAAATGCCACAGAAGTAACATGGCCAGGACCTATATGACACTTCTACCAAGTTTTAAAGTACTAAACTGGCTATAGTCATTCTAATTGTTTCTTAGTATTTATCCCAATCTTCAAAATATTTGCTCTTGTTTGCATTTTTAGAAAATAATGAAGTAATTTTAGTAATGACAGGCTAAATACCCTAAGTATAGACACTTAAAGACAATCTGAAGCCCTTTAATAGTCCATGCTCTGCGATGAGAGATGAAAGAAGGTGATATTCTTTTTGTAAAATGATGAACTTATTTATTTATTCAACAAGTAATTACTGCTGCTTTACACAAAGTTCTAGGTCAGAGGTACACAGACATTAATAAAATGAATATATTCTGCCCTCGTGGAGTCCCTATTTCCTGTGATAATCAATATCCTGTCCTGCAAATGTAACCCAGAGATGGGTAATGAACTGCCCAGGAGGCACTGGGCTTAAACAATGCCATATGCTGTGCTAATTACAAAATTTTTCCCTGAAGTTTTCTACGAACTATATTCAAGCTGTTTTTACTGCTAGATTTCTGCTATGAGAAAAATGTCACATTCAGAAAGGAATAATCATCTAAACAATGAATTTATTTGAAATGCACATTTATGGCAGAATTCATAGTTTCAATGAACCTTACCTGCAGAAACAACCACAGTAATTGTTAAAGAATTCTTCATGCAAAGAATTATCATACAGTGAGCAGAAAGAGAATAACTAAATAGACATCATAAAATAAAAAACTGAAAATATTATTTTCTATAGAAATTAGTACATATGGTAGGTCCACCATACAAAACATAGTAGAAAAGTCAGATGCAAATATCAAGAAAAAGGGTAAGTACTGATAAGTCCACACAGTCACAATGAAATATATACTTTGGATAATTGTTTTATTTACTTTTCTCTATGAATATATACTTTCCACATAAAAGTATAGCTATACTCTATCTATCATTTGTTAGAAGTAGTCTGTATCAACTAACAATATCATTCAGAAAGTAAAATAAAATTATGAATGTAAACTGTATCATCATTTAAAAAGCAGTTTACTGTTTCATTTCAGAAAAGAAACATAATCACCAGAAGGAATTGGTCTTTGTGAATTCAAAGAAATGCTTTATGCTTAGGTCATATGGCACACTGTACACTTTTCTTAAGAGGGTTTAGCCACTGTTTCCTCACACTCTCCATGTTCAAATGAAGATGTGAGTGAAACATATTTTCAATCGACTTTTATTATGTGCATGGGTGTGTATCAGTAACAAATCAATGAAATGTATACATCATATTATAAGATTGCTGGGGCTGACAATAGCTCAGATCAAGCCCAGCTAACAGTCTCGCATTTTCCCTTCTGTTGACAGATTAAGTGTCTGCTTTTAAGACTAAATATAAAAGCATGTGTTAGAACTATGATAAGTTGTCCATTTATTTACGGGTCAGTTTGATTAGAGTCAATGTGAAGTTATTTGAAAACTTTCAAGAAAGAGATAAGTAACAGCAGCACACTGAGGAGGGGGCACTTCCACTGGGCTACAAGTCTCAGTGCATTCTGTTCAGCAAGAATTATGAAACTGCTTAAATTCAGTGATCTAATTCTGCGATCAGATCCCTTTACCTATCAGTCTCCTAATTTTCAGAAAAGTGGTGCTATGATGATATGATTTCAATTTATAATCTCATTAAATAATCTGTATCCCATATATTCTATAAGTAAGAGTAATAACTAAAAACTAATTTCAAATTCCCAATGTTGAAAATACATTTCCTAAAGACACACCTGGTGAAAAAAATTCTACATGATCAGAGTTTAGAGGTAAGAAAAGAGAAAGCCAGCTAAGTCTTTTCATCAATAGCAGATATCACAGATGGAATGCTGAGGGTAGGAGAGAAGCAGCAAGGTGGGGATGGCAGTAGGTGTTAAAGTCATGAAAATATCCTTGTAAGAAAGCAGGAAACTACTGTTGACACCAAGGACTTCAAAAACTACACAAAGCAACTCTTTTGGCCACAGCTGCTGCACAGTCCAGAAGCTAAGGTCTGATAAAGTGAGCCAGAGTGAGCCCACCAAGGCCAGTACCATTGAGAACCAAAACCTATGTGTTTGCAGTTGTGGCTGCCAGAGGACCAGTTGTATCTGATTGTGCTTCTTAAAACCAGGGAAGTGCATTTCTTTAAGAAAGAATAACATACAAAAATCCAAAAAGTGTCACAAGACACATCAAATCCAGATTAGTAAGAAGTTGTAGTCAGACAAGCCAGAGACAGTTTTGAGGCTACAGCTTTGTCTGATTTTGTGACTTTCATACTTAGACATCCTTGGATAGCACTAGCCAAACTAATTTTGTAGGGGAAATAAATATGAGGAAACAAGTTTAAATGGTGAATTGAAGAGGATAGAGGATGCTCTGAGAATATATTATTTCAGGAAACCTTGTCAAATGGGAAGAAGTAAACACATCTAATGCTACAATATGACATGAATATAAGTTGCTGTTTTTCTTATTTTTTTTATACTCGCTTTGTTCTTTCTTCTTCTTCTCTCTCTCTTCCCAAAGAAGAAAAGGGTGAAATGCAAAAAATAGTGATTGAGCAAAATAACTATTCTATTGTGAAAAGGGTGGACCTCAAGCTCATTATCTAGAGGGAAGTGATAATGTATAGAACAAGGTCTCAGAGGAATTTAAAATTAACTGTGAACATGGCTGCAAGATTAAACCATCATTGGCTTTCCTTTGAGCAATGCCTCCAGTCTCATGATGCACTGCTTATAGTTAGTGTTCTGTCTTTAGTTCTGTTAGTGGAAGGTTCTAACTCACTTTTCAATATAAAAATATTTTAGGTTGACTTTTTTTAAAAAAACTAGCTTTTTTGTAGAATTTACTTTCTCATATGAGAGTCCTTTGCAACTATTCATCAATTCTCACTTAGCTTTTTTCTATCAAATATCATCTGTAATAGTGGTGATAATCAACTTCATTATTTATCTTTTTAAAATTATTTTCCTACATTCTGTCTAATAGATTGCTGGTCATAGACAATTATTATTAAGAAAGTAATAATATTTCAACCCGTATTTTTAAATTTTTATTTTATTTTTTTTTATTGATTTGCAAACAGCAAGATAGAGAGGCAATAGACAGAGAGAAAATGTGCTCCAGGGCCTCTAGCCACTGCAAATTAACTCCAGATGCATGTGCCCCCTTCTACATCTGGCTTATGTGAGTACTGGGGAATTGAACCTGGGTCCTTTGGCTTTGTAGGCAAGCATCTTAACCATTATGCCATCTCTCCAGCCCTCAACCTATAATTTTAATATAGGACTTCATGGCAGGGGTGTGTATGTGTGTGTGTGCAGTATGTGTGTGCATGTGTGTCTGTGTGTGCGTGCATGTGCATATGCATGTGCAATGGCATATATGAGGTGTATGAAGTGAGAGGTTCATCTCCAGATGTTGGCCCTCCTCTTTTGCTTTCTTAGAGATGAGGTCGGTCTTTGTCCTTTGCAGTTGAGAAGTCCAGCCCAGCTGGGAGTTTCCTGACTCTACTTCCCATTGCTTTAGGTGATTTGGGATTATGAACAAGTGTGTAAATTTGTGTCCTTATTTATGTGGATGCTAGGGATCCAAAGTCTGTCAGCAGGCTTTCAGAGCCAGCACCTTTAACCACTGAGCCATCTACCTAGTGCCTATTATCTAATGTTTTTATGAACTTTGTACTTTATGAACACTTTAATAATGTTGCAGTCCTCAGAAAAGTTTATGTAGCTGTAATTTATTAGTTGAAACAATAGTTTGGAGCTACAAAGAGTAATCTGCCTTATTATTTGGAAATTATGACAAGGTCTGTATCTATAACTAACCCTATGAATCAAACATAGTGTTTCTTTTCTTATAATTTATGATTTATTCATTCTGCAACAGATATATTTATGAATATAACATATTATTAAGTGAATATATAAATGTATATATGAGGTTTATATGCCAAACAAAAATCATTTTTTTTAATTATTTTTATTTATTTGCAAGGAGAGAGTTAGAATGAAGACAGATAGAGAGATCATGGGAACTCCAGGGCCTCCAACCTCTGCAACTGAACTCCAGATGCATGTGACACTTTGTGCATCTGGCTTTATATGGGTACTGGGGAATTAAACCTGGGTCGTTAGGCTTTGAAGGCAAGCACCTTAACCATTGAGGCATCTCTCCAGCCCTCAAAACAAATTCTTTAGAATAGGTTAGGTGTATTTGTATAAAATTTTAGTAACATAGTTTGGAAATATATTTTGAAAAAAAAAGTCAGAATAATCGGTCATAATTTTGTAAAGTAAAATGATATTGGTTTAAATTTATATTTCAAATAAAATAATCCCAATATATGTGAAGGGAAGTCAAAAACATGTAAATTTTAGATTATTTTCTGATAACTTCTATTTCTACCTATCAATTGAGTAGCTCAGCAACCCAGATTTGGAATGGCCTTTGGGGTGCTAATTCTGAGAATTGTTTTAAATGAAGGAAGATATTGACATTTATTCATTTGCACTGAGATTTTAGGACTCAGTCCACAGAGAGTAGTATCAGGATGATCCTTTGGTATATAATGAATTATCTTCCAGATATTTCCCTTTGCATTATGTTTTCACAATTTCAATTTCAGTTGAAATCATTTTAACTGACGTATAAAATGTAAAAATTGGATACCTTAATGGGAATAATATGTGATGTTTCATGTATTGTGTAAACTTACCTGTCTCTTCTAGATACCTTTCTTAAAAATAAATTTCAAGAAATCCCTTCTACTTCTTAAAATGTACTATTAACAAGGTATAATATGTAGTCACTAGAACAATAGCACACCATTACTGCTTGCTCCTTTCTTAGTCAGAACACCTTGAACTATCTTATCTATTCCTCCCATTTCTGTATTCATCCTGTCTTTGGTAAATACCATTCTACTCTAAGACCTGTGAGATCAGTTCTTTATGATGCTTCCTGAATGAGATCATGTAGTACTTGTCTTTTCCTGTCAGGCTTACTTCATTAACATAATGATCTCCAGTTCCATCCTTGTCACAGAAGACAGAATTTCATTCTATTATGGCAGAACAGCTTCCTGTTATACAAGAAACCAGTTTTCCTGATCTATCATCAGTAGATGAACATTGTGAATTGTGATAGAGTGAACAGTGGAATGCAGACCTTTCTTCCACATTTTCTTTGCATATAGTCTCCAAAGTGACCTGGCTGGTTCTTATTGTTTTTTTCTTTTTTTTTTTTTTTTTTTAATTTTTTAAGGAACCTCAATACTGGCTTTTCATACTGGCTGTAAGAATTTAGATGTTCACTAACAATATGCAAGGCCTCCTCCAGCTCTCTATATCCTTACCAGTTCTTGGTACTGGAGTCTTACAGCCACAAAGTCCTACATTGTGTATTGTTTTGAATGCAACCCCCTTCTGTTGGCGGTCTTAGGAGGTAGTAGAAGAAGGTCACTGGGAATGGGCCCTGAAGGTGATATCAACTTTTGGTCCCAGATGTGAATAAGCCACCCAAACCACAGGTGGCATTTACTATAGACAGAGCTGCAATGGCTGCCATGACTGTATCTTTCCTCTAAACCACAGACTAAAATAAACTTTTCCTCCCTTACATGTAACTAATGCACATAGTGTTGGTAGACATGTACTAGACTATTTCCATGGCCATAAATGATTGACTGATTCTCTAAGGTGAACATGCTTGCTGATGTGAGGTCAGCTCTAGATGGTGTACCTATGAGCTCTAGCCTTCATCACTGGCGCATCGAACTGGAACTGAGCTCGAAGACAATATCCAGGGCTAGCTTTCTGTTCATTTCCCCGCAGGTCATGGAACCTTGTTCTCTTCTCTGCCACCCAAAACTAGGTGAAGGTTGGTGGAGAGTATCTGCCATCTGACCAATGCTGTTTCAATGGCTCAGTTCATAGGTCATGGTCAGGATTTCAGGGTTGTTCTGGGTTTCCTGGCATCAATTACACTATGGCATTCTGGATGTCCTTTCCTCTCCCTCCCCTTTGTACAAGTTCTCTTTCTCAGGCAGGGTTCCTGCAACTAGGAAGGGGCATGTGATAAGTCTTCCTTCCCTGTCTTTTCCCAAGTATCTGTTCTTGTGTTACAGTTAAGTTGCACATGCCTGCTTTCTTGGCTTTCGTAGATCTAGTTGTATGAACTTGGTGAAAATGATCAAATGGGACATCCACACCAGACCAAGATAATGATTTCATGGAAATCCCACTTTGTGAGCCAATGAATTTATTGGGGTTACTAATGGAAATATGAGTTCAAGGCACAGACAAGTCAAAGGCATTTGCATCACTAAAAGCCCACCCAGCACAGGTGGCTCACAGGAGGTGTATCCCTGAAGCTCCCTGCATGAGGTACAGGCTGCTCAGCTCACCAGAGAACCTCCCTTCCTCCAGGTGTTTTCTGCTTCCATATCCTCAGAGAGGGTTCTTGTGACTTTTGTAAATTTTGGCTTCTTGGATGTGTTTTCATCCTCTTCAACCTACTCTCATCTCTATCCAGGAAAGAATGTTTCTAGTCAGAGGATTTTGAGAACCATGAGATGCAGCTTGTTAAACATGGTGCATCTGTAAGAAAACACTTACTAGATCTTAAGGAGGCCATATTGTTTTACCCTCTTCCAGTTCAGTTCTCCTTCTTAAATTCTCACTTCTCTTCTGTCATTACAAAGGCTTCAGGACTTGACCACATAAGCATATCACACTGACATCTAGACCCAAGTGTCACTATGAAAACTTTATTCACTGATGCACCATTCTTTAAAGTAAAGGGGCATGTGCACACCCAACTCACCAAAGCAATCTGAGAGGAGACAGTCCTGCAGACTAGGGAAAGCCACAGCAGGGATAAATCTGAATCATAACTTCTCAGTGTAGCATTGGATCACCTCAAGAAAGTCTACATGTGTGGGACATATTTTAAGATAAGATAACTTCTGAATTCAAAAATAGAATACAAAACTGAAATTAGTTCCACATACTATCAAGTGTTAAAAACGCTTGCTGCAGAAAACTGTGCAAGCCAATTTTATTACAATTTAGACTTGTCCATTAGCTCATTCATGCCTCCAATTCAGTATGTTACAAATTAAAGTGCTCCTGTGTGAAAGAATGAACAAAACATTTGAAAGCAATATTCTCTACTTTTCCTTACTGCTGCAAAAATTCTGCATATTACTATGAGATGTTGCTCTGCCCCTGAGGGTGTCAAAATGCAATGGGATGTTTTATATGTACTGTGCATTTGTTCTTTCCTTATGATATACTGTATAGATATTATTGAACACACTAGGAAATTGATTTAAACATAAAATTCACAATGTGTCTTTATATTGAAAATATTAAATATTATGTCATTGGAAATGACATATGTTAATGTTGCTATTAACTTATTCAATGAGAATAAATACATATTAAGTAAGTACTGTGATGGTTTTCTGGTTTTTTTTTTTTTCAATTTCCTTTTAATAGGTGACAAAACACAGAAGAAAATGGATATTTCATGAATTTCTAAGGAAAGACCAAATTGATTTTTTGACTAGAAAATAAAGCTATTCTAGAATTTTTAATAGCAATTTTTATGAGCTAAAAATTGAAAACATTTTTCTTGCTTTTATTAAAATATTTTTCTTGAGTTTCAGCAAAATAGTACTCCTTAATTTTTTAAATATTTGATATTAGTTCTGAAGTGTTTACAATTTAGACCACATTTGTGCATAGACAAACTAATACTTACAAGAATGCATATTTCCCTAAGGGAATAATTGATCCCTGACTCTGAATACATTACTTGAACTTTCCATCTCAATTTTCTCCCCTATTAAATGGGCACAATCATGTATACTCATAATGTTTTGGGAAAATTAACTTTCTAAGAAGGTGGTTGATACAGCTCTTATACATATGTGCTTTAAAGGAAAACTACAATAGTTTTTTTTTTTTTTAATATAAGAGCCTGTGACTTGTGATTTATTAATAATAACTTGTTGGAGAATAAAAAAAAAACTATTACTACATGATATTTTTGTCTATTTTACAAATATAATATATTATATATTTTGTGTCATTATGGTAGTTTAGGTAGATGCCCTCTAACATATTCAAGATTGCATTAAAGTTTGTAATTCAATGCTACAACCACTTGGCTGGAGGAAGTGTCACTGGGAAGATCCTAGGATCCAGCCTTTAAGGTGTGGAGGTAGATTTGGAATTCCAGTCTAAAGATATCCTAAGTGCCTGAACTTTGCCTCGAATCCCTAATTGTGCTATGTGGTGGCTTGTGGATTTTCTCTCTCTGCTTGGACATGTGAAAGTGGCCTAGTTTCTTCTGCCATTATAGAAATTCCCCTGAATCTGTAATCTCCAATAAATATTTCTTCCTCCATTACTGTGCCTGATTTGAAAGTTCATCTCAGTGACCTGAGGTTTACTACTACAGAATTGGTACAAGGAGTTGTGTAACTTACACTGAAATGAATCTAGCCATGTGATTTTGGTCTTTTTGAAATTTTGTTTTGGAGGAACTGGAGGAATTGAAGACATCCTCTGGAATGGTAAGCAATGTCTTATGGCCTATTCTGATGCAAGTTTGAGAACACTAACTGCAGAGAGAATTGCATTTGGAAACTTGGCTTATGAACTTTCTATAGGAAAGGAAAAATTGTAGAAGACTTTCTTGAAACTGGTATACTGATATAAGTAAGGGCTGGCTGTATTATACTACTCAGGTACAAAGAATTTAATCAAAGTTAAATATGCAATGGGCTAATAAGCTTAACTAAGATATAGGACTAGAAAGTTAAGATTTTAGATAGGAAAAACTAAAACAAATTTCAAATTAATGGAACAGCAACTGGTTGATGAAGGTGCTATTGTCAAATACATTACAATTTGAAAGGTAGATGGCCTAACTACTTTACATTGAAACAAAAAAAAAAAAAAGGATGCCTCAAAGAGACTATGATAGACATACAAACTCTTGGAAAACAGTTGACTAGACAACAAAAACTGCTCTTCAAGATTATGATTTATTTCATCCCTGGTTATATCAGATTTAAACTATAAAAGTTTGATGTATTCTTGATGGTTGTTAAGTTTTCTTTGTTCCAGTCTCTCCCTGTTATGTCTTATAACAACTGAAAATGTTTACAATGTACCTTTATATAATGAAAGTATATAACTTGTTTTTCTATTACAGGACTCACAGCTAAGAAACAATCTTAAATCTCAGAAGAGATTTGGAACTTTGGTACTATCTTAAGTTGGTAAATACTGTGGGGACCTTTAAATTTGACAAATATACAATATGAGATCTTTATGAATCTATTATGGTCCAGGAACAAAATGTAGTAGTTTATACAAATGACCCACAATACATTCATGATTTCATTCAAGTTTGTAATTTAGATCTGCAGACAACTGACTGGAGGAGATGGCACTGGGAAGATCCTAGGTTCTAGTCCTATGGTGTGGAGTAGATTTGGAATTCCAGTCTAAATATGTGCAAAGTGCCTAAGCTTTGACTGGAATTCCAAAGTGTGCTATGTGGTGGCTTATGTGATTTCTCTCCCTGCTTAGACCTATTAAAACAGGCCAGCTTCCTTTGCTATATGGAACTTCCCCTGGATCTGTAAGCTTCAATAGCTATCCTCCCTCCATTAACTATGCCTGATTTGGAAATACATTCTAATGACCTGAGGCTGACTACTACAGTCACATATAACAGATAAATTCTATTTTTTTCCTGTCAGATATTGCAGTTCATGATATATTCAGCTAAATTACTCTGTAGCAGAATTTATTAGCAATAATACAGAAGCCAAAAAACAGCAGAATTAAGGATTCCATTGCTAGGAGGAGAGATGAGAGAAAAAAAAAAGGGAATTGGAGTATCAGGAGCATCTGGAAGATAGGATTTTTAAAAAATTGTAATAAAGTGGATATGCAAATATAAAAAATAATTGTGTGTCATCACCAATACCTTTGCCATAAATATTAATCATGTGGCTTAAAATGAGGAAAGCATGTGAATAAAGAAACAATAGGCTTGTGTTTCAGAACTCCTTGAACAGGTGTCCTAAGATTACTGGTCCAGTAAGAAAATAACGTTGTTGAAGAAAAGGTGCCTTAGCTGTCCAGTGATCTTAGAATTAGGAGAAGAGTCACAGCAGGCTGTGGGCTCTGTGTTCTGATTCACTGACTCCACATCCTATTCTATATTTACAGATCCCTTGTTGACTCCCATTCATTATAAAAAGGCACCCTTTTTTTTTAACACACAAATCTTTGGGGAAGCTTCTTGGTTTGCATTGATACACATTTCTCCTAGAGGTTATATACACAGCATATATATGATTAAATTGTGACTCATACCTCCATTTTGTTTTTATGTTGTCAAATATTTTGGCAAAATTTTAAAAGCAAAGTCATTTACAAAAGTAATGTCATAAAAATCTATGCACACATACAGAGAATGATTTGCACACTAACAGATTTACTTGCCATGAGTGTTTTCTTCTTTCCAAAATTTGGCAGATAAGAACTCTCAGGTCATCCTTGACATGAAATATGTAGAATTAAATCAATGGCCCAGTCAGTCGGACAGAGGTGCATTAAAATCTAGTAAAGCTGCAAAATACTCAAAGAGACCTTTCTATGTGTCAAGTAGGAAACACAGTGCCTGGATGTCATAAATCCACATAATCTTTACCTGGAAAAGTGATAGATGAATTTGATGCTCTGGTATACCCAATGCAGTTTCTTCATGAAATGGATGGCATTTGGTAACTGCTTAAAGGATTGAGAAAGATTAGTTACTTAATTTTATCTTTCAAACTTGAAATCTCACAGGATCTACACTGTGGTTCACTTCCCTTCTGGAACTGAACAGCATATGTTTCTTATTACTGAAATAGGTAAGATTTGATAAGAATGCTAATCTGCAATGGCACAAAACATTGAGAGTCGTAACAGAATGTTTCTGTATCCTGAACTTTCCTAGACTATACAAAAGAAATAAAGTAAGGCCACTGGTAGTTTGAAATTTAGGCTTGAAAAATTATCCCATCTTAAAGGTTTTTCTCTGAGTGTCACGTATATAAAATTTCTTTGAATTGTATTTCACTGACGTGAAAAGATCTTTAGTCAGACAATTACGGTATTTTCATTAAAATACAATAGTCATTTTATCTTTAATATAATTTCAAGTACAAAAGAGTAATATAATATTTATAGTTTATTTCATCAAGGTAGTTTATTGGTCAGGCATGTTGGTGCATGCCTCTAATCTCAGAACTTGGGGGGACAGAGATAGGATTGCTGTGAGTTTGGGGTGACCCTGAGAATACATAGTGAATTCTAGGTCAGCCTGGACGAGAGTGAGACCCTACCTTGAAAATCCAAAATTAATTAATTAATTAAATGATAGTTTATTGAGATAGTGAGCTAATTTGCATATTGTAGTGCATATTGATGCTAATACTTATGTTTAATAACATTTTCCTTTTAAGAAATATTGTTTGTGAACTGATTCATTTTTATCAATGCTCCTTTTAGCTGTTTCCAAGAGATTAGTGCATCCCTCCTTGTAAGATGAAGGGGCCTTATGGAACTGGAGATGCTCACAAAACTTACAACATCCACCAGGATCCTCTCTAGGCAGATGTTGGCAGCAAATAATTGTTGAAAGAAGAGCCTCTTCAGTGGTACAGCTACCAGCAAGTTGCACATAGAGCTCTGATATTGAAGGTGTGGGAGCAGGGGATGGTTTTGTGATTGAGCTATCTGAATCACCCAAATTCCTGTAACCTCACTGTTTCACAGTGCTGGCTTTGCATAGAATTTCTGTGATATGTCCTTGTATTTACAATGTGGGATGAATAAATATAGTTACCCCTATAACAGCCATGGAATTCCTCAAGTTACATCAAGATGGTTCCTAAAATCTTGACTGTGAAGGTAATTTATTGTAACTACTATCTGTGCAACTGCTCAGTGATGAATGGAGATATTCTGTTGCAAAGGAGAGGTTCTGAGTGAATTTTGTGGGTAATGTGAATCCAGAATCCAAAAGCTGAATTAGTGCCTGCTGTCTCTGTGATCCTGACATGGTACTGAGAAGTTATCATTTTTAAGGGAAATAAAAACTATAGATGCTACACGTAGGAATGAGAACCAGAGAGAACAATAAAGTGTAACACTCCATAACGAATTCATTTGCATTTTGCAACAACAACAAAAAATGCCCACAAGTACAAGACCAAATATTTGTGATAGTGTATAGAAATACAGGTAGTAATTGGGGCTTTTCTACTTAATGCTCTTGCACCTGTAAAATAATTCTTGCAAATGTCCATGTGTCTTCTGACATTCCATCAGCCAAACACTGGTTTGAATATGAGTGGTCTGTTTCATTTATTTTAAATTTTGTTTCATGTGATTGTGTGCATGTATTTATTTGGTTTGTCTAAGTGTGTGGTATGTGTGGTACATGCACATGTGTATGTCCATGAGAGACCCTATATTCTCTCCTGTGGTGCCCAGAGAAATGTCGGTTGTCCACTCTATTGCTTTTCTACTCATTCATACTTGAACTGGAATACCTTACTGATCTTGGGTTTTATTATTCTTTCTTAAATTCTGACAATTCCTGGGTCACTGCTCTCATACTAGATTGGGGTCATAGATGCCCATGTCCAGATGTGTATTTGGGTCCACAGCACCAAAAGACAGTGATGTCTCCGGACTGCTCTTGTCCTCATGCTTGCACAGGAAGTGTTCTTAACCATTGAGCTGTCTTTTCAGTCTCTGTTTTTATATACCTATTTATTGTTTATTTAATTATTTGCTATTTTTTTTAATTTATTGCATGGTTCTAGTGATTGAACCTAGGACCTTGGGCATGCTAGGCAAGCACTTTGCCACTGACCTACATCCTTGGCCAAAAGTATTGATTTAAAAGATAATTTTCATGACAAACCTTAATGTTAACTGCATCCACTTGAAGCCTTTCACTAGTTAACTGTGTTGTTTTCAAGTTCTCCTAAGAATTTATCACTATGAGAATCAATCTATCTGCTCAGTTTTTAAAGTGTTTTCTGTAAGGACAAGGAGCTATTCATACTCATTTATTAATCTCTAATGCCATAGGTAACCATATGACTCCCAACAGATATTTGAGAATAAATAAATAGGTAATGTTTATACTCACATTATAAAATTATACATAGACTGATATAGCAAATTGATTCTTAAAATAGCTCTTTGAAAATTCATTGTTGTTGGGTGTGGTGGCACAGGCCCTTAGTCCCAGCAATTTGGAAACAGATGTAGAAGGATTATCATTAGTTTGAGGCCAGCCTGAGACTACATCATAAATTCCAGGTCAGCCTGGGATACAGCAAGACCTTACCTTGAAAAATCAAAATAAATAAGTATATATTCATGGACTACCAAATTTTCTAAAAAAGATGACGTTGTTAAATGAATTTATCCTAATATAAATATTTTACAAATTTCTTGAGTAGCATTTATTTAGCCAACTGGATCTATCTTAACAGAATTCTGTACCCAGAATGATTTAAAGATAAAGATGTGTTCTTACTTTTTTGGAGACTGGGAGTCCAAAATTAAATTGCTTGCTGATTCAGGTTCTGGGAAGAGAGCTCTTGCAAATGACCAATTTCTTGTTATGTCCTCACATAACTTTTCCTTGGTATAAAAATTTAGGAAGACACAGAGAGAAATAAGTGATCAAGTGAATTAAGATAAGTATATAAACCTAATTTTCTTCTTAAAAGTCTAATTCTCAAATATTTTCACTTTGGGAGTTAAAGTTACAGGACTTGATTTTGTATGATGGAAGATTCAGGATTGAGCAAGACCATGGAGACCACTCTGAGCAAACATGGAAGCTTTTATTCAGGAAAAATGCAAGCTGCCAGGACTGATTCACAAGGGTGGAGTGCAGTCAACTTGAAATTCCAGATAGTGCGCTGTATAGGGTTCTTCAGTTGGGGGAAAGCTAGGAAGGGAAAAGTTAAAATAAAAAAATAAAATAAATAAAGGTTTCTTTAGGGGAGATCTAAGATAACCAGGGTGTGACACCAGAGCATTAGCCACAAGATAAGTGGGCACAAAACCTAGACCTGGGGCATTGTTAGGCAAGGAAGGGATAACCCACTTTCTTGTGTCTGTCACCATTCTGCTGTCTTTATTACTCCATTTTATCCTGACCTAATGTTCCATCCTTCTGTTAATGATAAGAGATGAAGGTTAATTTTTTCATGCTGACCATAAGGACAATCAGTTCTTGTTGAAGAGGATGGATAATGCAGTTGATGGTTCTCCCTTCAGGTCAGGTGATGAGGAGGCAGTTTCATGGTGGCTAGAGGTGGCAGAATAGTGAGATTTACAGAACCAGTGAGGAACGTTGTTAAGACTTGGTCTTGAATGAAACAGAGACTTCTATCTTACCATCCCTGTATTGAGCTGCCTTCAGGGCAGTTGCTGGCAGACACCTGGTGTAGAGAAGAACATGAGGGAGATGGGACCTGAGTACCCCATGAGAAGACAAAATGGAGAACAAAGGAGCTTATTACTTTTGTCAACAGCTATGACATCAAAACACCAGGTGTAAAGGGAGGATGAGCATTCAGAGGTGAGGGATAGAGGGCTTGGGGCAAGATGGAGGAGGCAGAGGGTCATTTTGTGATCAAGGGAAGAGTAGGAACACAAAAGAGTTTACGTTTGAGAGTGCCCATTGGGGTGACAGCGTACTTATCCCTGCATGAGATAGGGTAAGGGCTAAGGAAGGAAGGGGCAAGGAATAGCTCTGATTCTGGCTAAAGCAAGTAGAGGATCTGGGGTCAGGGTATGTGGAGTTAATCAGGGACAGGCGAGGCAGATGGCATCAGTTAATATTAGGGTTTAGTATTGAAAGTCAGCATCAGACAAGTAGCCTATTGGTCTGACTCATTGTTGGGAGACTTTTAAGGACCTGTGAAGAGTTCTAAGATTGTAAGCATTGTCATCTGCTAGGATAAGTCAAGGCTGTGCAGGCCAAGTGGCCCTCCCTTTTTGGGGAAGCTCGGAGGACTGATTTTCCTCCAGTGTGACTCTCCTGTTGCAGAAACACATCTCTGCATCTCCATATTCTCTCTGATCAAGAAGACAGGTAACTTACCAAAAGGTAGAACTTAGTACTGTCCCATCATCTCCTGTGGCCTTCTGACCCAGGAGCAGGAACTAAAATATTGATTATCCTTTTAACTCCAATCTTTCTAATTGATTTTGGCTTCTATTTTTGGTTATTAATCACTCATAGAGACTATACTTATCTGATTAGCAGAACAGATCAGTTAAAAATGGTTACAGAACATATGTGGTTAGCAAAGTAGTTCTGGTTAGAGAATGACATGATAATTTAAAATCATTTTGATTAATATTTAAGTTTAGTTGTCAGGTGAAAGTGTAAACTATATTTGTAACATAGAAAGCATACCCATTCTATCTTTTAAGCATCTGTCAGTTATAAGTATAGGCAGAACATTTTAGTAACCCTGAAAACAATGCTTTATCAATAATGTTAAGGCAATTGATTTTAATCTAGAAATTGTATGCCAGGAAAAGACAAGACAGCATGAAAACTAACCATCTGTGTTTGAAAACAACTTTGGCAAGTCTGTATATCAATGCAAATACCAATTATCCCCAAACTAGAAGGAGAGCAGCAATTTAAGAATATTATTTTTTAGGGCCGGAAACACATCTTAAGTATCTATCTATCTATCTATCTATCTATCTATCTATCTATCTATATATTAATTTAATTTATTAGTTTTCTTTTCAGCAAATACAGGCAGTTTGGTACCATTGTTTAGGCTCATCTATGATCTACCCCTTCCCATTGGACCCTCCTTGTTGATGTAAATGGGTCATGCATTGTGGAGTTAGCCCACAGTTATTGGTACGATAAATGTCTCTGCATGTCATGACCCAACATGTGACTCTGACATTCTTTCTGCCCCCTCTTCTGCAAAATTTCCCTGAGCCATGTTGGGTTCATTTTTGGTCTGCTTCAGTGCTAAGGTGTTGGGGGCCTCTGAGGCTCTGGCTCTCTGATTTGGTAGGAGTTGATTTTTCTCTGTGTTGGTCTCCTTCCCCTTTGTGCTGGTATCTGGTTCATAGGAAAATATCACCCTTGCTTGTTTCACCAATTTTCCTTAGTTTCAGTCGGGCCCATTTTGAGGTATGTTGGGGCAGCTCTCTCCTTAGGATCTGCATCTATCTGAAAAAGAGAAGCAGATTCTCCAACAGAGAGTAAGTTAGCATCCGGAAAATTGAGATAACACTTACTTTTTTGATAGAGAGTTTGATAGGTGTAGGCCCTCTTGTACCCCATGATTGATGGTAGCTTGATATTAGAGAGTGGGCTTATGTTTGGGTATGGTTCTGACTTGTTTCCCAGCTCCAGCTATGGGTCTTGTACCACTGAGGTGGATCAGTTAGCCAAATCAAGAGCATTTGGTTCCCCACCATGGCTGTGTGCCACTATTGCACTTGTGTGGACATCTCATCAGGTAATTTTTTGCTAATTAAGTTAGACAATGAGTTGCTTGGACAGATATTGGTCATTTCCCCCAGTCGCCCATGTAGCACCTTCTGGCACTAGACATGCTGACTGTCTGGGGACTGACTCTCTCCTGGCTTCCAGCCATGCCATTCCATTTTACATGTCTGCTGTGTATGGAGTCTTCAGCAATAGGGTCTTACCACTGGCCTTTGGTGGGTCATCAAGTACTCTGACAGAAGTCTGTCATTGTTTTGGGAAATCTTGTAGGTTTCTCTGATCAAAAGCTCATTGTGGATGGTAGTCCCAAGCTGGAAGTGGGGGTTACAGGTCAGTAATATTTTTATAAGTAATGAACAATGAATTTAAGATACCAGAAATGAGACAATTAATTAAGTGAACCTTTGACTGAGATTGATTATATATAGCTCAAGAATAAAATAAAATTTTGTCATTGTTGAGTTAAGCAATCCTGACTTTAACATACACTAGAGACAATATGACAAACACAGAGTAATTTCTTAAATGATAACTTTTACCATTGAACAATTTTAAGGCTTAAATAAAGAAATATTTATGACTGTTACATGAAGCTTAGACAAACTACATTAACATGGTTTGTACACAATGGATTTCTCTAAGACATGGAGAGCTTTTTCAGTTTTTCTAAGAACAAAATCAAATAAGTCACTTTTTATATGACTTAGATTATAATCTTAGTGATAATTATTTAGCAAAACCAGGATAAATAAGACAAGAACCATCTTAATGTTACAGAGTTTTAGCCAGGCATGGTGATGTATGCTTATTTATATCCTAATATCATGGACTTTGTATAAACCAAATTACAATATTTTGATATCTGGAAAAGTCTGCTATTAGCAAAAAGTAGAGTTTACCTATTTAAGGCACATAAGGTCACAGAGAGTAAACTATGAACAAAAGAGTAAAATTTTGACTTAAATAGGAAGACATAAAAAATTTATAATTTTGAAAGTTTATCAGAGGTGTAATATTTTTACATAATATATACATTTTTAAATGAGGAGATGTAGCATTTTTAAAAGCTAAATAAAGCCATCCAATCTATAAATCATCTTCTGAAATTAATTTAGCTATATCTAGCATACCCAAAGAATAGAGGAACTGGACTAAACTGCCTTAATCTAATGAAAAAGTAGACAAGCCTTATGGAAAAGAGAGAGAATGAGCATGCCAGGGTCACTTGCCACTGCAAACAATTTCCAAATATGTGCTCCACTGTGTGCATCTGACTTTGCAAATATGCACCTTTAACTTCTAAACCAAAAAGAAATATTTTTAATCTCAACACGCACAAAATTTAATGGCACAATGATTAACTATTCAAACCTTAAACAACTCTAGTTCAGTCTGTGGTACTTTGGTAAACTTGTTAATAATGATGTACGATAAATTTAGTGTTAAGACTGACTGTTGGAGGAATTGAGGATTTGCATGTTAAATCACAACATTAACTTTGTTTAGAATTTTCTTTTACTGTTCACAATAAAGTAAATAGTTTTGAAGTGTGTAACAGAACAATACTGTTTAATGTTTCAAATATGGTTTATTTGTCTTATAAAACAGGGAAAAAATAGCAAATAATTATTTGGTGAGATTTTTTTTTTGAGAGTTTTAGATATGATAACTTTAGGAGAGAATTAAATATTGAGTCAATTTAACTTAATGTTTAATTAAAATTTTGAGAAATAGAGAAACCTATGTAACTTCGTTAGGTGCTGCAAATTTAGTCTTTCATGACCATTATTATGGCCATATTAATATCAATGAGTTAAAGTTAAGTTTACAACCTGACTATAATAGCAATCTGCTACCAGTGAGGGCCATACTTTGTTAGTCTGATGTAAACCCTAGTCTAATAGTCATTTTATATCTCAAGAAGTCTGTAATCTGATTACATGTTTAACCTCCTGCTTAAGCTTACTCATATCTTCATCTAAATACTTTACTCATACCTTCATCTACATAATTTTATTTTCCAATCTATGTAACCATTCCATAACAATCTTTTTCATCAAGTATTTCACATCCAAATATATAAAGTTTTCTGTCCAGTTTATCTTCTTTGGTCAGTTCATCTCATAACTACCTACAAAAACTTTTATTGTCCTTACCATAACACTTTTAATATGGCTATTATTTCCTCAAAAGGCCTTTTAAAATATTTTCTTAAAGAAAGAGTACATCAGAGTTGACTTATACTATTACCTAGAATAAACACATAGATTTTGGAACTTTGTTTCTTAAACTTTCCTGAAACATAAGTTTAAAAACTATATGAAATCAGATTTGAACATTGTTAGAAATTTTAGATTTTTTTAACAAATTTAATATCAAGTACTTCTAAATTTAAATATAAATCTAGAGTCTATTAAATGTTAGTAGTTTCATAGAAGCATAGAAAGATAAAGTAAGCACAAAACAGTTATAAATTTCTTATAAGAAGTCCCCATTAATTGGGCCCTGAAAGGCCCAGGCGTGAGGCCTAGTGGAACTTTCTGAGCCTAGCTAAAGTTTGGCGACCTGTCTCTGGCCAGCTATGACTCAGCAGGATGCCTAAGGGCTTCTGGCCTGCTACTTCCTCGTGGTAATTGTAATTACCATTTCAATAGTTAAAGTTTACTATTGGCCCTTACCTCTTCTCCCACCCTAAAATCCCTGCCTTTGTCCCCAACATGATATAAGCAACTGCTCAGAGTAATAAAGCGAGTTGTTCCTGCATTGCAAAGACTCCCAACTCAGTGTGGCTTTTCTCTGGTGGCCAGGAGAGGTTTCTGAGTCCTCAGACGCTCATCATCCCCTCAACCCCTAGGGAGGAACCAGCAGGCCTGGTCCTTCCCTCGGCACTACCTGTGCGGGAAGGAGCCCTGTACCCATTTGCTTATAGCAACTTGGATTTACCCATCATCATGATGGGTCCAAGACCATGAGATGCCCTGTGATTGCAGCCTTCTAGCTCTGCAAGGTAGGGAAACTAAGAAAGAGCTATTTATTTATTTATATGATAGAGAAAGTGGGATAGAGAGTGAGAGAATGGGTGTGCCAGGGCCTCTAGCCACTGCAAACGAACTTCAGATGCATATGCCCCCTTGTGCATCTGGGGAGTCAAACCTGTGTCCTTTGGCTTTGCTAAACTGTCCCTCCAGCCCAAGAGCCATTTTTTTTTCCCCTAAATTACAGGGAGAGATTTGGACTTCTCTCGGTGCTATAAGGCTGCTTTCTGATCCTGCCATTTTACAACTCTTTAAGAGTAGGAGGATCTTGCAATATTTTGCCTATGATCTTAATTACTTTTAGTGTTCCTTCTGGGGGACACTTAACAGTAAAAATTGGATATGCTGTCTAGTAGAGTGGGCTTGGTGGAGAACATCCCCCACAATGAAATGGCACTGCTCAGAACAGAAATCATTCTTCAGCTTTATGACTGTGAGTCACATACACACACAAACACACACACATTCATTTTAAGTGCACTTTTCCTATAGACTCTAGACAACCATTTCCCCTTCACACATTAATTCATTCATTTATTCAGAAGTTATGTATTCTCATTTTAAATTTCTATTCTATTTACTACTCCAAAGACTAAAATCAAGCCTTGCTTCCAGGCAGGGGGTCAGGAGAGGCTGAGCAAGCTGGAGGAACTGTTGGGGCAAGGTCATCTATAGCATCCAGGTCAAAAAGAGAGGGTGACGACGAGTATGGGGAGAGGTTGAATGAGAGCATATTCCCGAGACCTTGGATAAAGGGACCTGGTGGGAAGAGCAGGTAGAGCAGAGAGAAGGCTGTACTCACAGAATGAAAAATAGGGTACTTCAGACCATTTGCCTGTATGTTGGCAGAATTTTTTTTAATCAATGAGAATTTGGAAATCAAAAAAATACCATTCTCAGACCATTTTGACCCATTATCCAGCTTATATTGTGGCTATGCAGAGTTGTAGAGAAAAATAAGAAGTTTTCCAAGAGTCAAAGAGGCTTTACATTCTTAAGGAGACAGGGAAAGTGCGAAACAAGGGTGAGAGAAAAGGAACCAAGGCTTGGGGGGCCAGCGCCCGGCGAGCCCGAGTCGCGGCGGGCGGGCGGGGCGGAGGGTGAGGTTAGAAACAGGGACGCGCGGGCCGCGCCGGTCGCCGCGCCGCGCGGAGCCAGCGGAGGAGCCACGCCGATCCAGGCGGCGGGACCGGAGCACCCGTGCTGCAGACGCTGGCCTGGGCTCGCTCTTCTTCCCGGGGCTCTTCGCGTTCAGCGTCTGGGCGCTGCGCCGCTTGCGGCCGGAATGGACCTTCCTCGACTGCGTGATCATCCGCACCAGGCTGGTCTCCTCCGTGCAGGCTGTGCTGGCCACGGGGTCAGGGATCATCATCATCTGCTCCTGCCGCAACGCGGTCTCAGACAGGACTTCCTTCTTTGTGATGCTGAGAGGTACGTGCCTAATGGGGGAGCCTGTGCACCCTCGTTTAGTGCCGTCCATCTTTCCTTGCCGCTTCTAGCATCCCAGCTTAGCTGGAGGGAGAGCGAAGTTAAAAGTGGGAGAGCAAGAGGCCCGAGTCTGATTTAAAGTGGTGTGTTGGAGGACAGTGTAGCCTGTTGACACAAATTCTTTGCACTGGCTGTCCCGAGAATACGTCTGGTTTTTGATTCCATACATGATCTGTGACATCTGTGCCATGTACCTCTGTGAATGGTGCCGAACCAGAGACCAGAACCTCAGGCGCGCCATCATTTTTCGAAACTTCCTGAGTGAAAACCGCCTCCTGATCACACATCATATGGTCATTCTGTTGATCCTTGTGCCTGTTACACAGAAGCTCCGGGGAGAACTTGGGGACTTCTTTGTTGGCTGCATTTTCACAGCAGAACTGAGCACGCCATTTGTGTCACTGGGCAGAATTCTGATTCAGCTGAAACAGCAGCACACCTTTCTGTACAAGATCAACGGGATCTTCACGCTGGGCACCTTCTTCTGTTGTCGGATCCTCCTCTTCCCCTTCATGTACTGGTCGTATGGCCAGCAGCAAGGACTGAGCCTGCTCAAAGTGCCGTTCAACATTCCGCTGTCTTGCAACATGGCCAATGCCTTCCTCATCGCTCCCCAGCTCTACTGGTTCTCTCTGCTGTGTAAGAAGGCAGCCCGGCTCTTTGACACTGCCAAAGCCAAGAGAGATAGTTAATTACTCCAGGCGGTGACTGGATCGCCTCACACTAGCTGCCACATAGACTCAGTATTCCAAATTGTGAGCCAAATTATGCCCTGGGTGACCTCAGCCTTTTGGGTGTTGATAAGGAAAAGGATTTGCATGTTTTATTTTATTTTATTTTTTTAATATTCCTATTATCTCCCTCTTCTAACTTGCCCCTTTTGCAAAAGCACTTGTGTCTTGGTAACAACTTTTGGATTCTATGAGACCACTGCAACAAGGTAGTTTTAATGCAAGGTCAAGAATCCTTCCTTGGAGCTATCTCAAGAGGCAGAAGCACGGATACCTTACTTTCCAATGCTCAGAGCAACATCTGTAATACTGGGTCAGCAGAGGCAAATGATGACTTGGTTCTTGAAATAATGTCGTCTTGCAACATTGGCCTGAGAAAATCATTGTGGGTATGTAATTTTTATTGTTTACTAGATAGACCATTAGCGGCTCTTGCCTTGTCCTGTCATGTGTCTCGAGAATGAATTTCTCATGTCTACTGACTTCCAGTCAGAAGGGCTCAAAGACAGCAGGCAGAAGGAAGGGCTGGGAACCTGGAGCACTTGAGGTTAGGAGGCCAACAGAGGCCACCACATTTGCAAGCTTAGTGTGACGACCAAACACTATCCACCTCCTTTTTAGCACGACCTCTTGTGCACAAATTTTTATGTGTCTGCACAAATAGGATGCTCGTATGAAACTCCTGAGACAATCGAAATGATGGCTTCTGTAACTGTTTACTGTGGGATCACAGTACAAACTGACACGGCCCTTTGAGTACCAAAGTGGAGACGGATTTCGGCACTCTAAGCCATGAGAGGTCTCATCCAGACCATGGAATGCTTCTCCCAGAGCCAGGCTCATTGGTATGTTGAATGTACTGCCATTTGGCCACGGAAGGTTAAAACAGCTAGGGTGGCCAAATCATGTCCTCATGTGGATCAACGCCTTCTCCTGTTTGTAAATAGGATGTGGTGCCGACACTAATCTCTGAACTAGAATGGGTTGGAGAGGACCCTACTACCATGACTTTTCAAGTGGTAGTAGAAAACTAGAATTTTTAAAGTGCCTTATAATTCACTGTCCATGAACTTCTAAAGGACTGAATAATCATGTCTCAAATTTTGACTTTCAGTCTTTAATAGGTGCCATTTAAAAAAATGTAATTTTTTTTTTTTTTTACTGTTTTGTGTACTGTTGATGCATCTATATGGTGATTAAATTGCACTAATTTTCCAAAAAAAAAAAAGGAACCAAGGCTTAATCTGGGTTTAAGCAGAACACTAATATGACTCCCCAGCCAGTTAGGGTAAACAGGGCCTGCACCTCCCACATGGGTAGAGGCCTTACAGGTTGCAACTGTCAGCTTTTTAGCCTGTTAGTGGGCAAGGAGGGTGACTGTGCTCCTGATGGCCAAAGATGTTGACAGTGGAATGTGAAAGCTTGAGTGAGAAGGAAAGGAGGCAAGGTGAGGGAGTGTCCCGAAATGGTAACTGAACCAAAAGGTGCCCTTTAGGGTAGACTAGAGAGCAAGAGACCTGAGGTCTCGATACTTGGATTTGAAGCCCAAAAGCAACCAAGGGGTATAGCCCAGCATGCTGGCATGGCTTCCACAAGGAAGGATTAAACCTGAGAGCAGGCCAACCTGAGAGGGACACTTATGAAGAAGGAAGAAGAGAGGGAATGGAGAGGGGAAGAAGAGCGAGGCTGAACTGTGGTGGACGTGAAATCTGATACCAGGAAGAGATGGTCTGAAGCCTTCAGAGAGTCAAATGGCAGCTCCGTGGTCTGGTCAGGGCAAAGGAGGTCTGGCTGCCCAAGAGGGCAACTAGAAGCCTTCTTATCCAAGTCATGAGCACCAGATGTAAGGTTCGGGAGTGATCAAGACCACGGAGACCACTCTGAAGCAAAGATGGAAGCTTTTATTCAGGAAAAACATGATCTGCCAGGACTGACTCTCAAGAGCAGTATACATCCAACTTGAAATTCCAAATAGTGCACTATAAAGGGTTCTTCAGTTGGGAGAAGATGAGGAAGGGAAAAGTTGAAAAAAAAGAGGGGACGGATTTCTTTAGGGGTTATCTAAGATATCCAGGGTGTGACATCATAACAGTGACCACAAGATTAAGAGGGCAGGAAACCTGGACCTGGGGCATTGTTAGGCAAGGAAGTGACAACGGCTCTGTGGTTTCTTGAGGAATGTGGATGACCCACTTCTTAGTGTCTGTTGCCATCCTGCTGTCTTTGTGACTCCATTTCATCCTGATCTAACAAACATAAGGGAGATAAAATAAGTCCATAACAAAAAATGAATCAAAGAATTTTCACAGGTTTGTGTAAAAAGTATGATACCTTCATAAGGTTTTTGGATAAGACCGCATAATAAAATTATTGCTTTAATTTCTACATTATGTATTACAACTTCACAATGATTGGTATTTTACCAATTATTAATTCTGATAGTTTAATTGAAGGAATGTTTGAAACATTAAAATAATGAAATTTTATTTTTATTGCATTGGAACTTCCTGGATGGTAATAATTTTATTTTAAAATTTGGGAGAAGAGAAACTATTTATTATACAGCTGACGGTCCACAGGTGTGTAATTCACATGAGTTATAGAAGACTAGATGGTCCACTTGATTTACTTTATTCTTAAAACTTAATCATACTTTCATACCAGAAACAATGGCTAAGGAATACTAAACTCTATTAATTCTTTCAAGGCCAATTTACTGATCACTTTATATATATATATATATATATATATATATATATATTTTTTTTTTTTTTTTCCACAAAGATCAAGAACAAGACAAGGGTGTCCGCTGTTCCTGTTTTTATTCAATATGGTACTGGAATTCTTACCTTTAGTAACAAGGTGAGAGGCACACATAAAAGGGATACAAATTGGAAAGGAAAAGATCAAATTATCATTATTTGCTGATGATATAAAAGACAGTAAAGAATCTGCCATCAAACTGTAGAGCTGATAAACATTTTTGACAACATAGCAGGTTACAAAATAAAAACACAGAAATCAGTAGCATTCCTACATACTAACAGCAAACATGTTGAGGATGACATCATGTAATCACTCCCATTCATAACTGCCTCAAAAACAAAACAAAACAAACAAACAAGCAAAAAAACCACCTTGGAATAAAAGTAACCAAGGAAGTAAAGGATCTCTACAATGAAAACTTAAGACACTCAAGACAAATTACAGAAGACACAAGGAAATAGAAATACAGCTCATGTTCATGGGTTGGAAGAATCAATGTTGTACAAATGTCAACCTTACAAAAAGCAATCTATATATTTAATTCAATTCCCATCAAAGTTCCAATGGCTTTCTTCACAGAAATAGAAAAACAAATCCTAAAATTTATTCAGAAGCATAAAAAACCTCTAATATCCAAAAAAATTTGAGCAACAAAAATAAGGCTGTGGTATCACCATACCTGATTTTAACCTATATTACAGAGACATAGTAACAAACACAGCATAGTACTGGCATAAAAACAGACATCTCGATAAATGGGACAGAATAGAGGACTCAGATGTAAATCCGAGCAGCAACAGCCATTGATGTTTGACAAAAATGTCAAAAGTACTCATTGAAGAAAAGATAGCCTCTCCAAAAAATGACGCTGAGAAAATTGCATGTCTATATATAGAAGGAAGAAAATAGATGCTTATCTCTCTCCATGCACAAGAATTAAATTCAAATGGATCAAAGACCTTGATCTCAAATCTGAAAACCTGAAATGCTAGAGGAAAAAGTACAGAAACCCTTCAACATATTGGCATAGGATATGACTTTCTGAATATAAACCCAGTTGTTCAGGAAATAAAAGCACTAATCAACCACTGGGACCTTTGAAATTATAAAGCTTTTGTACAGCAAAGGACACTGTGGATAGAGCAAAGACGTAACCTACAGAATGGGAGAAAAAATCTTTGCTAGCTATACATCTGACAGAAGGTTAATATCTAGAATATACAAAGAACTCAAAAAACTAAATAATAAATCAAACAACCAAATTTAAAAAAGGGGATATGGAACTAAATAGAGAGTTCTCAAAAGAAGAAATTCAGATGGCATATAAACATCCAAAAAATGTTCTATGTCCTTAGCCATCAGGGAAATACTTCAGGAAACTTTGTGATTCCATCTTACTCCTGTCAGAATGGCTATTATCAAGAAATCAACTGACAATAAATGCTGGCAAGGATGTAGAAAAATAGGAACCCTTCTACATTGTTGGTGGGAATGTAAACTGGTATAGCCATTGTGGAAATCAGTGTGGAGGTTCCTGAGACAGCTAAAAATAGATTTACTATATGACCCAACTATAGCACTCCTAGACATATGTCTTAAGGACTCTTCTCATAACCCTAGAGATATGTGCACAACTAGGTTTATTACCACTCTATTCACAGTAGCTAGGAAATGGAACCAGCTTAGATGTCCCTTCACTGATGAGTGGATAATGAAGATGTGGTACATTTATATAATGGAGTTCTATTCAGTAGTAAAGAAAAATGAAATTATTAAATTTGCAGTGAAATGCATGGACCTGGAAAGGATTATACTTGCTAAGGTAGCTCAGGCCCATAAAGCCATTGGATGTTCTCTCACATATGTGGGTCCTATCTTCAAATACATGGACTTGTATGTGAGTTGTAATACAACTCAGTAGCAGAGGCCAGTAAGCTAGAAAAGGGATATAAAGGAAGGAGGAAAGGAGGAACTTAAGGGGATGGTATTGTATATATGTAAGCAGAAGAACAGATTACTGGAGGTTAAAATGCCTAAATGAGATCAGGGGAAGAGATTGAATAAAGGAAGGGTAGGTGAAAGGGTTAATCAAAATCCAAGACGGTATGAATAAATCATATGGAAATCTCCGTTTGTGGATAATTGCACATCCAGAAGCAATAGATTGTTGATAGAAAATTTTCAGTGCCAGGGATGACATACCTTCTAGTTAACTCTTGGCCAGAGAGGTCTCTGATGCCCACAAAACATTTCAGGCCTTTGCTGAGGTATTTGGTTTCCCACTAGGTATAGATGGTAAGACCCTATTGCTGAAGACTCCATATGCCTGGGCTGCAAAATCGCTGAGAAATCTTGCTGGAGCTGAGCTGAAAACCTCCTCTGTGTCGACCAGCTATCAGAATGCTGGAAAAAGCTATGCTGCATGCAGCTCCATGGGAGATAGAGAAGTTATCAATGGAGATAAACAACAACAGTGGACACTGCAAGCCTTAAGGTGGGCCAGCCAGGCCAAATACGTGAACAGTTGTAATAGTGGCCCATCTGTTATAGTTGAAACCAACTGCTTTCTACGTTGCCTGGAGGCCTGCTCTATGGGAGGGAATCACATGCCTGATATTGAAAACCTATTATGGGGGAAGACATGAACTCTAGTGGTGTAATGCCTGCTGGCGTCTGGCTAAATGCATGTGCTATGCTCACCAGACCGCCCAGTAAGCACTTCTCTTAATGTTCATACCCATATCTTAATGCTACTATCATTTTTGGTCAGAGAATCTTCTCTTTTCAGATGGTGGTGTCCTCTGAGATGACTCAAAAGGTACCATCATGCTGAGAAGTGACAGAGGAGTGCTCAGTACTAAAATATCACTATTATAACTTCCAATGTTCAGGATTCATTGTGGAAGAGGTAATGGGGAAAATGTAAGAGCCAAAGGAAGGATAGGACTCCTTACACTGCACTCTTCCAGACACAAAATAGCTTGGATATCCACATTGCCTGGCAGTACCTACAGAAGAACAGTATAATAAGGCAAAAAATGATGCCATTAAAATAAAAGAGACAGAGAGTGGGAGGAGATATGATGGATAGTGGAATTGTGAAGGGGAAAGTGAGGGGGGAGGGAATTATCATGGTTTATTTTCTATAATTATGGAAGTTATCAATAATAAAAAGTATATGAATAAAAAATCAATTTTTTAAATAAAGAATTAAGAGATTTTTCTAGGCACTCGGGAGGCAGAGGTGGGAGGATCACCATGAGTTCGAGGCCACTCTGAGACTACATAGTGAATTCCAGGTTATCCTGAGCTAGAGTGAGACCCTACCTTGAAAAACCAAAACAAAAAGAATGACAAGATTAACTTTCACAATATTTTGTTAAATCTAAATTTATTTCGCTTATATTATCTCATATTTTTGGATGTCATTATACCTCCTTAATTGCCAAATATGTTTAAATGACAATATTATCTATTCGAAAATGTCACATGGTGCATGCTAATGCCTGCAAACAAATGACTTCAATATCCTACTTAAGAAAATATCTTCCAATCAATAAAGTTAATCTCTTAATTAAAGTATAAGTATACAGGACACAAGGCTATTCACTTTTTATATGAAAATCATTAGAAGTTCAAGATTGAGGGCTGGAGGGATGGCTTAGTGTTTAAGACATTTACCTGCAAGGCCAAAGGATCCAGGTTCAATTCCCCAGGACCCATGTTAACCAAATGCACAAGGGGATACATGCATCTGGAGTTCATTTGCAGTAGCTGGAGGCTCTGGCATGCTTATTCTCTCACACTCTCTTCCTCTTTCTCTGTCAAATAAATAATTTATAAAACATTATTTAAAATGTTCAAAATTTACTCATACACAAAATTATTGAGTGAATGAAGAAAACAAAATGTATCTTTTGTTTATTTCTTCTTAAAGTTACAGTGGTATAGTGGTATCTAATGCTTTCATTTAGACAAGAGAAAGTATAATAGCAAAAGAACCTAGCACCATTACATCAAAACTTAATGGGGCTGGAGAGATGGCTTAGTGGTTAAGCGCTTGCCTGTGAAGCCTAAGGACCCTGGTTCAAGGCTCGCTTCCCCAGGTCCCACGTTAGCCAGATGCACAAGGGGGCGCACGCGTCTGGAGTTCGTTTGCAGAGGCTGGCAGCCCTGGCGCGCCCATTCTCTGTCTCCCTCTATCTGTCTTTCTCTCTGTGTCTGTCGCTCTCAAATAAAAAAATAAATAATTAAAAAAAAAAAACTTAATGGCTATTGCCAGTCTTCTAAGTTCACTTCCTAGGGAATAATCTGAGTGCGAAAAATATTACAATTGATCCTCTTGTGCTGATCCTTTTCTGTAATGACCCAGATAGATCCCTTTAGAGTAAATATTCTGTAGTTCAAACCAAAATCAAATTCAGGTAAAATATATGAATGGGTAACGTAGAAAATGAAATGGGATGTAGATTGGATACAGATGGAATGGGATTCTAAAATCCTCTACATTTACTTTTTCTTTTTCTTGAATGATATAAATATCATTGACATTTAAGTTCGGAGTCAATTTTATTTTCATTAGGGTCACTGAGGAATGCCATCTCATTACTCTGTCTCATATATTTATTTATTAAAAATATACCATTAAAATCTTTTGTTATGGAAATAATTTATATTTACAAAGAATTGGTAGAAATAAATATAAAGCACCTTTAGATTTAGCTTCTCTCAGATTTACATATTGTCAACTTTGGGGTACATTCTCTGTTGTTTGCACTTTGTTCCCTTGATGTTGCTGCACACTTTAAAAATATGTTTAATCATCTATATATTTATTTTCATTTACTTTGAAGCAGTGTCTCACTCTAACCTACCCTGACCTGGACCTCTGTAACCTAAGCTTGCCTCAAACTCATGACAAGCATCTTTCCACAATCCCCTGTGTGCTTTTATGAAAGGCATGAGTCACTTTAAATGTGTCTCCTCTTTCCCAATTCTAAGATTTATTACTATAATCTCTTTTCATAAAATGCAAAAATTAGTCACACGTACCATGCTACTTGGTGTTTTATCTCTGTATCTTCTAAGAATAAGGACATTATCTTATATGGTAATAATATCTAAGCCTATTCTATTTTTCTGAGATTTTGATATATCTGTAATTGACATATCACTTTAATCTATTATCACATCATAAATTTATTACTTGACTCAGTGCCAAGTACATTTGCTCTTCCAGTGAGTTGTTTTGTCTAGGTCATATACCTCAGCAAGGTGTCATGTATCTGGTGTTAAGATTTCCACACACATCACTTTTTTGACATTGACATTTTCAAATAGTATAGTCCTCTTTCCAGCCCATTAAAGAAAAATAACAATGTTTTATTTGATGATTCCTCACTATTTATGATAGATAATATGTTCTTCACTATTGTAGTATGCGAGAGATGTTTGAGATTCTCACAGCCTCACTTCATGAAGCATGGGATGTCAATCAGCTGCTTGGTGGTGATGGTAATTTTAATCATCCAGTCACACTGTACCTATGTTTTCCTTACAGTATGTGGAAACATCTTAATAATATGCCAATGTCTTATTTTCTACTGAAACTCTCCTCCTCCACTCTGTACCCATCCCTAACTATGACTATTTTCTGAAATAATGTTTAATTTTATGGTTCTAAGGATGATTGATATCTATAGCACTTGTTACATTATGCATGCCAATGTAAGGGGTAGTCTTCCCTTCAGCCACTTATCCACTTACAAATGTATTATTGATGACAGCCTTTATTTTCATGTTCAAATTGTCCCATGTTTGAAACTTTTGATTTTGAGGTAACTTTAGTTTCATGATAACTTCTATCATTACAGAAGTTTTTAAAATTCATTTTTATGGGACTTTCTTGCTTTTGGTATATCTTTACAGTCCATCCTCTCACAACCCTATTCACAACCTGAAATTCTACTACTATATTTGGAACCCTGATGTCCTAAACATTTTTTTTTTTTTTGAAAACAAGACTGAATACAAAGTACTTTTGTTGCTGCTGGGGTCCAGTAGTTTTCAGACTTCTCAGCACACAAAGGAAGCAAATGTATGTACAAAAGTTTCTGCAGATGGATATAAACAAGCATATGAGAAGGGCACACAATTTAGAGATCTTTCCTCAATGCTTACATTCCCATCCATGCCAACAGCAATATTGTTGCACCACAACATTTGTATGTGTGGATAATCTAGACAAGTCCACAACACACCAAATCAATCATTTCACCAAGACAGCTGAAATATTTTTAGATATGCTTCACCCTCTGGACTGTAAAGATGAATTTGCTTAAGAAGGGTAAATACTGGTTTGTGTTCTGTTTACCAAGACTGAAAATACATAGGCACATACTTTGTTCTTAGATTGTTGTGAGTCAATCCTTCCTTAATTCTTTGTTTTCTTTCCTTCCTTTCATTTTCTTTGTTTATTAGTATTGTCCACATATGAGCTCATTATCTAATATACTATCTAATGTATAATTAGGTTCATTCTTTTCAGTTTAGTAGTTCTTTGTCCTCTTCTCATTCATTTTGCTTGTACTTTTATTTTTACATTTGTCCTATATATATTCAAAATAAAACTATTAAAAAGTTAAGAATTCCCAAGTGTTACTCTTTCTTATTTATATTCCACCTTCTTCATTCCAACTTTTCTCGAAGCAGTAATTAATGTTTTGTCTTGTTAGCAAAATACCTACTACAAATGATTTTAGGAAGGAGGAATATATTTTGGCCCAGTGGTCAAAGGGTCAAAGGCTAAAGAACCATATTTGTTTGGACAGAACATCACAGTGTTATGAGTATGAAGCAGAGGCTAGGCTTCACATCTGGACTAGCAGGAAGTAGAGAGAGCAAATCTGATGGTGTTCCAAGAGTGGCTCGCTATTGTTCTCTCCTTCTTTCTGGGCCACTAGCACATGGCTTGACTAGACCCTCCATTCAAAGAGGTCTTCTCCATTCAGTTATGTTCTCAAAATGCCATTATAGACATACCTACAGTTGTATGTTTACAAACTCCTAGGTGGTTCTAAATCAAGTCAAGTTGATAGTTACGATTAAACCATCATATTAGGTCTTCAGCATCACTGTCTTCTGTACAACTTGTGTGTTATTAACAATGGCCAGCAAATGCATGTGTGTGTGTGCGCGCGTGCACATGTGCATGCACGTGTGCAAGCATGCATATGCAGGTAAGAGGGCAAATATTAGTATGTAATTAAATATATGGTTCTTAGGTTTTATTAAGCAAATGTTAGTATGCTTACCATATTTTTTCTTAATTTCTCTTAAAACTCATTACACATTATTCACTGATCCTTTCTACAGTTTCTTTCTTACACAAATGAACTCTTATTGCTATGCATGTTAGTTTATTCTATTAGTCTCCTGTGAGTAGCCATTTAGAGTATAGCAAATATATTAGGCTTACTCTAAATGGTATTGCACTGACTCTCCTTGTACATACACACTTATATTAAGTATTGATTATTAGAGTTATTTTCTGGTACATTATTGCAACTCTTAGTTGAGTTGAAAAATGGGTGTCATTTATTGGATTAATTGTGACTCCCTAAAATTTACATGTTAAAATGTGTCAATTAGTACATTTGATTTTGACCATTTTCAGAGATCAGGTGTTAAAGAAGTGACTAAGTTAAAATGAAATTACTAGGAGGAGAAATTTGATTCATCTTCATAAGCAGAGGAAATTTGGTTTGTAGTGACTCAGGAAGGAGTTTACACATAGAAAGGACCATATCAGAATACAGTGAGAGGATAGCCATTTGAGTCCAAAGAGCCCTCAGAGAGAATTAAAAACAACCTTCAAATTCCTTTGCTGGATTTTCAGCCTACAGATCTGTGAGAAAATAAATTTATGATATTTAAGCTACCTAAGCTGTGGTATTTTATTTCATATTTAAAAAAATAAACATCCTATCTATAAAGAATTTCATTTCAATATTATCAGATTACTCCCTTCAGACTTTATAGTACTTTTCACTTATACAAGTATTCTGAATAAAAATTTCTCCAACCCACTGAAGAGTGTATTATCAAGTTTTTAACCACTGCCAATCTACTGGATAAGACAAAAAAAAAAGGCATTTGGAATACTTTTTTTGTCATTTCTGCATAAGTAAAGACTGTTTCATATGGTTGAATTATTTCTCTCATCTGTTAACATTTATAGATATTTGCTTTTTTCTCTTGAATTTTAAAATTTCTTTCTCTATTAGCACTTGGATATGATAGGAAATAAAGGATGCTTTACCCTGCCTTGTCCTTTGCATTTATACAACCACATTTATCAATATTTTCAAAAATCTAACTTTGGACATTATAATATCTTCCCTCTATGCAGGTTTTAGCTAAATTAGTCCACTAATTTAAGTGGACTAATGAGAAAATAAGAAATAACTAGCTAGCCCATTCTGAGTTTCTTGCTGGGACAGTGTGTGGGCAGGCTCAGGGGTTTGGAGTGAGTAGGCCAGACCCTGTTTCTGGGATCATCCCACCTCCTCAGTCTTAGTTCCTTGCCTGGATAGCAGCCACTTTTCACTCATCAAGGGAATGATCCAACATGAGCACATCACAATCATAAGTATAGAATATGCCAAACACAGGTGCACCACAGTTTATAAAACAAAATATACTTGACAATAAAACAGAAATAAACACCAACACCATCATGACTTCAATACTCCACTATCCTCAAGACATATCATCCAAACAGAAAATCAATAGGGAAATAATAGAGCCTCAATGACATCATAGATCAATTAGACCTAACAAATACCTATAGAACTTTCCACCCCAACTCTAACATGTGTTGTTTATATACTAAATATGTCCATATATAATTAAAAAAAATCAAAAAGAACAGAAAGTAAGGATAACATGTCGTCAAACAATGCTGCAAAGGAAAGAAAGTGAGTCAGCCCAGCCGAATGCAGCTTCCCATCACCAGGGTGCTGGCTCAGGAGAATAGAATCCAATAGTGTTTCAGAGGAGGGTTCATCTTTCTAGACTTCCCACGTGCCTGAAATGGGACTGCCTTCTCCAAGGATCCTTGCTTTTGTGACACTTTCACAACTCATCGCCTCTTCCCTAAGACAGAGACCTTCAAGTGCTTTGCCTCAGGACCCATGTTCATTCATATTGTCAAGAGCACCCAAGATTCCATGTATGTGCAGCCTACATGTATCTTCAGCAGCACTACTTGAAAATGAAAATAAAATATTTTGAAGTATTCATGCAGCAACTTACAGATACAAGATTGAGGATATAGCTTAGTGGTAGAGTGTGTGTCTCTCTTGGGCAAGATTAAATGTAATCTCCAGTAATGTGCAAAAGTATTTATCTTAGTAAATCTACTAAATGGCAGTAGAAGTAAAACATAGGTAATATAAATGGTATTTAAAAATATTTTCATTTATTTATTTGCAAGCACAGAGAGAAGAGAGACAAACAAGAGAATGGGCACACCACAGGCTCCAGCCACTGCAAACAGACTCCATATTCATGTGCCATTTTGTGCATCTCGCTTTATATTGGTCCTGGGAAATCAAATGCAGGTCGTTAGGCTTTGCAGACAAGCACCTTAACTGTTGAGCTATATTTCAGCCCACATTTTTGTTATGTTAAAAAAAATTTCAAACCAACAACAAGAAAAAAAAGAGTAGCATTACGTTAAAAAAGAAATAACTAGCTATTTTCAGAATATGCTTGTCTTTCAAAAAGTGATATACACAGTTGAATTTTGTCCTTTGTTTCTGCCACGTGTGGATTTAGATTTTACTTCAGATATTTTTTTAATTATTCTATCACCACTTATTAAAGTCTGACTTCAGTAATTCAAGATGCTTCATTTATATGGATTTCTGCCAAATTGTATCATATTTTGTAGGTGTCCGTCAGTTATGCAGTGCTTAATTATTTAGGTTTTACAGTATTTTGGCAAGACTTGTGCCACCTTATGCTTCCTTTTTAGTGCCTTCCTAGATAATTTTATGCTTATTTTCCTTATAAACATCAATATTCATTTTTTTTTCTATCTCTACATGTCATGGCATAGGTATTATATTAAAATTGTACATTGAAATAGTGGATAGATATTACTGGCTTGACTATGAATTGTCCATCACAAGCTCATGAGATGACTGCTTGGTCGCCAGTTGGCGGAAGAAGGTGGAAATTTTAGAAGGTGGGTCCCAGTGGCAGGAAATGAGATGCAACTTTCAAGATTACATTTGATCTCAAGACACTTTCTTACTTGCCTTCCTATTTACCAAAAGGCAAAGAACCTCTGCTTCATGGATAGGCCTCCATGATGCTGTGCCTCAAAAATGGGACTAGAATCAATGGAACAAACAGTATTGATGCATATTTCTGAAACCACATGCTAACCTTATTCTCCCCTTCAGTTATTTCTGTCAGGTGTTTGTTGCAGCAGTGACACAGATATTATAATGGATGTAAAATTACCTAAACAATATCAAGACATCACTGTATTTACCTAAGTCTACATCAGACATCCACAGGAAGTTTCTGGATTTCTTTTCTCCCACAACATTTTGAGCCTTTTTGTTTAGTCAATTCTTGTGTTTTTCTTCCTCTTTTCTTTTCAATATATTATTATTATTATTATTATTTTGCTTATCTATTTGAAAGAGAGAAAAAAGGGCAGAGAGGGGGAGAATGGGTGTGCCAGGGCGCCTACCCACTGCCAACAAACTCCAGATGCAAGCCCCACCCTGTCCACCTGGCTTACATGGGTCCTGGGAAATCGGACCTGGGTCCTTTGGCTTTGCAGGAAAATGCTTTAACTGCTAAGCTAACTTTCCAGTCATTTTTTTCCTTTTTTTGGGCGGGGGCAATACCAAAATATTTTTTTATGTGACAGAGCAAGATAGAGAAAGAGAGAGAAAAAACGAGAGAGAGAGAGAGAGAGAGAGAGAGAGAGAGAGAGAGAGAGAGAGATAGAGAGAGAGAGAATTGGCGTGCCAGGGCCTTCAGCCACAGCAATCAAACGCCAGGCGTGTGTGCCCCCTTGTGCACATGTGCTACCTTGTGCACTTGGGTCACTCTGTGTCTAGCTTACATGGGACCTGGAAAGGTAAACATGAGTCCTTAGGTGTGGCATTGAAGCTCATTAACAGCTCTAACATTTCCCCAGCCCCATGTTTTCTATGGTTGTAAGTGAAATATTTTCTGTCAATTGATGTATGCTATTAGATGTGTATAGAATTAGTCATACATTATATGTGAAAGCTACACTCTGTTACATTTCTGATTTCTATGATTTTAATATTATCATTAACACTATAATTTTCTATACCACTAGTCATGTCCAAATGGAGATATAGTCATATATTATTACACAATAGGTATACTTTGTATTTTAAGTGATTTTTTGTCATTGTACAAACATCATAAATTGTACCTAAAACCCTAGACAGTATAGCCTACCACATATGTAGGTCATATGATATATACATAGACACCCCCACACATAAACTTTAGCTTTATTACGTATAATGTCATATTGACAAGAATTATGGATTTAAATTAAGCCAAAATGAAATGGTGTGATCTAGAGAAACAGTAAATACCAAAATGGTGAGGTGAATATGGTGCTATAACATGCCATATTGTTTTATAATAAGCTCTATTTTGTATGTTGAGCTTATTCTAAAATAACACTGAGAATTTGTAGAGTATTATATACACAGTGTGATTATATGTACTATATAGTCTTTTATGACTAGTAGCACAGTGGAATTTTCTTATAAAGGCCATCATCACAAAACACAATGTATGGCACTACACTGTGAATACAGTCTGTAATGAGTGCCACTGTTATTTTATGGAGCCACTATTGTCTATGTACTATGAGTAGTGGTACATGTGGTACCTGACTGAAGGTGTGTGTGTGTTTGTGTGTACATGTGTGCACTATAACTTTGCAGCTAGTATTTGGAAGAAAATTCAGTGGTAAATTGATGAATTTACAGGGTTTTCTGAACTTCTGTGGGTCCAATGAAGACCAAACTACATAATTTACTCACAAGTAATGAAATGGCCATGGTGAATTTATTTATATTTCTCCTATTATAAGATATCTATTGGGCAGGAAATGGACAGAATCAAATTACAAAGAAAGAAAAGTTAAAATCATTACTGGAAGCATACTCTACTATAAATAAAGCCCTCATGAATGACAGGTTTCCACTCTGTCACTCACCATAGAAGAACTGTGATACACTATGTTAAATTCTGTTTTAAAATAGCATAAGTCTGGATCTTCCTAACTGAGTTATCTTGAATTTATTTTAAGTGCATATATCTCACTTGTTGTCTGTAATGTAGGGGCAATTCTACCACTCTTGAATTACTCTAGAAATTGAATGAAATGATGTCTGCACTGTACCTGAGATTCAGCTAGGAGTCAATAATTGACCATTTCTTCTCCCTTTGAAGTACACTTATGTATGTAAGTCCCATGTGTATTGTGAAGGAGGAGTTCATCACAGAGGCATTCTTGGGAAACAGTAAAAATACAAGAAAAAAAATATTGGCTTAAATTAGTCTTAGTTCTATATTTTCTTAGTGTTATTTTTCATTTTTATTGCATCTCATTACCTTATAACTGTTATAGCAAGGGAAAATACATTTCATTTGGCTTGGTTACAATTTTAGCACATAATCCCTTAAAAGTATAAGTGGGAATTTGAAAATGTGCAGGTAGACACATAATTGACTTTTTCTCATTTGTTCACATAATGTTTTTCCTCTTGACTTTACTTTTCTCTTTAGAGCTCACTTTGCTTTTCACCTACAAATAATAATCTTGCTATTGGAATTATCTAGCATCACCACAAATGCAGAAATAGCCCCCAAATGAAAGCACAATTTCTTGTATAAGAAATTAGATTAAATCACCGAAAATAGTGAAACAGCAGCCACTCTCCTCAAAGTAAAAAGTACCTTTTACTGACATTTTTTTCAATCTTCATTGATAAATGTGGGGAAAGTTGAACTCACAGAAGCAAAAGTAACTAGTCACAGAAAAATGCTCTTCTACCTTTGATGGGGTTTTTAAAACATCTGTATATCTGCAAAAGTGCAATTTATTCACACTTCTGCTTCCTTTTCATTCTTTATGACAGACAATGTTAAGGATTTACTGGGATTTCTTTGTTAGTTATAATTTCTTTGTGCTTTTAAGTTTATCATAATGGAAGAAAAATAAATTTTCTTAGTAGCAAATATTGATGGGTAAAAGAAGCTTAACCCTTGATTTCACACTTGGTATACTATAAGAACCAAAGCAAGCATATCCTTTCACTTGAAATTCTATTTATAGTTAGTAGATACATTACTTAATCTTGAGAATCAGGCCTTTACTTCCCACAGGTATTGGAACATGATGGTTCTCATGAGCAATGCCATCACCTCACTGTGCGGCCTTGGCCACTTTAGAGCAGTGACCCCAACATGCAGTACAACCAGTCACCAGCTCCACCTGCATCAGGTGCTTCATGACCTAAAGATCTAGCTGCCCTGATGCCTCCCCATTGCCTATTTTCAAGATGTGATACCATCAATATTGTTAGGGAACTTTACCCACATAAGACAGATGACTTATATTCATAAAGTACTCATTTAACTGTCAGTACTACCCTTATGCTTGATGAACAAAATATTCATCAGAATATCTTCTCGTCTGTACAATTCTGAGATTTTCATCCATTATTATCTCTATTATCAACTAACTCTAACCTATAAGACTTCTGGATGTCATTTCCCAAATGTAGCTGTTAATAACTTAACTAATATTATCTTTATATTAAAGTATACATAATCAAGTTTGATTGCATATGTCATAGCAACTAATGATAAAATGTTATAAGCAGAAGAAAAGTAAAGAAATAGTAAATGATCTGATTTTGTAGTGATTTTTAACCTTATATCTGAATATAATTCTTGTAGAACAATATTAGATGGATCAGGTCTACTTTAAAAAGAAAAATGAAATGTTAGAGAACTAGTTTATGACCAAATGAAGATTTAAGCAGTCACCTTCAAGTCTATAGGTATGATGGATTAAACTATAGTTTTAGTATACTTACCACATAGTTACCTGTCTAAATTAAGCATTCCAGAAAAATTTGATAATTCTATAATAATTGTACACTTTGGACTCTTTATATTTGGAACATTTAAAAATGATTTTAAAAATATTTGAAAGAGGGGAGTTATGGGCGTATCATGGTCTTCTGCCACTAGAAATGAACTCCAGAAACATGGGGCACTTTGTGTATCTGGCTTTATGTAGGTACGTAGTGAGGAACTGAACCAGGCTGACAAAGCCATCTCTCTAACCCTAAATTTGAAGGTTTTTTTTTTTTTTTTTTTTTTTTTTGCTATTTAAACATCTAAAAGTTGTGTTTCTGCACCCCTGAACAAAGGTTTGTCATGTACCTGGTTTATTTTCTTCATTAGCATTCTAAATGTCCAGTTTTCCAGAAGAACTCTTACTTTGCTATAATTTAAGTACCTTTATTTTGATAATCCATGTAATTTTCATCCTGAACAAATGCAACAGTCTTTGAATTAGAAGCTATAATTGAAGACATATTAATATGAAACCAGAGCTGTCTAAGAAATTAATAATTGTTTTGATTAAACTATGTTCATGTAGATGAATAAATGAATAAATTCCAGCTTAATAAATCAACCCACATAAAATATGATTAAAATAGTACTTTAAAGTCACACATGCCATAGATGATTTTTAGAAAAAAATTAAATTCTTTCCAAAAGAAAACTTTGCTTCTTTCACATTCAACATGAATGAAATCTACTTTGAGAAGCTTTGTTATATTACATAATACTACTTTGAGGTTGTCTAATTTGACATTGAATAATTAAATAAAATTAAATCAATGAGACAGTTTCACTTTTAAAAATGAGGCAAGTATCTTGCCTGGGAAACTTTTCAGCAATACATTAACTAAATAAAGAATAAGCAATAAAATAGCATTAATTTCTTTAATATTTTCTCCATAAAATGTTGAAATTTGCTAGGTGTGGTGGCAAACACTTTTAATCCCAGCACTTTGGAGGCAGAGGTTGGAGGATTGTCATGAGTTAGTGGTGACTCTGAGACTCCATAGTGAACCCCCGGTCATCTTGGGCTAGAGCAAGACCCTAAAAATCAGTTGACAGTTTCTTCTTTTCAGTATAAAAATTGCATACTAAGTAAATTCACAAAAATACTGAATAAAACAGAAGCCAGATATGTATTTATTCCTACTTTATATGAGTCATAATTTTTAAAATATATTTTCTTTATTTATTTGAGAGAGACAGAGAGAGAGAGAGAGAGAGAGAGAGAGAGAGAGAGAGAGAGAGAAAGAAAGAAAGAAAGAAAGAAAGAAAGAAAGAAAGAAAGAAAGAAAGAAAAAGATATAAAGAAAGAATGAGCATCCAGCACTGTAAACAAACTCCAGACACATGAGACACCTTGTGCATCTGACTTACATGGGTTCTGGAGAATCAAACTAGGGTCCTTTGGCTTTGCAAGGCACATGCCTTAACTACTAAGCCATCTCTCCAGCCCTGAGTTATAACTTTTAAAAAGTAGAAAGCAACCTTATTTTAATCAACATTGTAGTTGAACTTAGTCATGTTCTGCCCACCACGTGGTCCAGTTCATTTTCCCTGAGAAGTATGGCAGCATGGTCCCCTGCGCCACTTAATTGCTCATGGAGATGTTCTCTTTGAATTACAATGCTTATCCATCAATGCATAAGCTCATTTAATTCATTATACTGAACTCTGATATGGTTACTAATCTTTCTGTTTCAGGCTTGAAATATTGGGGCATGTGATAGAAAAATATGATTTCATAAAAGATAAAGCCAGAAATTAAACTATTCAAAATTTCTCCATCTCATCCAAATCTCCATATTCTAGCACAATATTGAAATATGGAGGAGGAAGCTGAATATTTTATTTTATCACGATTTCTCATATGTACAAATGTCAAAGAAAAAAATTTTGACATTTTTAAATTGGGGAAGTTATTGAAGATAAGGTTGTAAAAATTCAAATATAGTATATTAATTTGGTGGAGATATTAGTATTGTTTAAAACCTTAACTTTCATAGTAGAAAAAGGGCACAAAATTAAACATATTGTTTTATTGTGTACAGTAGGGATATTTCAATAGCAAATTCTATGCCTGTTCAATTTATTTGAAGAAAAAAGCACATTACTGGAATTCAGACATTTGAAAGATACATTCTTATGGAAACTGCAAAACATTCTTTGAAAATCAAAGTCTAGGTTTTTACGGATATACCTTATGCCTATAATAATGTATCAGTAACTGAAATGCCTGAACAGATTTTGTGACTCTTTTTTTCTTTCATAAAAACGATTCCACATCCAACATCTGAATCCTCAGTACCATCCTGGTATTTACCTGCTTGTTTAACATCAGGGATTGAGAAGTCTCTCCTGGTTGTGAAAGCTCTGTAGATGAACATTTGATTTATAGTTCCCTAAAATCACTTTGTCTGCAAGTATCTTCTTCATTCTGACCTCTGTATTTTTAAAGCCTAATCTTCCCTTTTAAAACATCATTGAACATTTAGTGTTGATTTTGGTCTACTTCCATCAGTGGTATTGCTCACTCACATATAGTAGTCTCTTCTCATCCTGCCAGTATCTTTCTCTGGATGAGATCATTTAAAGTCACAGTAAATGCCAGTATCATTGCTAATCCATTTAAAATACATGTGCATATCAATGTTGTTTCACTTTATATACCAGGACTTTGTTTTGTTTTATGGCAACTGCAGATAGATAAAAAGTTATTTACCCTTCACTACAGTTTCAAGAAAAAATTATGATTATATTGTCAAAGAATTATTGAAAATTCCTCCATAGCTCCTGATGTTTTAAAACTGAGCAACTGTAAGATTATCATTTTTAATAAAATATAGAAGTCTACAACTAACACATATTATTGTATTACACAATTATCTGTGTTGATTACAACAGTACTATATAATCTGATCATGTGATTAAATGCTGTCAGGAAGATAAATATGCCATTTGACTGCCTGAAAATTAAGTCATTTTCACAATGAAAGTCAGATTCTTGAAGAATGTGATAAGTATACCAGTGTATAACCTAAAAGGAACCAAGATTTGGAAATGTAAGGTCATAATGTGGGTATATGTGTGTGATGCACATGCATGTGAGGCACCTGCCTGCGGGTGCATGCATACATATATGTGAAGACCAGAGGTTGATATCAGATGTCCCCTATTGCTCTCTCCCTTGCATTTTGTGTGTGTGTGTGTGAGACAGAGTCAGTCTTTCACAAAACCCAGAGCTCACTGATTTTTCTTGATGATCTAGCAAGCAAGTTCTAGAAATATGCTTATTTTAGCTTCCTGAGGACTTGGATTATAGGTGCATACCTCCAGCCTTGCATTTTATATGGGTGCTGGGTTTCTGAACTCAGGTCCTCATGGTTGGTAGCAAGCCAGCTTCCCAGTCACCAGGTCTTATTATTTTAAAGTACCTAGTGCCAGTTTAACAGGGAATGTGTCTACCCAATCATTTTGTAGGTTACTTAAAGGCTTTATTCAGAGAATAAAATTTGTTCTTATATACTTGCTTCTATAGTTTCCTCCTTAGAAAAATTCTAGGAATGAAAATATCACTAATAGAAAGCTGAGAACTTACAAAATCTACCAAATTTTGTTTAAAAATATTGTTAGCAATATAAGAAGCTGGAAAGATGGCTTTGCGGTTAAGGTGTTTGCCTGCCAAAGCCAAAGGATTCGGTTCAATTCTCTAGGACCCACGTGAGCCAAATTCACAAGGGGTTGCATGTGCCTGAGTTCATTTGCAATGGCTGGAGAGCCTGGCATGCCCATTCTTTTTCTCCCTCAAATAAATAAATAAATAAATAAATAAATAAATAAATAAATAAATAAAATATATTTTAAAAACATTGTTAGCTATGCAATACAATATAACTAACTGGCTTGCCTGTAACATTTTTGCAGTATTTCTTGAACACCTGAGGTTGTGCACTCACCTCCTCATGAATGCCCACATATATGCACATGCACCCACATATGTATGTGGAACACCCCACACTGAACATGTACACACATACATGTGCACAAAGTAAAACAAGAAAACAATATTGTTTCAGCTTTAAAAACGTGTTAGTATAAGCCAGGTAGTGTAGTTATCTTCTCATTTCTAGGACAAAGCATGCAACCAAAAGCAGCTGATGGGAGGAAAGTCATTATTTTGGCTGACAAACTCAAGGGGAAGCTCCATGATGGCATGAAAAGCTTAGCATGAGTGTCACCTGTGCCACAGAAGATGGACACAATAGCAGGAGAATGAGACAAACTCTGACGAAGCAGAGCTGCTGTATCACCTCTAAGTCTGCCCCCAACAACACACTTCCTCCAGCAAGTCTCCATCTCCTAAATTGCCATAAGCTGGGGACAAAGCATTTGGAATGTTTGAGTTTATGGGGGACAGCCGACTAAAACTACCATACCTGGCCTGTTGGCATCAGCCTTCAGTATCAGCTGCTAAGAAGGCTGAAGCAGGAGAGTCACAAGTTCAAGGTTTGTCTGACCTATAGAATTAAGTCAAGGCTAGCCTAGGCTACCTAGAGAAACCCTATTTCAAAATAAAAATGTAAAAGAGGTCTTGGGATATATCTTACTTATGGTGTTGCAGATATTGGGGGGTTCCTTGGCTCTTGTCTTCTTGAAGGAATAATTGCAGTTAAGAGATATAGACAGTTTGGTCAGAAGTTTATTCAGCAAAGAAACGGAAGCCATGCTGACAAAGCAAGCGTGCCAGAGAGAGGTTGGGGTGAGCTGTCCCAGGGCAGTGAGGACAAGGAGTGGTGACACACAGTGTGCTCCAGATTGTGTATTTTTAAAATATTTTTATGAATATTAATGAGGTGGGTGGCATGTTTATGAAGAAGGGGATGTATTTTCTTCCCAAATAGTGGTCAACCAGATTTTCCTTTAAGGATATTTCTTCCATGTTTCCCATAAAATGAAAGGCATGTCAAAACTGCTGCTTGAATGACATCAGGACTTTTGTGAGTGCACACATGTGGAAGAATTCCCTGGTAATTTAGTTTCTAATACAGTGGAAATAACCCCATTATAGTTTCAAAGATGTTTAGCTCAAAAAGGACAGCCAGACCATCCACAGATAAGTTAACCAGATGTGGCTATAGTTTTACTTAGCTACCAAATATCAAGTTCATTTTTTCTGGAGTGGTTTGCCTGGAATAAGTGGAGACTTTCTTAGAAGCCATTTTTACAATATAGGTTTCTATCATTTGAAGAATTAGATATCTCAATATCTTAAAGGATAACAGTACTTTACCTGTGTACTTGGGGAGTAGGAGGCCCTGGAGGTTGGCCAGAGTATGATGGGACTGGCTCTGTTGTTTTAGCCAGAGCCCTTTCTTTCCTTTTATTTAGTCAGCTTGGCTATCACATATCCTACTGCAAGCACTCTTATTTTCCCCCATGTTCCTGATCTTACTGTTTTAACCCTAGCATTCAGTTTAATTAACAATAACATGTACATCTGACATTTACAAGGTCCCCAACTCCTCTATTCCACCAAAAAGAAAAATGTGTCAGCATATTACAAAATACTGCTGGCCACTCAGTGGAGCAACAGATCTCTTACACATGTTATCTTCAAATAACAAGATAATGCACACAAGTTATCTTCAAAACTAACATTGTATGAAAGTATACAAAGTTGCCCAAGAATCATGTAAGAAGTAATTTATTAATAAATAAGAAAAATATTACATAAATTATAATGAATAGGAAATTTATGAAGCTTCCTGACTTCTATTTATTAATACTCATCATCATTTGGTAACATAATCAAACTTGGAATATTTAATTCTGATTATTATTTTAGGATTGCCCAGACAATTATATTCATTTTAACTGTTGGCTTGTCTTCTTTCATTTAAATAAAAAAGACATAAATAATTCTTTCAAGGTGTGTTAATGATATCAATGTGCAAGTAAAATAGAACAGAAAGCAACAATTCTAAATGAACTTGAAAGACTTCTTTTATTACCTTTCCCAATTGACAATTACCAAATCACTATTAATTACTGTAAATAATTCAATATCCAACCACAAAATTCAGTTTTATAAAAAATATATTCTTGGAACACATTCTCAAAATAGATTGTTCTGCCACACCCCAAACTAATTCCTTCCTTCCTTGTTTCCTTACTTTGTCCTTCTTTTCCCCCCTCTTTGTTTTTTTGCTTTCTCTTTCATCCCAGATTCCAATATATATTTACTTAACTCCTGTTATTTGAAAACATATGATAAACTTAAAAAAATAGTTATTGTAGCAGAGAAAATTTACATATTGTTTGAATAACAAGGTGGAGAAGGGAAAAATATACTTTTGGCTTAGTATTCTTTGTAAGCCTTTAAATTTTTCTCTTTCAAACAATTATCTGTCTTCAAGATTGTTTCAAGTGTGTGAATATAAGCTACATAAATGAGCAGCTTAAATAAGGTTTCTAATTATAAAAAATTATTCTGCAACCTTGAAAAACTTTATTTAAAAGTCAAAACCTAAAGCATTCCTAAAAACATCAAACTTGAGTACTCATAGTTCTTGATTTCAAAATTTATTTTAAAGCTTCAGTTTCAATGAAGAGTGGTTCTAACAAGAAAATAGCTACAACTTTATATCAAATTCCACCCTCTTCTACTAATATTTCCACTGAAAAGTAAGAATACCACTTCTAGTAGACAATTTGAAGAGAAATGACTAGAGAAACTTTTCAAACTCAGAATAATTTATAAAATTATAGGAATATAAGGCAATTTCCTCAACTTGATGAACAACATTGACGAAAAATGCACAACTAAGATTATCTTTAATGGCAAAATTCTAAAAAAACTTCTCTTCTAAAGTGAAAAAGAAAATAATGCAACTTCTTACTGCTTCTGAACTTTTGCTGGAAGTTCTAATCAGGATAATTAGACAAGAAAACACAAAATGCAAATAGATTAAAAAAATGCACAGTAAAAATGTCACTTTTAGGAATGACATGATCTTTGACATAAGAAATACTGAGAAGGCCACAAAACACATCAGAATTAACAAATGACTTTGGTGAGGTTGTAGATAAAAAAATTAAATTTAAAAAATCAGCAGCATTATTCTACAGAACAATAAGGACTCTCAAAATGTTTTTAGGATAGTACTTCCAGTTATTATAGCATTAAATAGAATGAAACATGTAGAAATAGAATTAAAATTTTTCAAATATTTTAACTTGAGAAAATATTTGGGACATGAAGAAATAAATAATTCACATTTAAGAATTATAAGGGCTGGAGAAATTGCTCAGTGGTTAAAGGTGCTTGCTTGCAAAGCCTGACAGCCCTAGTTTGGTTTCCCAGTTCCCACATAAAGCCAGCGCACAAGTGGCACATGTGCCTAGAATTTGTTTGCATTGACAAGAGGCCCTGAGGTACCTATTACTCACTCTCTTTCTATCTGCCTCTTTCCCTCTGCCTCTTTCAAATAAATAAATAATATTTTTTAAAGTAAATGTAATAATTCTGATGATGGTTTCACTCTCAAAATTTATGTGTGCTTTGGGTTTTTATGCCATTAAAATACCATTAAAGTCCTTTTCTTTATTTATTAGTTTTCTTTTCAGCAAATACAGGCAGTTTGGTACCATTGCTTAGGCTCATCCATGACCTACCCCCTCCCATTGGTCCCTCCTTGTTGTTGTAAATGGGTCGTGCATTGTGGAGTTAGCCCACAGTTATTGGTAGATAAATGTCTCTGCATGTCATGACCCAACATGTGACTCTGACATTCTTTCAGCCCCCTCTTCTGCAAAATTTCCCTGAGCCATGTTGGGTTCATTTTTGGTCTGCTTCAGTGCTGAGGTGTTGGGGGCTTCTGGGGTTCTGGCTCTCTGGTTTGGTAGGAGTTGATTGTGCTGGTATCCGGTTCATCAGGAAAACAGCACCCTTGCTTCTTTTGCCAATTTTCCTTAGTTTCAGTTGGCCCCTTTTGAGGTATTATGGGGCAGCTCTCTCCTTAGGATCTGAATCTATCAGAAAAAGAGAAGCAGATTCTCCAATGGAGAGTAAGTTAGCACCCGGAAAATTGAGATAACACTTACTTTTTTAGTAGAAAGTTAAATAGTCCTTTATTGCTTTTTGTAGAAATTTAAAGAATAATACTAAATTCATATAAATAGCAGTATACTCAGAAAAAAGAAAGAAGTATTAATGAGAAAAAAAAAAACTAGGTTACTCTCTGTTCTTACTTTAAAAACATAGTTCAAAGCTACAGTTTCAAGATTTTTAGATACTGGCCATATGACAGGACATACAGATTAGTAGAATAGTGTAAACTTCCAGAATTAAATCAATGTATCAGTATAGACTTTTTGGTGTGTGTGTGTGTGTGTGTGTGTGTGTGTACTACTTATGCAGATATATGCTCCCTGTGGGTACATATAGAGGCCAAAGATAAACATCTGGCATCTTCTTCTTGTCTCATTCTACTGTTTCCTTGATAGAGAGTCTCTCATTCAATTCAGAGCTGCCATTTTCACTTTTTGTTTTTTTTCCAGACAGTGAGATTCAGAAATTATCTGGTCTCTAGCCATCTTGGGCCTAGGTTACAGATCTACATGGCCAAGTCCAGCTATCTACTGGGTACTAAGGAATTGAATTGCAGCAGTCTCAGTATCTCTCGGGTCTTCACATCTGTGCTTCAAGTTGTCTTGTCCATGGATCCATCTCTTCAGCCCTTCAGCGGGTTGTGAAAAAGAAACCATGACTAGTCAATGAACAAAGAATGGCCTAGACATCACAGGAGCTGAAAACAAGTGATAACTTCCTTATTCCTCCAGGAAAATAATGAATTTATAATTTTATTTCATGTTCTAATGATATTTTATCAAACTCAAAACCTGCCAAACTGAAGAAATAATCAATATGTTTAAGCTTTAACTCTAGAATTCACAAAATATTTGAAAGTTATAATTGCTTAGAGCTCAATTTCCAAAACATAAATGCCTCACACAATTCAAAACCAGACAACAAATAATCCAGTTTAAAGGTGGGTAAACAGCCTGAATAGACATTTGTTACAAGAAGACATATAAATGATCATGAGTCATATGAAAACAAAGTGAACATTTCATGAATCATCTGGATTGAAAAAAAATTAGCTACAAGAAGATATCACCATATACCTGATAGAATGGTGATTATCCAAAACAAGAGTTGGAAGAAATTCAGGGAAAACAAGAACTTTGCATAGTATTTATGGGAATGCAATTTAGTATCGTTATTATGGAAAAAGTTACTCAAAACTTAAATGTAAGACACACCATATTATCTAACAATCATGCATGTGTCTGGGTGTATATTCAAAGGAACAAAAAAAATAGCATGTCAAAGGTTTATCTATAAGGTAATCTTCACTGAAGCATCATTGACATTTGTCAAGATGTCATTCCCCCTGCCCCCATATATGCCGTGATTGATGAATGGATAAAGAACAAAAGAAAATGCACATGCATATAATGAAACATTAATCCATCTTCAGAAAATAATTATTTCATTTGTGGTAATGTGTATGAATATGGAACACATGAAAGGAGGTGAACTACGTCAGACACAGACACAGAAAAATAGACACTACCTCATTTCATGTCAAAATGGAGGTTTCTTTGAGGTAGGGGGTTCGAGGTAGGGTTTCACTCTAGCCCAAGCTGACCTTGATCGCACTCTGAAGTCCCAGACTGGCCTCCCACTCATGGCAATCCTCTCACCTCTCCACCCCAAGGGCTGGGATTAAAGATGTGCACCATCATTCCAGGCCAGCATGGAGTTTTTAAAAGTTTAAGTTCACAGAACATGAGAGTAGAACCATGGTTCTCAGAGCCTGGGAAGATGCATGCTGAGCCATGATGAAGAGGTTTTGGCCAAAGGTGCAAAACTTTTGACCAAATACCCCAAAATAAACCTTAATGTTGTTACAAAGTCACTATAAACATTTGAAGTAATGAATATATATGCATATGTATGTATATATAGTTGTATATAGTCATTCATATATATAGTATGCCTATATCACAATATTGCATTTTATGCCATAAATCATAATTTGGGGATTTATATCTTAATATTTCTCAAAGTATGTATCTGTATCTATCTATCTATCTATCTATCTATCTATCTATCTATCTGTATATATATGTATACACATATGTGTGTGTATATATATGTGTGTGTATGTATATATATACACACACACACACACATACATATATAGTAGGCAAAAGCTCTATATTTTGCACAAAAAATGGGTTTTCAATGTTTAATGTTCAAAACTTATACAAATTTGTCATTTTTGCCTTCAACATAGTGGCAATAATATTTCCTAAAATATTTTGGGGAGATGAATTGATAATACAACTTTTAAACTAGAAATTGCTCTACAAATGTTAAATATTATCAATGGACTTGCATAAGTATCAAGAATATAGATAATATTCTTTCTTCTACAAATACAAGGCTGTTGATTATCGCAAAGAAATGGATGCTTCACAATGTGTCAGCTAAGGTGCCACACACAATCTCCCTTGTACACATTTCTGGAAAGTATTCCAAGTGTCCCTTCTCTGCTTATGACAAGGACAGCAGAGGACTGGCTGGAAGTCTTAGTTATTATCTCAGAGAACCATGCCACATTTGATTTGTGTACTGAATTTTAAACATACCTTTTACATTGTGAAAAGAAAACATTTCCAGTGTGGAAAAATGTAAAATTGGAAGATTAGACACAGAAATGGGCCATGGGTCACTGGTCAAGATCCATGTTTCAGTCAGAAATAGCACAAAGGTAGGCAAGGTAATTAGAACCTGCAGGATTGAACTCCCTTTGGTTTGGGAAAGCACTTATAGTTGGAGTTATGTCACAGCTGCACTTTATCTCCAGGTGAGCCTCCAAATGTGTCAGCCACAGCTAGATAGAAAACAGAGTGTATTTGGGGAAAAATATCTCCTTCATCACAGTGCATAAACACTGTAAAAATATAGAATTGCAGTGTATCTTCTTGAGCACTGCATTATTACACAGTGAGATAAAATACATAAAGGGTGAAAAGAAAATACAAAAATAAGATTATTTAAGTTATTATTTTGAGTATATCTTAAGTATCATTACATATGCATTAACTTTTAAAAATGTTTAATAAAAATAACCATAGAAAGAAAATAAACTTGACACAGTAAGTATAGGAAGACTCCAGTGAGATGGCCTGATTTTACATATGTGCCTTTCTGCATTTTTTTAAAAATATTTTTTTGTTCATTTTTTTAAAATTTATTTATTTGAGAGCGACAGACACAGAGAGAAAGACAGATAGAGGGAGAGGGAGAGAATGGGCAAGCCAGGGCTTCCAGCCTCTGCAAACGAACTCCAGACGCGTGCGCCCCCTTGTGCATCTGGCTAACGTGGGACTTGGGGAACCGAGCCTCGAACCGGGGTCCTTAGGCTTCACAAGCAAGCGCTTAACCGCTAAGCCATCTCCCCAACCACCTTTCTGCATTTTGCCAGTGTGGCACAAATGATTCTATGATTGCTCATGGCGATTAGAATAACATCACATATTTTTCCCTGAGACATATGCCACTGACGAACACCTGGAAACTGAAGGGGATTTAAGCAAATTTTACTGAAATCTCAAGGACAGTACGTTTTAAAAAAGAAATAACTATATACAAGTGTCAACTAAAATTTTATTATACATCTTTTACAACTTGTATCTCTATATAGTAGATGTAATACCACTATAATATATGTCTATCATATACTCTCTTTTGTCCTTGCTCCCACGGGTCGACTTCCTCTACTCAAATATTACTTGTTGTGGTTTGAAAGTGAAATGTCCCACACAGGCTCCTGTGTTTGAACACTTAATTTTCAGCTGGTTATACTCTTTTGGAAGGCTGTGGAACACTTAGGAAACAGCATAGCTGGCAGATGGAGGCCACCTTAAGGGTTATAGATATTGGGAATTAATTGTATAATATTGTAATAAATAGGCACAGCAAATTATTATTTGTTAATTATTATTATTTAATTATTATTATTATTTAATTATTATTAAATAAAATTGATGTTTTTTTGAAACACAGGAAAATAACTGTGAGTGTACATTTGATCCTTATGAAAAATCATAGAGGAAAAGAAAATGCATCACTATGGGTGGATGATAGCAATAAAAATGTGATTGATCTCTGTAAAACATTATTGGAACACTTTCAAAATAACTAAAATCATAATATATTAATAAAAATGACTAAAACCCTGGAAAAATAGTTTAATGTTTTGAAAGCAAAACTGACTGTGGTAGGTGTGCTTTAAATGAATATTAGTTTATACTTTAAAAATCTGCAAAGGATAGTGAAAGGGGATTATGACCAGGGACATTTTGTGTATATTTGGAGGATGTCAATAAAAGGTTCAAAAATTCAATGAGATAATAAATATAAATGTCAAGTACCTAAGCCATTCGGGGGAAAAAATGGCACAAGTATCTGGAGTTTGTCTGCATTTGCTAGAGGCCCTGGCGAAACCATCTCTCTCTCTTTCTTTGTCTATCTCTGTCTCTATCTGCCTCTTTATCTCTATGTATCAAATAAATAAATAGATAAATAAGCTATGAAAAATGCCACAGTTAAGGGCTGGAGAGATGGCTTAGTGATTAAGGCATTTCCCTGCAAAGCCAAAGGACCTTAGTTCAATTCTCCATGGCTCACGTAAGCCAGATGCACAAGGTAGTACATGCATCTGGAGTTTGTTTGCACTGTCTGGAGGCCCTGGAGCCAATTCTCTCTTTCTCTCTCTCTCTGAGATAAATAAAAAGAAAATTAAAAAAAATTTAAATACCACAGTTAGAACTCACCTGCTTGGCTTCATATTAACTTCTTATATTTTTATTAAAGATTTTATATATTACCTACTATTTCCAATATTTTCCTATGTATAGGTATAATTCATTTAGAATAATCTTTAAAAATTGAAATTTATTATTGTATTAGCATCCAAATTTAATGTATTATTTCTATTTTTAAAGAAAGAGTACATTCTCTTTTTTCATACTGTTACCACATGTATCTTCAAATTATTTGGGTCTATTATATTGTATTACGTACAAATAATGCTGTATTACTTTTATAGAAT